>NC_074712.1:6942745-7550918 GCF_947242115.1 Biomphalaria glabrata
TCGTACATGGCGCCCGAAGAGCCCGGAACTCCCCTTGTGTTTTATCGTGCTTATTGCAGCGCAGGGGAATGGTCGAGTCCAGATGTAAGTAAGAAACAAAATGTGTGGATTTAAAATGTTCTTCTTTGTCTTCTATGTTGCATTTTAAAGGGAATAATCTTTTGTCAGGGTGTATAACCATGTAATGTATTACAGTTTAAAATAAGTGTTGCTCGTAGCAGTACAGTGTGGAATGTAGATAGAGAAATTCATATACCAGCCGATCTTTTCTTAAGCCAGTTAAAAGCGTTAAAATGTACATTTCGTTCTTTGATATTCATCCCTCCTCACATTCTGTCACGCTCTCTTTCTCTTCTCAGTCTCTAGCACTGTGTCTTTCACTGTCTCTCTCTTTCTCCATCTCATTCTCTCACGCACTCTTCCTCTCTCTTCCCCACTCTCTCTCTCTCTTATCTCACTCTAACGCTGTCAGAAAATTCCCCCCCCCCAAACACCCCTCCGAAAAAAAAATCCTGGCTACGCCCATGATATCCACCCTTTTCCGCATCTCTCTCTCTCTCTCTCTCTCTTTTCACTCTCTTATGATCTTCTTTCCCAGGATGCACAGTTAAAAGAATTATTAAAATGAGGGTAAATAATGAAAACAGTTTTTGTGTAGTTTGTATACCCCAGGGCTACAATAGATATAGCACAAGTTTGGTTGAGAACACAAAGTAATATATGTGTGAATTGTGTTCAGGCAACTGTAGATAGATTCTACAGATCTATCATAAATGGGCCTAATCAGGGCCGGATTTAAATATGTGGAGACCCCGGGCAGAATGTTTGCAGAGAAAGCTTTAATAAAGATCCACTTATGGATGAAAATACTTACATCTAAAAGTATGCTATATTTTAGAAGAAAGGAATAGAGTTCTTATACATTTAATCTCACTTACCATTCTAAAAATATTAATAATCATCGTTTAGTTTTAAAAAAGTGTATATTTTTGAGTTTGTGGAGAGTTAGACTCTTGGTAGACACACGGTTGTAAATCCGGAGCTGTATTTACTTAGTCCGAGCATGTTACAAGCGTACACTTCTTCACGTCATTTTAGCCAGCCGTAAAACTGAGAAAAAAAAAACACAAAATTACAAGTTTCTGACCCGTCGAAATTCGGATATATTTTTATCCCTTTTGTGGAGGTCCCTTTCTTGTGGACACCGCCTGCCCTTGTGGACATTCCCGTCTCACTTAAATCCGGCCATAAGCCTGACATTCCTATCTCACTTAAATCCGGCCATAAGCCTGACATTCCTATCTCACTTAAATCCGGCCATGAGCCTGACATTCCCATCTCACTTAAATCCGGCCTTGAGCCTGACATTCCTATCTCACTTAAATCCGGCCATAAGCCTGACATTCCTATCTCACTTAAATCCGGCCATGAGCCTGAATTTCCTATCTCACTTAAATCCGGCCATGAGCCAAACATTCCCCTCTCACACTAGCTAATTGTTTTGCCATGTATAGGTCTACAACTAAATCGTCTCTGTGTTGTTTCTGTAAGGGACGCTGTCTACTGTTACATTGCTCCCCTGGAAAACTTCTTGTCAATGCAAGTTGTAGATCAGCACTTGAAATGAACGGACTGGAATACCGACTTGGCCTCTGGCTGACACCTGCGCCGGGATTAGCACAAGACAATCTACAGCATTATCCTTGTCGTTATTGGAGTGAATTGGTCATTAAAAAGGTTAGATTCATCGTCATTTTTTTTTAACTAGGTGTAGATCTGGGCCTCCTTTTGTTAAGGTTACATCTACTACTGTGACATTTTCAAATACTCGAGCTTTTATAAAGTAAAAATTGGGTGGACTCAAGGGCGCCCTAAAAATCCTCAAAATTCACCGAGATTCGAGCCCAGGACCCCAGGTTCGCAAGCCAAGCGCTTAACCACTCATCCCCCGCGCCCCAGCATTTCTTATAGCATTTTAAAACACTGAGCACTTCCTTTATTCTATATACCGGATATACCCAAAAGCTAGCTATTTCAAGTGTGTCCGCCATAATCTTCTAAATGACCGTCACAAACTAAAGACTCGGATTTATACTTTTAAAGTTTTTCTTTTCATTCCATTTCTTTTCTTTTGTTATTACCTCTTTTTTTAAATGATTGTATTTTTACAATGCCTCTATTCAGCTCGTTACGCGCTCTTGGCAAGATGGCTGCTCCCTGTTTACTGTAATCAGAGATGAGTTAAATTTTTCGTTTTGTTGTATTAAATCAAACCAAATTCATTAAAAAAGCTATTTAACTAATAAACTAATATCTTTAAATGGTAATTTCCGCTTTTAGCTGGCGTATTTACGTCTCTAGGCAGCACCTGGCAACCACTGGCCAGATTTTTGCGATGCCTCAGCGCTGAATCAATGCTAAAAAATTTATTTCCAGGGGGAGATAACCTAGTTGATTTTTAATATCGCCAGCTGAAACCATACTCGAAGAGAGAGGAAATAAAAACATATAGAAATAATAGAATTAATAGCGCTGTAGAGCCGACTCACAGACCTATATAAATATCGCCAGCTTATAGCGGATTGCAAGAGAGAGAAAATAAAACAAACAGAAATAATAGGAATATTTACTATTGCAGTAGAAGTAGTACTTTAAAAAAAGGAATAAAGGGGGGGGGGGAGTAAAATATTATTATTTAAAATTGGAATGACATTAATAAAGCGTAAATTTAGGTACCTATTTTTTTTTCATAGAAATTGAATTTAAATAGATTTAGGCCTATATTGCCCTATATATGATGGGATTATTGTATAGATCTATGAAGTTATATTTTAAATGATTTGATGAAGATTTAAGGTGCTGACAGCTTGTAACATTTTTCAATAAAGCTGAAATGAATGTTGAATTTAAATAGATCTAAGCCTAAATCTAGTGGAGTAGTGGACTAGTCTAGTGTAATGTTGTGTGTTATGAGACTTGTTGCATTGTATCTAGAATGTGCTTGAGGATACATGCAATAAACAACTGATGTCCTTATAGAAAAGAATTTCATATATAAATATTTATTCATTTAATAGAAATATCCCAGGTAAAATGACTGTCTTCTCTAATCTAGCCTCAAGAGTCAAGGAATGTGGCTAGGTAACCAAGGTCACTGAAACTGACTGACTGGCTCAAGAAATTGTTGAAACTTTGGGAGCGGGCTGGGAGGGGTCAGGGGTGGGGTTAAACAGCGGGAGCGGACTGGGAGGGTGGTCAGGGGGTAGGGTGAAAATGCGGGAGCGGGCAGGGAGGGGTGAAACTGCGGCATAAGGCTGATAGGGGAGGGGTGGGTGTGTATAGCTGGATCCTTTGATCGGGAAACAACAGATTGACCAGAGAATGATGAAGTCCAGGTCTTACTGTAATAGGGCGTGTCGAAGGTGCCGAATAGGGCCAGATGCATTGCGCAATCCTGTCGTTGTAGGCCAATGAAAGTAACTATCAGTGCTTGCTTACAGGGAACTTCTACTGTCAAAAACAGTCTTTAGATCTCTATCGGCATTTTCTCTTGTGACCAATCCATCTCCACTTCCTCTCTAAGATCTACACCTCTATATTTTTCTGCCCACTCATCTCCCACAGTTTGGTGTTTTCTACTTTGTCGTACCAGTGTATTTTTAGGATATTTCTCAGGCATCTGTTGATGAAGGTCTGTACTATTTTTGTTGTCGCTTCGATTCAGTTGTTCTCCATGTTTCCGAACCATTCAATAGGACAGCCTTGACAATAGAGTTAAAGATTCTTAGTTTAGTCTTGTTTGAGATGTGAGGAGATTTACAGTCAGGTTGGTTTTAGCTGTGTAAATCAGTAAATGTCTGACGCGCTAGATTTATACGACGTTTAATGTCTTCAGGGTTAGGGTTAGGGTTAGTAATTTTTTTTGTTAGATTTATCTGAATTTGACAAATTTATCATTCTGTTCTGCCTTTCCTTCCACAAGCACATCTTAAAGGTAATGTAGTTGGGGATAAGGCGATTATATTTATCGTCATCATACCCGATCCGACTCTGTATCTATCATCGGAATCTTTTGCTTTATCGTTTAGGGGTGGTGGGGGGCTGAAATGGTAAAATTCAATACTCTACCCTCAAACTTGACTTTGCATTTACTACTGACTTGGCTGAATGGCTGTAGAGAGAGGTAGCGACATAATATATATTTAAAGAAATAATATTAACAATCAATCTAAAGGGTTGGTGGTGGATGTGAAGCATTAAGCGGGGAATCATCTCTACCTCCCCTCCACAGAATCCTTTGATGTGCAGGCCTAAATTATATAATGTAATTTTCCCCCGCATTCTTGTGATTGTACTTTTTTTTTCCGTTTGTCAGCTTTTCTTTTGATTCATGAACATTCTGTTGAAAATTAGTTATTGTTGGTATTTTCGGAATAAAACATGCGCTAAAAAAAAATCAATTATCTTCTAAATTAAGTCTCTATTGAAGAGTGCCTAATTTTCTGCCTTGTCAAAAAGTGCCCGATTTCCCGGTCCCGGGTACTTAAATTACTGGGAGCTTAAATATTTCCAGACACCAGTCGATTGTGAGTCAGGAAGAATAAAACCATATGTTAATAGCAGAGCTGAGTTTGTCACCCAGTCCATCTACTGTACATACACACACACCGTTTTCCATTCATAGGACCAAGGCAGACTCAGCCTCGGGTCACAGAGGTCGTTTAGCTTCCCTCCCCTTATCACTGTTAAAGCAAAAAGGGACACCCATGAGCCGCTAGCGGCAGTGTTTCTCAAACTGTGTGCCGCGGCACTAGTGTGCCGCCGAAGATTTGCAGGTGTGCCGCGGGAGTTTTCAGAACGCCACACGTGCAGCGTTACGCAGGTCTGCCTACTATTAAATTTTTATTTTACGTTGCGATGACATCCCCACTTGCAACGACCAGTAATAGTAGTGGGTCGCTCCAAATTGACGGAAAGGGGTGTTAGCTCTTTAGGTTATGAAATTTCCCACTATACATAATTATAATGACTCAAATGTAGGCCGCCTTAGCAGACGCAAAGCAGTTCTTGAATTGGTAACGATAATAATAAGCGATGTGTTTCGTGTAAATTGTTTAGGTGTAAGCTAATAATAACAAAACAAAAAAAAGTTACCCATGGAGAAATACGTTAGCAAAAATGAAACTGCGAAAGCATTAAATGAAAAGCAAGGAACCAAACGAAGGTACGAAGAAGATTACATCGGATATAGTTTTATATCTTCTGGACCTGAAGATGCTCCATTGCTATTCTGCCTGATCTGCAATGCAACTCTGTCGAATGAGCCGCTTGTTCCAAGCAAATTGAAGAGACACTTGGAAACAAAACATCCAGCTGTAAAAGCGCAACCGAAGGAATACTTCGAAAACATCAGGGCTCAACAAAATAAACAAGCTAAGAAACTTATGAATTACCTAACGCTGACAGAAAAGGGATTGATTGCAAGTCATAAGGTTGCTCAGTTATTAGCGAAACGCAAGAGGCTGCATCTGTCATTGCACCAGCTTTAGCAATAGTTGTTGAAACTATCCTTGGACCCGATACTGCCGAAAAAGTTAAGAAATTTCCTTTGTCCAATGATACTATCTCGCGCAGACTTATTCAAGTTGTAAACTTCATCAAATCTCGACCGCTTGCATCCCGACTTTTCTCAGAGCTTTGTGAAGCAATGGATTCAGACTACAAATGTCTCATGTATCACACCAACGTTCGTTGGATCTCCAGGGGAAATGTGTTAAAGCATGTCGTCCAACTCAAGGCTGAGCTGATTTCATTCTTGGAGGCTGAAAAAAAAAAGACTTTGGATTTTCTTTTCATGACGAGATCTGGTGGGTTAAGGTGACATTTCTCTTTGATTTATTTGACAAATTAAATTCATTGAATTTAAGTCTTAAAGGACCATCGGAAACCATCATCACTGCATCCTCAAAACTGAAGTCATTTGGTGAAAAATTGTCGTTGATGCAAAGTAAGATCTCGAAAGGACTGCTTTCCTATTTACAATGAATGTGCTTCAAATAAAGAAATGAGCCCCGAAATTCTGGACACTTTGACACATCTGCAGTCAGCATTGCAGCATTACTTTCCAACAGTTGGAAGTAATGATTATGGATGGGTCAGCTCTCCATTTGGAAACAATGAAGCTACAAATCTTACAAAATGAAGAAGAAGAGCAACTCATTGATTTAAAAAATGATGCAGTTCTAAAGTCAAATTTTTGGGGAAAACAGCCAGGACATGTTTTGGATTTCAATCAACAAGTTATATCCTGCAATCAGTTTAAAAGCAATCAAAATAATTCTTCCATTTGCATCTTTATGGTTTTGTGAGTTTGAATTTTCAGCACTGACTGAAATCAAGTCTAGGAAAAGAGAGAGGCTTCTTACAATAGACGATGAAATGCGAGTTTGTTTGTCGACTCTGGAGACTTGATTAGAACGCATTTGCTCTCAAAAACAGGCACACCCTACACATTAAATTTAATACTTAAAAACAGGTAAAATCTTTTTTTTTTCTTTTTATTATAAAACATCTGTTGCTCTTTGTGGTGTGCCGCGAAATTTTTGTAGTTTTTTTACTGTGCCGCCAGACAAAAAAGTTTGAGAAACACTGCCCGCTAGCCGAATACGCCATCGTCTGGATGTTATGTCATCCTGGATGTCTTGCTAACTTCTGTCCCGTCCCCCCCCCCCCCCCCCAAGTAAGACTTAGTTTTCTTTCGCCACTTTCTCTTCCCTCCCCTCTTCTTGATATTCTTTCATTTTCCATATATGACTCCCCTACCCTCTTGTGTATGGTAATTGGTGTGCGTGTGTGGCGTATTGTCTGAGTGTGACTTATATAACGCACCTGTGGTGTATTGCTCCAGTGGTCAAAAATGGGACGCCTAGTAAGTGAGGTATGTCTTTAATGGTTGTGAGATATGAACAATATAGGTATTTGGCGCTGTAAAAGTGGGCGCTGTTTTCTTGTTGAACTTCCAGACCGCCGAGCAGCAACTTTAGAACAGAATTAGAATACGACTAATTTCGTATTTATCACCAACTACCAGGATCCACTTGTCCAGGTGGTACGTTATGTTGTAATTATCTTTGACTCAACTCTTTTGACACACAAAATAATCAGCTCTGCAAAGTTTATAGTGCTTTGTTAACAGCGCTTAATAAATTTAATTATTATTTTATAGTTATTTGCAGGAGCTTGCAAACCTAGATAAACCAAACTCTATCCTAACCCTAACCTTAACGGTACCTAAACAGTTAATATGAACATTAGGCCTATATCTAGAGGGAAAATGTCGATTTTGCACATTAACGTAACCGGTAGCTAATCAATTAATGAGCAGATTAGCTAGCTTAAATATATAGCTCCTCCTTCGTAGCTGAAGATGAGATTATTTCCCATTTTCTATGACTTTGAAGATGGCTTTAAAGTCCATTTTTTCTTTAAAAAAGCCGAACACATAGATGGCATGGGTTGCCTGCTTCTTTTCTCACCTTCCTTTTTTTTAAATTTTAGATCTACGTTCTTTGTTGATTACCAATCTCATTGCGTTATATCATGAAACACGACACTCACGGCCTCATGCAATAAGAAAGTACCCAGAGCTATAGCGTTTCCCTCATACTCCTTGAGAGAACTCTTAAGGGTGTCTTTGTAACGTTTGTGTTGACCCTCCCACGCAATTGTTGCTGTTTATCTGTAACAACTCAAGGAGTTCAACGTCTGTTATGTGGTCAAGCCAATAATCCAAATGGATTATTCTCTAATGCAACTTTAATGTTTGCTTATGCGCCAACTATGTCCAACCCAAACCAAAGACTAGCTAAGTAATGTGCACATTGATGGATTTTAAGCTTTAGCGGTACTGTGTCAGCGTGCACTTGTCTCCTCTACCGCCTTAAAATCCTTTTCAAAACTAAAATGTACTAAAATGCTGGTACTGGTAAATCTACCTTAGTTTAGTCACCTGTCTGGAATGAGAAAGTAGGGGGTGGTGGAATTAATGTCTCATTAATTGTTTTGCCATTAATAAGATACCTGGTAAGCTAAGTATTTTTTAACTCTCAATAATTTCATATAAAACACACGCGCAAGCACGCACGCACACACACACACACACACACATATATATATATATATATATATATATATATATATATATATATATATATATATATATATATATATATATATATATATATATATATATAAAAGAAAAACAACAACACTAGAACAGATTTTTAATATTTTAATAAAATTTGTCACATTCAATAGAACACAAAAACATGAATCCTTAACAAACTCAATCTACACCAACACACACAAAAAATAAAATATAATAGTATATTGAGAAATAATATAGATTCACACTAGTGAAATGTACATCTATTTCCTATTTAAATAGGTCTACATTCCCTAACTCTATCTTAATATATTAAGATTTTATTTATGTAATAGTTGGCAGCATATTATAACTCATTATATTCTTAGCTTAGGACTATTTTGTCTCACTAATCCTTATAATTTATTAGATCTAGATCTAGTCTATATTTATTATTATATCCTTAGATTTTAGATCTAGTCTGTCTAGTGTTAGACTTAGACTTTAATTAAGGCTTTAGATCTACTAATCATCTACTAATACTAATAATAATAACTAATAGTAATATTCTATGTAGTTAGTTATACACGTAAATATATTGATCTAGAATTAGATCTAGAATCTAGATCTAGTCTAGGTCCACATTTTGAATTTAATAAACCATTTGATTTGATTTAATTGTCATTGTAAACTAGCTTTCACTTTAGATTTAGACTTAACTTAGGCATTGTAAACCTTAAACTAGATTTAGACTAGACTCCTTTAAAAACTAAAATCAAGAACAGTCATCATGAAATTGCTCTGGCTATTTATCCTAATAATCACCAAATGCACACTAGCTGAACACAGAACTAGATCTACCTTTGTCAACACTAAACTTAAAAAGGAAACAACAGTCATAATCAATCATCACACTTTAGAACAATGCAACTTCAAAAATAACCTAACATACACATCGATAACATTAAAGAAGATTACCCATCACAAATGGAAGTTCTCAATCAGACACAGCAGAAATAAATACCTATCACTGTTAATATTAATGGCAGGAGATGTAGAGTCAAATCCAGGGCCTAGATCTAAAGATAGATGCAACATCTGCAAAAAAAATATGCACCCTGAAACAGAAAGCCATTCAATGTGACACCTGCGATGAATGGTACCATGCATCATGTCTCCATATGAATACACCTGTGTATTATGCCTTAGGCAACAAAGACGCATCATGGCACTGTGTACCGTGTGGGTTACCTCAGTTTACATCAGGACTGTTTGATTCCTTTGATGCGGACACTTCTAACCCATACAACATCCTAAACACCATCCCGAACCAAACTCACCAACCACTAGCCAGATCCACTCCTGTTAAACCTAAATCTACTAAAATTAATACAACAGCCTCACTAAACAAACCTACTAAAGAAGTAATACCAAAATACCTTAAAACCTTAGTTATAAATTTTTAAAGCATTAGGAACAAAACAGCAGACTTAGAAATTTTATTAGAATGTGAGAAACCAGACATAATTGCAGGAACAGAAACTTGGCTGCATCCTGAAATTTATAATGCAGAAATTTTCAATAGTAATTATGAAATTTTTAGAAAAGATAGGGCTGATAATCATGGAGGAGTTCTTTTAGCAATAAAAAACACTCTTATAGCAGAAGAAATTACCTTACCTAACTCAAAAAATGTAGAATCAACATTTTGTAAAATTAATACCACCTCAACATCCCTAATAATAGGCAGCATTTACAGACCACCAAATTCTAGTTTAGAATACATGCAGGAACTATGTAATCAGATTACTACACTTAAAGAGACAAATAAAAATGCAGTTTTTTGGATTATGGGTGATTTCAACCTACCTGATATAAATTGGAAAACACTAACCATAGATAAACACCAAAACCTTAAGGACATAAATGAGCTTTTCATAGAAACTTTACACAACCTAAGTTTAGATCAAATCATTAAAAAGCCAACTAGATTAAACAACACATTAGATCTCTTCTTAACCAACAGACCTGGATTAGTAGTTGATTATGAAATTATCCCTGGTCTATCAGACCATGAGATCATAAAAATACACAGTCAGATAAAAGCAGTAGCCAATACAAAACCCAAAAGAAAAATCTTACTCTGGAATAAATGTAACCTGACACAACTACACCAAGCTGCACTAAACTTTCAACAAACATTCTTATTAGAAAAAGACATTAACCAACCAGTCGATGACCTCTGGAATTTCATTAAAAACCATCTTAAAAGCATAATAGAAAATCATATACCAACTAAATACACATCAAACAAAATAAATAAATGCTGGTTTAATAATAGACTAAAGAAGCTTTGTAAACAGAAGGAAAACCTCTATAGAAAATTTAAAGAAACTAATGCAGAAAGAGTTTACAAAAAGTATATAAAAATTAAACACTTAACCCAAAAAGTAAGCAGACAGCTGCAGAGTGAATACATAAACAATGTAATATCTAAAGATAACAACAAAAACCTATGGTCATACATTAAGTCTAAGAAAATGGAAACAACAGGCGTAGCGCCATTAAAAGATGAACATAACATAATACATAATGATAATGAAACTAAAGCAAACATTCTAAACAAATACTTTGCATCAGCATTCTCAGCCCCAGGAGACAAAGACATATTACTGAATTTGAACCAAGTAGACAACATAGAAGATATAGTAGTACAAGAAAATGGAATTCAAAAACTATTAGCCAACACCAAACCAAATAAAGCTTCTGGACCTGATGGTATTCCAGCTAGATTACTCAAAGAACTAAGTAATGAGCTAGCCCCAGTGTTCAAAATACTCTTTCAGGCTTCACTTAACCAGGGCAGAGTACCAAAGGACTGGAAAGAAGCTAATGTCACCCCCCTATTTAAAAAAGGAGAAAAATCTGACCCAGGGAACTACAGACCAGTATCACTTACCAGCATCACATGTAAAATCCTAGAACACATAATATGTAGCAACATCATAAACCACTTAGACAAACATAATGTCCTCACACCATACCAACATGGCTTTAGGAAATATAGATCATGTGAAACACAACTAATTGATGATTTTTCAAAAGGTTTAGATAATAGTGAACAAATAGATGCTATCTTACTAGATTTTTCTAAGGCTTTTGACAAAGTTCACCACCATAGTTTGCTTAAAAAATTAAAATATTTCGGCATTAATGGTCCACTGCATCAGTGGATTAAAGACTTTCTGATAGGGAGAGAACAAACTGTAATAATAAATGGCTCTAAATCAACACCGATAACAGTAAACTCAGGTGTACCTCAAGGTACAGTCTTGGGTCCACTACTATTTTTAATTTACATAAATGATTTACCAAATTGCATTAGTTCAGGAACAAAAGTCAGATTATTTGCAGACGATTGCATAATATATAGAACAATAAAAACAACACAAGACACAGATATTTTACAAAGAGAATTAGATGAATTACAGAAATGGGAATCAAATTGGAGCATGTCTTTCCACCCAGAAAAATGTCAGTTGTTAAGAGTAACAAAAAAACTAAAACAAATTAATTCCACTTATCTTATTCATGGCAAACCAGTATCACAGACTAAAAACGCAAAATACCTAGGTGTTATAATAAATGAAAAACTATCATGGAATCCACATATTGATGAAACTACAAAAAAATCAAACAAAGCATTAGGATTTATTAAAAGAGATTTCTATAAATCAAATAAGAACATAAAACTAAAATGTTACTTAACCTTGGTTAGGCCAATAATAGAATATGCATCCTCCGTTTGGGACCCCTCAACTCAAGAAAACATTAAGAAACTGGAACAGACACAAAATAGAGCAGTGAGATTCATAACAAACGAATATTCACATTTGACTAGAGTAACACCTTTAGTAAAATCACTAAATTTAGAAAGCCTTCAGGACAGAAGGCTCAAAAGTAAAGTAGCAATCATACATAAAACACTGAACCATAATCTTCAAATACAAAAACAAAATTTAATAAAATACTCTGAAAGACACAAAGATAAAGGCACATTCCTCGTCCCATATGCTAGGACAAATTTGTACAAATACTCCTTCTTCCCTAGTGCTATTAGAGCATGGAATGGGTTGCCTGAGCTAGCCAGGAAAACCAGTGACTTGGCAGAATTTAAGTCATTGGTTAATATGCATGACTAAATGCATGACGCGTAGGACGTAATCATCTTCTTTTTTGAAGTAACGTCTGTATTATATAAGATAAGAAGGTAATTTCCTGGAACCTGGAGCCTTTTAATTGGGTGGAACCTGGACACAGATCTTGAAAACAACTCTAATGATTTTACTAGACATTTTGACAGTTGGTGTATATCGTTGGGAAAAGTATTACTTTCATGTTAGTTACACCTGAAGAACTCTCGCTTGACCGTTATAATTTTTCAAAGCTGGAAATGTAAAGTGGTTGGTAGTTGAGCTGGTCACGTGACATTGTGCTAACAGCTGTCCATAGAAACAGATGAGCTTTATATTATCTGCCCACATGGATTACAAGTTCTGAAAGCCTACTTTTACTTTACTATAACAATAACTAACACTTAACATATACCGAAATGCTTCTCTACTACTAATCGTAACATATTTAAACCTACGTCTGCTGATTTTTATATTTGCGAATCCTCATCTGCTGATAAGTAGTCCTTTACGACAACAAAAGACTACATTATTGTCAATTTTACAAAGTAATTTTAATTATAAATATATGTTTTTGAGATTAACTTTGATTCAGTTTCAGCAATGGCTGAGCAAGTTAAATGTCGAGTACAACATTACAGCAGACGTCTTCAATTTGACATCTCATTGCCAAGATGTTTCATTGTACTTTACTGCTTCCCCGTGTAAGGTGAAACTTAACGCCAGATTGCTGGGTCCAGACAATGTCTCAAGAGATGAGTTTGAATCTTTGGTTCTGGAGTACTTTGTAAATGGTTCAATAACTTTGGAAGAAGAACTAGGTGCATATTTTACCTTAGAAACTTTGTACACAACATCTTGGAAGTCTGCGCTTGTAGATTTTATTACAATGAATGAAAGTGTACTTGATGTCTCAAGGGACAGTACCTATATAAAAAGCGCTAAATACGGAAGTAAAATTGCTGAAGAATTGCTCATAGAAATGACTAACCTACTCAGATGTGGTCACGTGACCTTCAACAAGTCTGAATACCTGCTAAATGTGCTTGGAAGCGGTTTGCTTTCAGAGTTTAAGTTGACTATTAATCTTAACGTCACAAAAGTGACACTTTCAGAGGCTAAAGATCTAAACTACATCCTCCTAGAGGAGAGCGGAGAATTGAAAGTGTGCCTGGAGATTCTGGAGAACAAACTGAAGGAGATTCAAGAAGCGAACAAGTTTTGGAGACGAAATTCTAATGCTGCTCTGTACGTCGTAAGCCTAACGTGTTCAGTGGTGTCACTTGTCTGTCTTGTATTAACGATTTCGACATATCTCATACATCCCGTTTTGAGAACCTTCGCAGGCAAGAACAACATGATGCTGTCACTGAGTCTTCTGTTGGCGCAGACATCTCTTCTAGCAGCTGCCCATATGTAAGTATGTTTCTTGCTTCGTAAATCTGGCTTTAACTCTAAGAGGCTACTCTCTTTCAATACCTATCTATTAACGTCATAGTGGCTTGAACAGATTGTCTGGCTTTAACTCTAAAAGGCTATTCTCTTTCAATACCTATCTATTAACGTCATAGTGGCTTGAAGAGATTGTCATTTTAAGGTAAACTTCGCTTACAAGATACATGATCTTAAGTTTTATGCTTTGAAATGTACATTACTGTATGAGTCTATGAGTAATGTGATAAATTTTTGTTAATCAATTAGAGTAAGGAAATCACAGAATTTTCCTGTTTAAAAACTAATTTTGGCTCTATTTCTGCATTCTGGGTTCCCCACAGAGAAATCCTATATTGAACTTGACCACTTGGTGCACGTAGTGAGGTTGTGAGCGAGCGTTGCATGAGTTTCGCGGGATATGGTTATTGACAAAACAAATCGAGCGCCCCGGGGATAACATTAACAATGATGCCGAAACGAAGATTACGCAAACAGGGAGGTCGTCGAATAACTTGTCGATGCACCTTCAGAAAAGTTCTCAGGGCAGTGGACAGCCGTGGGGAAGAGGCTATAAACATTACTGCAGACCGATTTCTAGAGAGAGATGGGACAAGTTCCATGGAAGCATAGGAGGCGCCCTGATCGGGCCTCCCCGTGGTAGAGGCAACACAAGCATAAAAAAAGGTATTATAGCACATTGCAGGACATGCCGCTTTCCTGTTAATTCAAACTTTGCACGGTTCAAGCCAAACTTTGACGGTGCCCCCGCTGCGTGCAGAAAGAGGAAACCGTCTCATAATCTTTTCGACTTCTTCTTCATCGTCTAGCCAGCTTTTTGTTGATAAGCTATTCTTACTATTTCCAACAGCACGAGGCATATGTTCTCCTATTCAAACTATTCAAAGTAAAGTAATAATTATTCACAAAACACTGAACCATAATCTTCAAATACAAAATCAAAATATAATAAAATACCCAGAAAGACACAAAGAATAACAGTCACATACTGCCCAAATGCTAGGACAAATTTGTACAAATACTCCTTCTTCCCTAGTGCTATTAGAGCATGGAATGGGTTGCCTGAGCTAGCCAGGAAAACCAGTGACTTAGCAGAGTTTAGGTCATTGGTTAATATGCATAACGCGTAGGACGCAATCATCTGCTTTTTTTAATGTAACATCTGTAATCGTCTGTATTATATAAGATAAGATATTCAATATATTGTTCAAATTTTGATAACTAATTAAGATGCAAAACTTTTAGGACTCGGGGTAGATATGTGCATAGCATTACGTAAATTTAATTAAACTAAATGTACAAGACTTACTAATAATAATACTCTTTATTGTCCGTAATGAGATTTGTCCTACAATTTGTGCATTACTCTATTAAAGGGAATATACGGGCAACGTTTGCACTTTTCTGGGCATGTCAACTCACTTCCTTTGGCTGTGGATGTTCTCGTGGACTTTCATCTGTAGCCTGGACATGTTCCTGGTGTTCACTGCCAAGACTCGCAGATCCTGCTGTGAAAATGAGTTCAAGTCCTTCATCAAGCGATGTCTCATCTCTGTAGTCTTGCCCATGACAGTAGTTTCTGTTGTAGTGGTGGTCACTTACATCCGAACCAGTGGTCAAGATATCGGTTATGGATCAATGAGATGCTATTTGGATTCAATTGTTTCTACTGGTGAGCTTTTTTTGTATAGGATTTTTTTTATTATCTCAGATTTTTGTGGATTGAAATTCAAGCTAACGAATGCTGTTTGGAATAAATTTGAAATAAATTGATTATAGAATTTAGATTAAAAATGTTAACTTTAAAAAAAGATATTTTCAAAAGGTAGATCTAGATTAAATTACAATGATTATCATAATATGAAATTCTCAATATTTTTTTTTAGTTTCGGCCTTCTAATAGGGACGGACAGACGGACGGACGGACAGACCACACAATAAATATATGAATAGCTGCACATTTTAGACAAACTTAGTCTGAAGTACCAAACGTTTCTGGCTAGTTCAGTTTTATAGTGTAGTTATTGGCTACTTAGAAGTAAGTACATATATCAACATTGTTCTTTAAATGTACAGGTGTCGCATTAGCCGGTCCTCTCTTCACCATTGTCTTCTGTAATACAATCTTCTTCGTCACTACCGTTGTCAAGATACACAAAGTTCGACAACTCAAGACATCTGACTTGAAGAAGGAGGAACAGAGTGATCTCATTGTCTACGTCAAGTTGTCGGCCATGACAGGCGTCTTTTGGCTTCTGGCTACAATCGCACAAGTGTCACAAAACAAGTATTTTCAGTAGGAAACAATTAAATCATTTATAAATCCTTGTAATGTTGAGGCCCTTTTACCATGAAGCGCTTTCATTGAGCGCCTTGACTATACCGAATACACAAACTCATATGATTTGTCAGACCTTTAGAAGAGTAAAAAAATATTGATAACAAGGAAAATATAGAAATCTTTTTCTTTTTAAATAAATAATAAACCTTATCGAAGGAGAAGAACCCGCAATACAATTATACATCTTAATAATGTAGAAGTTATTTTCCTTGTTTGATAAGATAATTAATGACTAATAATTAATTAAATAATTGGTTAATTTTTTGATTGATGTTTTGTTAGGTACTTCTTCTTCTTCTCCTTCGTTCTCATTGTTATGTTGGAGCGTTCAGATGACTAGACCAATACATGAGATGTACTGCGCAGTGGTTTCCAAATCAGGGAGCTCTCCATATAGTTTCCTTTCTATTGGGGTGTTTTGGGGCCAATGACTTATACGGGCCTCTTGGTATAGAGAGCAGTTTTGGAGGACGTGGTCTGCATTCTCTGGTGATACTCCACATGGGCAGATTTCACTGGTTCCAATTTTGAGCTTCCGGTACATGTGTTGTCGCATTCTGTTGTGTCCGGTCCTGAGTCGAAAGATTAGGCGTTGGTCTTGTCGGGATAGCTTATAATAGGTGTCATCTTTCTTTTGATTTGGATGAGAACTCGTCCATTTCTCATTTATTTTATTTACGATTAATTTCTTCAATTCTTCTGGATAGAGTGCAGAGTTTATTAGTGTGTTAGTTCTCCCACTCTTGGCGAGTGTGTCAGCCTTCTGTTAGGTGCAATAAATAATTGTTTAGAACCAAGAATGAGTGTATACAATTATCTTAGGTTATCAAACACTACATATTTAGCCATACCTGTGTATACTGAAGGATTACTTTCCATTGTTTCTTTCAAACAAAATAATTAATTACCAGTAATTATGTGACTTATTGGTGTTAATTATTTTAAAAGATTCGTGTCTTGTCTATATTTTTCACCTTTCAACCCTTGCAATCTAGAGGGCAGACGATTTAAAGGTCATCTTTTTTATGTGGCAGCCACTCGGATAACGAGGGTGTCATGTGGTCAGCACAACGACCAACTAATGTCAGGGTGCACTCAGAGGCGCCCAAAGATCTCAAAATTACAAATCCCAGTCTTCACCAGGATTTAAACCTGGGACTTCCAGTTAGGAAACCAAGCGCTTTACTGCTCAGCCACCACCGCGCCTCCTGTCTATGCGAATTAATAATTGTAAAAAGTTTCAACTTGATCCGATATTGGATATAGGGGAAATAACTAGTTCAAGCTTTTTACAACACAGACAGACAGAGTTTAGATAAGCTTTGTAAAAAAAAACTCACGTTTGCTAACAAATAAATTTGAATAATGTCCCTTTGATTATAATGGCAGTGTCTAAGTTTATCTATGTTAAATGCATCTTCCCAGGTTCATCGTTGAGCCAATCAACGGACTCCAAGGTGTTTATATCTTCATGTCTTACGTCTGCAACAGACGTGTGCTCAGGTTGTTCCTTCGTAAGGAAGAGGTCAAGGCCACGAAAACCAGCTCCATGTCTGTAACGACAAAGGAAACAGAGAAACAGAACTAAGAGCGTTGCTTGTTTTTGTGAAACGTTATTAGCCCAGAAATTTGGTCTTAAATTGAGGTTTAATTAACATTGTGTTCGCACAGTTTCAAATCAATAGAAATCTACCCTGACATCTGAATAAATTATTGATTTTGGTGACTTAAATTGACTCTATAGATTTAGATGATTTTTTTTTTGTTCTTTAAGACACAAGTTAAGAGCTATTACCTATATATAATATATCAGCAAAAATAAAATGACTTTTTTTTGGTTTCTTTGTACTGTCACAGTTTTTGTAACTAATAAGAAAACATACCATATGAAAGTGAAGTGCTAATGTTCAGGATTACCATGAACCTCACGCCTAACGAAGACAGAAAGGAAGACAGATCGGAAAACAGAACCGTACAAAGAAAGACATAAAGTGGAGACAGAGTACACTTTACAAAACGCCCTTTACCATATAGTTGATAAACTATAACAACTGATTATCTATATATATAATTGTCTTCGTGGCTCAAGAGTTTGGACACCACGTAAAGGAAAGATCACTCTTTTATTTCTGCAAGCTGAACGGACTAGAGTTACCCCATCTAATTTTATTTAGAGGTGAAAAATAAAAGAGGGTGGGGGAAAACAAGTAGTACTCACCCGTCACTAAATATTTCTTAATTCAGTCGAACTGCCGTACTACTTGAAGCAATAACAATGCCAGTGTCTCCATAGAAAACGTTCGGCTGATACCTAAAGTCACCTTTTTTTTTTACCCCTCTTCCCGCTTTGTAACAAATATACACCCCCCCCCCCCTTTTTTGGTGAGTTTATAGAAATACATGAAAAGAAGGTCGTTGGAAAGATTTTCTAATCACTGATAGATGGGCATAAGTCTAATAGAGGATTTTGGTTGAGAAATATACGATTAATTGAAAAAAAAAATAAAGATTCAATTTTAAGGCAAAAACTGCAAAACTGATTACGAAGTCAGTATGTGGACTTTAGCACTTCAATTCACCTTTCGTTCAGATTGACCGTTTATCGAATTCAATGATACGAGTGAGATCAAATGTTTATGTTTTATTTGGGTTTTTTAAATCAGCTGTAGCAACGACCAATTGAAATGGACATAAATGTACGCAGTGACTTTGGGTTTTTAATTTAGGCTAAAATCATTAGTTTATCTTATCTTGAACAAATACTTGTATCATTATAAATCCATTACCACAGTATCATCGAGCGATGCCCTGATAGCTCATCTTTGCTTGTTAAATGGTAAATTAATTCAAGTTTTTTTTAACCATTTGGGTTTATAAATCAGAATCATGGTAAAAAGTTAACATTAAAAATTTGTTATGAAACAGTTCCTTTTGTCTTACGGTCTGTTCGGAAATTGTTTATAGGATTGCGCTTACATTAAAACATGTTACAATGAATGCCGCTAAATGTTTTACATTGAACTGTGTATATATTGTTTACGCATGCGTATTAGCCAGAAATACAGAAGACATTGAAGAAATTAATATCAGAAGTGAGAATGTCATTTTGACAACAGAACCAAACTCGGAGTCAGAAAACTTTGACAGTTTTGAAGCGTATGTAACAAACTCTGAAACTTCTTTCAGAAATAATGTCGATTCTTTAAAACCATTTTATTCAATCAAAACTTTTGCTAGAGAAGCAGATCATCATGGAGTAGAGAGTACAGCGAGTCACACAACTTCTGCTCCTAGTGGGTTTGAGAGTCTACTTACACCGTCAACTTCCGTTGGACCGAATGGATCTGCGCTCACTGAAAAATCTAGTATCTCTGATAGATGCTCTGAAAATACAAGTTCCTCTTCCAACGATGACATTAATGACAAACCTGACTGGACTGAAAAGCAATCTTACAAAACAAACATGATAGATGCATCACTTTATAAACAATTAGAAGAGCTCATTGCTGATAACAGGATATGGAACTCTCTAGACAGAAATCCAATTTTATTTTTAGAGTTCTTCAAAACAAAAGATGAAAGTTTTCCAAGACACGAAAACGTCACTACGACACCTAGACATAAATACAGTTGTCCATTTAGATGCCTTAAAGGTGGCTTTAATCATAATTTTAACTACGAAACTGGTCAAGTAAGTCACTATTGTCGCTACTGCAAGTGTGAAAAACAAACATGCGAAGCTTACGACATGTGCTGTCCAGATGATTCTGAACCTTATCTTAACCAGTCCAAGAACTTGCTCAATCTAAATGAAAGTGTTAGCAACTTTACTTCAGGAAAAGAAAGATTCCGAATTAATTGCGAGCCTGGACAAACCATGATGATTAGATCCTGCCAGCCCAGAACAGAGTCCAACATGACAGTGGTTGAACTCTGTGAGTCAGACAGACTTATCAACGTAGAAACTGTGACGGCTGTTTTCGACAATGTTACCAAGGTAGCTTACCAAAATAAGTTCTGTGCCCAATGCAACAATGCTACACAGGTAGGTGATAATGTAAATAGAGTTGATTTGATTTCCTAGTTGTCAGAATCTCTACAAGGGCATACACGGACCATTGCGATTGAACTAACATAATATATAAAATACATAATGCATAAAATATAAAGACAATTTTGAAGAGCAATGTTGCTTGAAATATATTAAGCACTAATAAACCAAACTCTAATTATCCAAGAAAGAATAAATTTAATTACAATCCAAACTCTAATAATCCAAGAAAGAATAAATTTAATTACAATCCAAACTCTAATAATCCAAGAAAGAATAAATTCAATCAAAAGTCTAGCAAAATAAAAAAAAGATACCTTTTAAACGAGAAAAATGAAAAAAAAAATCACAAATTGAGTAAAAGAGAACCACATTTCAATCACAGACGTATTTCTCCATAATGCAAGGTTTACTTAGACTTAGACTTCGTTCCTCCCCCGCCGTTCGGCGCATTGTGCGGCAAGCTGTCTCCATAAAGATCTGTCACTGGCAATGTCTGAAGCCTCCTCCCACCTGGTGTCCACTGTTCTGAGGTCCTCCATGAAGGTGTGTCGCCAGGTAATACGAGGACGTCCCTGTTTGCGCTTTCCTCGTTTTGGCTTCCATGTTATCGCAACTCTTGGTGTGCGTAATTCATTTTGACGTAGAACATGTCTCGTTCAGTCTGGTTCATTGCTCTCCTCATTATGTAGTCGATGGCTAGGAGGAAAAGGAAGGGAGATAAAATGCACCCCTGTCTCACACCTGTCTCGATTGTAAAAAAAACTCTGTTGTTCCCTCTTCTGTTTTAATGCAGAAACTAGACTGATTGTAAAGGTGTCGTAGGATCTGGACGAATTTTTCTGGGATACCGTATTCTCTAACTATTTTCCATAGTGATTCTCGGTGGACACTATCAAACGCTTTTTTGAAGTCCACGAAACTGATCGTTAGCCGTTGTTGGTACTCAAGACTTTGTTCTATGATATTTCGTAAAACGAAAATCTGCTCTGTACATGATCTGCAAGGTTTATCTACCTACATCTATATAAAACGGACTTAATAATTAACAATTAATTGATTAACTAATTAGTTGTTTTTTTTTTTCATTTGTTGTCATGAACTATGTATAATTGTGCAAAATGTCAACTTGATCCGAGAATGGAAAGTGGAAGAAATAATGTGTAAAAGAATCCACCCAGACGGACAGACATTGTGAGTTCATATAAATTGGTTATTCAGATTCCCACAAGCATTAGTTTTTTTATTATTTTTTTGCTAAAATCCTTCGCAATTATTTCATTACATCGCCCCTACATTTCTCTTAGACCGGAACTAAACTAAAAAAATAAACAGAGCACATTAATAAGAATAATACTATCGATGAAAATACCCTTATAATGTTTTCCTACTGTGGTTGTTACTGTTGTTGTGGTTGTAATTTTTTTTTTACAAAATATAGATGGCATTTTTTTCAAATCGATAAAATGTGTTTCCCATTTTTGTTACTATATCTCTTATGTTGTAAAGAAACATGTAGGCGTGTGTATTGTTGCAGTTGGTTGTCGTTGACCTATAGCACCAAACTGCAGGTAACAACTAAACCACTGTAGGCTTGTTATATATTATGACACTTGAAAAAAACTTGCAACTAGCCTCTCTGTGAACTAAACTAAATAAGACTTGTATTACATGTGATGGCCTTGTTCAGGCTGCCTTAAGGTGAACTATAGATGACTGTTGAATTTCAATCAATTACTCTGCACGCGTTTGAGTTTTATTGTTCGGGTGTATTCAATGTAGTTGATCAACAATACAGAATAAACAAGACGATGGATTTAACGAGTAAAGAGATGTGGTCAACACTGATGATTAATTCATAAGATATTTATTCCAAGAAAAGGCCACAGTAAAAGTCTCTGTCAACTAAACACGTCTTTACCCTAGAGAATTCTATCGCTAACTGATTTCCAGTCTCTAACCCAAAATATTCCAAGCGTCACTGGTCCCGTTCAATATAAGTCTTCTATATAGACAATATAGACAACTTAGCTTGAGATGAAATGAAATAAACTTATACATCTTAAGCAAATCGAACAATAAAAACACGTCATTACACTCTGCCATCCTTGGAGTCGACAGCGACTAACATTAAATTAAAATCTCTCTCTCTCTCTCTCTCTCTCTCTCTCTGTCTCTCTGTCTCTCTCTCTCTCTCTCTCTGTTTCTACAACTAACAATATAACTTCATATTTATATCATCGTCTCGGAAACACACACACACACACACAACCCAATAACAATAATTGACATATGTTGATTGTATTCTAGCTAATCGAAGCCAAGCTGATTGTAAAGTGTAATACTCCTATGTTTATCTACATGGCCACAAATTTTAACCAGCTGCTTAATTTAGCTTTGAAACCTAATTCCTCATGCAATGTGAGTCAAGCCTGGGATGGCAACTTGGAAACTTTGGCGTGTACGTACAACGAAGGGTAAGAACTTTCGATGCTAAAATAAAAAAACAAACAAATAAAAGCGTTTTAATGTAAATATTTATACATATAAGCATAGATAGATTGATTGATTGATAGATGGATGGATGGATGGATGGATGGATGTTAGCGAAAAGGCCTTGGCTATGTTTTATCACGCTCACATCTGCAATATTTTAAGTTTCAATATCACTGCCTGGTATGGCAATCTGAGCATTAAAAATAAAAATAAACTTAATAGAATCCTAAATGCTGCTGGCAAAATCATTGGCAAAAAACAAACCCCATTTGGGCAGTTGTTTGAGACAAACATCTATAAAAAAGCTAACAAGATCCTCGAAATAAAGAATCACTCTTTGTGACAGGATTTTGTGATTTTACCATCACAAAAGAGATACAAGACACCGATAGCAAAGACATACAGACACAAACACTCTTTTGTTCCCCTGGCAATCAAATCATTAAATAAGAACAATCTGGTATAAACTTTGTCACATGTAAATTATGAGTGATTCTGGTGTGAATGTACACTTTGGTTTCTTATAGTTATAATGTTTTTTGTTTGGTGTAATGCACAAATTGTAAGACAAATTTCCTTACGGATAATAAAGATTATTATTATTATTATTATTATTATTATTAGATAGATAGATAGATAGATAGATAGACAGATAGATAGATAGATAGATAGATAGATAGATAGATAGATAGATAGATAGATAGATAGATAGATAGATAGATAGATAGATAGATAGATAGATAGACGTACATTCACTCATATTGTTCTCTCTCTCTCTCTTTCTCTCTCTAATCTCAACAGAAGTGATGCAATGAAAAATACTGTAGCGGTAAGTTATGTCCACATCATTGTTACACTTCACAAATAGATTATACCATGCTGTTTGTAGCTTTGTCCTATTTGTCCATCATTTCTTATTATGCTTTGAAGTTTTACTTACTATTGAAGGTAGGTTGATTATATCCCTTAGAACATCACAAATCTCTGTGAAGGACAGATCGCCATCAAAAAACAAAATGTTTGGACTGAAATAAGGGGCTGATTGTTCTGAAAGTGTAAAACCTAACCTGAGGATGATACATTTACTGTGGGTTATCAATTTAAGATGCCACTTAAATATTTTCTCTAAATGGCCGTAAAAGGCACACACAAAAAATTAGATACTGCCCTTTTCTCTGGCATCCCACAACGCTGAGCAGTGGTAGATCGAGATTTGCTTTTTCGCCACTGCTAATAGTTCTGCTTAATTATTTATGTTTTTTATATGAGTGTGTATGGCTACAAGTCTTTAGCCTAGAATAATACCTCAGGTAATCCCAGACGTTTTGTTCATTTTTTTTTATATCAACACTTCTCCGAACTTTGGTGTCAGAAGTGAAAAGACATCTCATTTTGTTATAATCTATTTACTGTTTTCCAAAAGTTTCTAGGTTAATAAAAAAAAAGTCTGATAAGCCATTTTTATTTAGAAATGAAGTTAAGAAAACCTTTAGGGGGAAAAATGGGATTGAATTTGAATTTCTAATTCTCCCAATTGCCATGGACGACAAAATATAAAAAATCTAGCCTTTATAACTGGAGCAAAGGACACCTAAGCCATTTTAAAGATCGAAACCACAGCGTTTACATTTACCGTAATTTATTTCGTAATTTCTACCATCTATATCTTTAGACATCCGAATTTTTTGTGTGTAAAGCAGTGGCGTAGCTATGGATTCGGGGGCCTAGAGGGCTTGACCTTTCTAGGTGCCACGGCGTTTTTGACGTTCGACATCCTGACAAGAGATAATGGCGTTATATTTAATGAAAAAATTATTTAGGACACTCTGTTAAACTAGAAACGCTACACTTAATAACTATAAACAACGCCAACACTATAACGCCAGATTCATGAGTCCATTTATTTACACACCCTCACAGTACGAGATTACACACAACACTATGTATGAACTTTCTTACCAAGGGGAATAACTTTACATATTAATAACAAACACATACACATAAACATAATGTCAACACACTCATTTGACGGCCCTGGTGGATTTTCAAATTGGGCCCCCCTCTCCCACACCATAGCTGCTCCACTGGTGGAAAGTATAAAACAATTATTCCTTCCACTTAATCACTTATGTTGCTGTATGATGCATTGAGAAAGTAGACTAGTTTTTATCTTCTTCCAGACACACCCCCCCTCCAACTTTAGGTCCACCTTAAACATAAGAAATTAGAGCATAACCTACTCAGCGTGCAAAAACAAAGAAGACGCAATATATCAAAGTAATTTTTAAAACAAGATTACAAAGACAGTTTGTGTAAACATAAATTCAGATTCTTCGGACATCAAAGGGTCCATCCATGTGTCCATCCATCCAGGGATCCATTCATCCATGGGTCCATCCATCTATGGAATGTTCGGTTGTTTTAGGTAGAAATTTAGGTTTTAATATTTTCAGCATGAAAAGCCTACAAAGTACAAACTATCAACAACCATAAATCCTAACTCCTACCATACAAAATAGACGTGCATCGGTTGAAAGTGTTGCAGATAAAATTGCTTAGTTTGGCCGTCTGAAAATGTTTAATTACCATTATTAGATTGTTAATATTCATAACTCTTTAATGAAGACATGGCCTATGTGCTAGCGCGAATAGATTGAATTTGATTTTATGGCATCAGTGCGAATATGTTTAAGTGTCATAGCTTCTGTGAATTTGAATCGAAGGAAATCACGCTATATTAATTTAAGTTATTTGCTGATTAAGGAAGGCTTTTGATTCGTTGCAAAATGTTGGGCCTTGATTTTTATTTTTCTGTTTTATTTGGGGCCACCCTATTCACTTCGCCTAGGGCATCCAATTACCTAAGGCCGGCCTTAACCAAAACAAAGAACAGTATCAATTTAAGACCATACAAGGAACACTATTACATTTATGTACAAACTAAGAACAGTATTTAATTTATTACCAAATCAAAGAACAATTACTGTCACATCTAGCATATTAGGGTAAAGCTGTTGACGATGCCATCCTAAATATTTTAAATTGTGTCTACAAACATCTGGACTTACCGAACACTAATGTAAGATTGTTCTTTATTGATTTCTCATCAGCTTTTAACACTATACAACTTCATTTACTTATTGAAAAAATGAAAGCGTTGAACATTAGTCCATGTGTAATACTATGGGCTAATGAATTTTTGACCCAGAGACCTCAGAGGGTTAGGGTAAACAATGTAATATCAAATGCACGCATAGTTAACACAGAGGCGCCCCAGGGGGCTGTGACATCGCCATTGTTGTTTATTTTGTACACCAATGATTTTCAATCCGATAGTCCTTTTTGCTCCTTCACAAAATTCGCTGATGATGCGGCTTTTCTTGCCCTGCTATCAGAAAGATCAGATGTAATTGAGTATTTCGTATTTCAGAGAAATAGAACACATTGAAAAATACTGTAAAGATAATTTTTTATTATTAAATTTAAAAAAAAAACAACAACAAAGAAATGATAATCGATTTTCGTAGGGAAAAGAAGGAAAATGATAAGCCCTATTGTTTCTGTAGCTGGAGAGACTATTGAAATAGTGCAAACTTTTAAATACCTTAGTACTATCCTAGACAATAAACTAAATTTTACTGCAAATACTGATTATATCAGCAAAAAATGGCAGCAAAGATTACGATTACTGAAAAAACTGTCCTCATTTAATGTTAGCGAAAAGGCCTTGGCTATGTTTTATCACGCTCACATCTGCAATATTATAAGTTTTAGTATCACTGCCTGGTACGCAATCTGAGCATAAAAATAAAAATAAACTTTATAAAATCCTAAATGCTGCTGGTAAAGTCATTGGCAAAAAACAAAACCCATTTGGGCAGCTGTTTAAGACAAACATCTTTAAAAAAGCTAAAAAGATTCTAGAAATAAAAAATCACCCTTTGTGTCAGGATTTTGTGATTTTATTATCACAAAGGAGATACAAGACACCGATAGCAAAGACAAACAGACACAAACACTCTTTTGTTTCCCTGGCAATCAAATCATCAAACAGAAACATTCTGAAATAAACTTTTCACATGTAAATTATGAGTTAGTCTGGTGTGAATGTACTTTTTGGTTTCTTATAGTTATGTTTTTTGTTTGGTGTAATGCACAAATTGTAAGACAAATTTCCATACGGACAGTAAAGATTATTATTATTATGTTAAAAATGAACGAGGAGTCATTCTCTGGCGCAGCAAGGGTCGAGTTTCGTTAAAGGGAAACAAAGTTCAATGTAGTCCCATTATCAATTTCCACTGAGGAATTTTCTGATGATGTGGCAGGTCTGCAGTAGTACCGCCCACTGACAGGCAACGAGAATGTTCCTAGGAATGCCAAGGGCCTTGAAGGTATCTGTGAGATCGGTTGTTATTGTCCCCTCGGTTGATATAACAATAGAGTATATTGTTGTTTTAGATAACTTCCATAAACACTTAATCTCCAAGCCTAGGTTCCCATATTTTCGTTGTTTTTCTATATCAAATTTTCTTAAATTATAAGACAGTGGTACGGAGATATCAATAATGGTAGCGGCTTTTTTCTTTTTTATCGATGAGAAGCAGATCAGGGCGATTAAAATCTACCGTTTTGTCGGTCAAGATAGGCCTGTCCCAGTACAGCAAATGATCAGTAGACTTGAGAACCTCTTGTGTTGAGTATTTGTAATAAGGAGGAGTATCCTTACCGATCAAAATATGTGTCAAAGCCAAGTGCTGGTGTATTAGCTTTGCAATTTGGTTATGGCGACTTAGGTAGGCAGATTCCGATAGGGCTGAGCATCCTGCCATAATGTGTTCAATTGACTCACCCACATTTCCACATTTTCGGTATTTGTCGACAACATTGAGTTTCAGGATATGCTTCTCGTAATTTTTTGTCCTAATTACTCTGTCCTGTATTGCTGTAACAAAACCTTCAGTTTCAGGGTAGAGATGACCTGCTTTGAGCCATGCTAAGGAAGCATCCTTATCAATGTTGCTTCCATCTAATAAAAATGGGAATTTTCCGTGGAGGTTTTTTTCTTCCCATTCGCGAATCTCACGCCCTACGTCGTCCAAACCGACATTGACATTAACATTGTTTAGGTTCAGAGGGGTTGCTTCGGAGTCATATTTGCGTAGAATGGAAACTAATTGATTGCTGGAGGCGAGCAGTTTTGATCGTATTTTTAAAACTTGAATCATACACAATTCAAAGATGTTCTGCAATCCACGACCCCCATCCTTCCTGGGCAGGTATAACCTTACCGTGGAGGACTTGGGGTGTAGGCATCGAAATTTGGTTAGTAATTTTCTAGTAAGTCTATCAATGTCATGTAGGTCGATGTCAGTTCATTTGATCACACCGAACGTGTAAAGGAGCACTTGGGACGGCCCAGCTGTTTATTGCAGTGATGAGGTTACTGCCAGACAGTTTGGTGTTGAGGATTTTATTAACTCTTTGCTTATATTTACCAAGAAAGTCCTCTTTTAATTTCTTGTTTTATCTTGGCATTCTGGTTTATTCCAAGATATTTATAAAGAGAGGCAGAGTTCAATTCCTCGATGCCTTCAAATGCAATGTTGGTGTTCGTTGCCTTGTCCTTTTTTAATGCTTATGATGCCACACTTATCCAGGCCAAAAGACATACAGATATCGCCACTAAAGCATTTTACCGTTTTGATTAAGATGTGTAACTTTTGCTCGGTTTCTGCATATGGCTTTATTATTATTATTATTATTATTATTATGTTAGAAAAGAGCGAGTATTCATTCTCTGGCGAAGCCAGGGTCGAGTTTCGTTAAAGGGAAACAAAATTCATAGTAGTCGCTATATCAGTTTCCACCGAGGAATTTTCTGGTGATGTGGCAGGTCTGCAGAAGTACCGCTTTTTGACAGGCCACGAGAATGTTCCCAGGAATGCCAAGGGCCGTAAATGTATTTGTGAGGTCAGTTGTTATTATCCCCTCGGTTGATATAACACTGGGGTATATTGTTGTTATTATTATGATGATGATGATTATTACAGGGTCAGGGTTTTGGGAAGCTACTGCCTGAAAGTTACCGACTCTGAAAATATGTTCTTAATGATAAAATTTAACCTGTAGCTCATAATTTTTATATTCATTGATAGTTGCTACCTACTGGATTATTGGGAACTCTACCAAAAGAGTCCCTTACATCTTTTCTTCTCAATTTCGACTCGGACTCCATACAAGATTCTAGAGACCATATTGTTTTTTATCACGCCAGTTGCACTTCCGGTGAATGGCCGAGTCCTGATGTAAGTAAATGGAATTGTTTTTACAACTTTATATAAAATAGTCCCTAAAAGTTCTGTGCGCTCTGTTGGTCTACGTATACACGCATTATTAGCAGACGACAATGTCTCTATCAAGGGATTCAAATAGCAAATGGGTCTCTGAAGGGAAATCTACGCCAACGATTGTCGATGTGAATAAATTCAACACATTTCCTTCTTTGCACCCTGGCAGTGTACGTTTTAAAAAAATATATATATAAAAAATATTAACTTTTTTTTTTGTTTTGTTTTCGTTTAAGAACATGTTTGTCTACATTTTGCCGCGTGCTGTTTCATGTCTGCAGTTGCGTTTTTTTTTTTTTTTTATTGGGCTTGAAACTGACAACATTGTCAAAAATTGAACAAAATGAAACCAAATGAAAATGTTAGTAATAACACATTTATATAAATTATTTTCAAATAAAACTAGTTGATTTAGACACATAGACTATCCTAGTATTATAATTAATTAACAGATTTAACACCTGTAGTATATTCTTTTTAAATTATTATTTTTTATCGTACACTCCCAGTGTACTCAGCAGGATATGCCACTGTAGGAATCAATTACTGATATATAAATCAACTGACATCAAAACTTGATTTTAGAACATAGATTTGTTTGTTTTAATTAATAATATTATATATTGATGATATATAGTATATATCTCCTTATAATTGCAAATTATTGAACTAATTATGATGATTATAAGATTATAATTTGAAGAAAAAAAAACGATAATATAATATTTTTTGATATAGTAAATATTTTTTTGTTTTATTTTACTTTTCAGTTCTCCTAGGCTATAGTATTTCAACTGATTGCTTAGAATAATATTTGTTACATTTGCAAATTATAATATCATAGATGTGAAAAAAATATTATAATAGTAATTATATGTATTTATATTATTTTATTTAGGGTCTTAAAGAAATATCATCAGTTTACAAAGTCATCATTAAGAATCAAGATGAAAACCTGATTTCTGATAGTAAATGAATGAATTAGTAAAAAAAAAATGATTCAATTTCAGTGACATTAGAATCATATTATTTTTTATTAGGTTCTTGTGTTATATCACAATATATTATGTATACCTCTAAGACACCATTATTTATTGTGTATAATTATTTTTATAATTTATTCACTCATGTAGGCCTATAGCTAATTAACACAAGGAAATTGAGTCTATAGACTTTATCAAAGCTGACAAACTCGAAATATAACAAATGATGACTGTAACCCAATAAAAAGAATTAGAAAAAAAGTGGAATTTATGATTATTACATAACTAAGCATACAGTGGATGCTCTGTGTGTTTGATTCAACTGCACCACACATTTTAAAATCTTTGTTTATCGACATGATCTTTGACTATCTCACTACCCTTTTATTATTTGTTGTTGTAAAAAAAATATACCTGCATAGTACTGGCCAGTATCGAATAATGTTGTAGATTTCATGCTTTTTTTTTTTTTTTTTGGGGGGGGGTATAATTTTATAGTAAATAAAGCATTAAAACATGTACTATTTAGCAGTAAAATGCTTAATTTTTGTGTTTTTCAATGTTATAACTAATCTGTTTTAACATAAAGATTGTAAAAAAAAAATTTTTTTTTCATACAATATTCCTCAAAAAAAATTTGTAATTTCTTAACTATAGTACAAAAGCAAAGTATTGGTCTGCCTGGTGGGGAAGGAGGGTGATTCATCTATCGCTCCAACCCTCTGGTACAACCCTCTTTCATTTTATAATTGTAATTTCTAAAAATAAACTAGAAAGTTAAAAGGGGGGGGGGGAAATCGATACGTAAATCGGCCAACGTACTAAAGGTGGGGGGCGGGGGGGGGGGCGATACAATCCAAAAATAGTTGAAAATATCATAATTAGTATATAGTAATTAGTATATATTCTTAACGTAAGTAAAGAATTCATATATAAATTATGTGATTTCTCTACTAAAATTCGTCCGCCCCACATTGGGGGGGGGGGGGGGGTAGTCGGCCGAATGGGTGGGGGCGATCGCCCCTACAGTCTCCCCCCCCCCTTTGGATCCGCCAGTGATCCCTAGTTTGTCGACAATTGGATGATGCTTGGAAACATTTTCTTCTTCTTCTTCTTCGTTCTCATTTTACATGTCGGAGGGTTCAGATCAGAAATCCTAGATCTGAGATGAACTGCGCAGTGATTTCCAGATCAGGCAGTTATCGTATAGTTTTTCTTCTATAGGTTGGCTTTAGGGCCAGAGTCTTGTTCAGACCTTTTGATATAGTATGCAGCTTCGAAGGACGTGGTAAGCATTCCCTGGTTAAGCTCTACAAAGGGCAGGTTTCGCTAGTCCCGACGTTTAGTTTCCGGAACATATGTTCTCTCATTCTGTTGTGTCCTGTTTTGAGTTGAAAAATAATGAGTTGGTCATGTGGTTATAATAGGCGCCCTTTTTCTTGTAATTCTTATTTATTCTACACTCTATAATTTTCATCATTTCTTCTGGATTGGGAGGAATTTTCAGTTGTTTGTTCATTTTTTCATCTTTGGCCAGCATGTGTGCACTGTGTGTATTGAAGAACGATTTCCTTGCTGTTCATTTTACAAGAGCTGTCCAGAGTTGCTTTCTCTAGGGAGAATATGAGTTTTTTCGGGCTTTGAAGGACTGTTTTGGTATCGGTCAGTAAGCTAATTGGCTGTTTGGTGTACATGGGTAGTTTATTAGTGTGGTAACTGCTAGTTCCAGTGCTTGCCTTTCTGCTCTTTGGCTTTCTGAGAGATCACCAGTTGCAATAGACGTTTCCAGTCTTTCTCCATTTCCTGCGTGAGGTTTAGTCTAGGAAGTAGATTATCTTCAACAATGAAGGAGCATTCGAAACTTGTAAACCATTTTTAAAACAAACATTTTTTGTATAAAGCATAATTATCAGTAACATTTACATTACAATTGCAAATTTCATCCATAATTTATTAATTTTTGTTTTGCATGTGTTTGTGTGTGTGTCAGAGACGCTGTCTACCATTACATTGTTCCCTTGGAAAACTTCTCATCAACGCAAGTTGCAGTTCGGCACTGCAGCAAATCAACGGACTGGAATATAAACTAAGTCTCTGGCTGACTCCTGCCAGAGGGTCAACACTAGTGAAGTTACATTTGCCTTGTCGTCATTTGAGAGAATCTGTCGTTAGAAAGGTGAGAGTCGCTATCATTTTGTTGACTAGGAAGTCTCTTTTTTTACATTTAATTAAATTCAATCAACTATGATATACAGTGGAAGCGATTTTTCGGTCCGAATAAATGGCATGTCGGATAAACGGGTGGTCCAATAACCCGGATTCCACTATATTTGCAACAATTCTAATATTTCTGATTTAGAATGCTTGACATATTTTTTACTATAGATTTGAAAGAAATTTTTATTATCTCCCCCCCCCCTTTCTCTCTCTCTCTCCCTCCCTCCCTCTCTCTCTCTCTCTCATTCTCTTTCCTCTTTAATTAATCCTTACCACCTTTTTCTTTTTTCTTTCATTCAGTCACTTCTACTTTGTCGTTTGATGGTTTTTATAGAACGCAACAATCAAGCTCAACGCATTTCATTTTATTTTATAGAACGCAACAATCAAGCTAATAGCATTTCATTTTATTTTATATAACGCCACAATCAAGCTAATAGCATTTCATTTTATTTTATATAACGCAACAATCAAGCTAATAGCATTTCATTTTATTCTATATAACGCAACAATCAAGCTAATGGCATTTCATTTTCTTTTATATAACGCAACATCAAGCTAATAGCATTTCATTTTATTCTATATAACGCAACAATCAAGCTAATAGCATTTCATTTTCTTTTATATAACGCAACATCAAGCTAATAGCATTTCATTTTCTTTTATATAACGCAACAATCAAGCTAATAGCATTTCATTTTATTCTATATAACGCAACAATCAAGCTAATAGCATTTCATTTTATTTTATATAACGCCACAATCAAGCTAATAGCATTTCATTTTATTTTATATAACGCAACAATCAAGCTAATAGCATTTCATTTTATTTTATATAACGCAACAATCAAGCTAATAGCATTTCATTTTATTTTATATAACGCAACAATCAAGCTAATAGCATTTCATTTTATTTTATATAACGCAACAATCAAGCTAATAGCATTTCATTTTATTCTATATAACGCAACATCAAGCTAATGGCATTTCATTTTCTTTTATAGAACGCAACAATCAAGCTAATAGCATTTCATTTTATTCTATATAACGCAACATCAAGCTAATGGCATTTCATTTTCTTTTATATAACGCAACAATCAAGCTAATGGCATTTCATTTTCTTTTATATAACGCAACAATCAAGCTAATGGCATTTCATTTTCTTTTATATAACGCAACATCAAGCTAATAGCATTTCATTTTATTCTATATAACGCAACAATCAAGCTAATGGCATTTCATTTTCTTTTATATAACGCAACAATCAAGCTAATAGCATTTCATTTTATTCTATATAACGCAACATCAAGCTAATGGCATTTCATTTTCTTTTATATAACGCAACAATCAAGCTAATGGCATTTCATTTTCTTTTATATAACGCAACATCAAGCTAATAGCATTTCATTTTCTTTTATATAACGCAACAATCAAGCTAATGGCATTTCATTTTCTTTTATATAACGCAACATCAAGCTAATAGCATTTCATTTTATTCTATATAACGCAACAATCAAGCTAATAGCATTTCATTTTCTTTTATATAACGCAACATCAAGCTAATAGCATTTCATTTTATTCTATATAACGCAACAATCAAGCTAATAGCATTTCATTTTCTTTTATATAACGCAACATCAAGCTAATAGCATTTCATTTTCTTTTATATAACGCAACAATCAAGCTAATAGCATTTCATTTTCTTTTATATAACGCAACAATCAAGCCAATGGCATTTCATTTTATTCTATATAACGCAACATCAAGCTAATAGCATTTCATTTTCTTTTATATAACGCAACAATCAAGCTAATGGCATTTCATTTTATTCTATATAACGCAACAATCAAGCTAATAGCATTTCATTTTCTTTTATATAACGCAACAATCAAGCAATGGCATTTCATTTTATTCTATATAACGCAACAATCAAGCTAATAGCATTTCATTTTCTTTTATATAACGCAACATCAAGCTAATAGCATTTCATTTTTTTTTATATAACGCAACAATCAAGCTAATAGCATTTCATTTTCTTTTATATAACGCAACAATCAAGCCAATGGCATTTCATTTTATTCTATATAACGCAAAATCAAGCTAATAGCATTTCATTTTCTTTTATATAACGCAACAATCAAGCTAATAGCATTTCATTTTCTTTTATATAACGCAACAATCAAGCCAATGGCATTTCATTTTATTCTATATAACGCAACATCAAGCTAATAGCATTTCATTTTCTTTTATATAACGCAACAATCAAGCTAATAGCATTTCATTTTATTCTATATAACGCAACATCAAGCTAATAGCATTTCATTTTCTTTTATATAACGCAACAATCAAGCTAATGGCATTTCATTTTCTTTTATATAACGCAACAATCAAGCTAATGGCATTTCATTTTCTTTTATATAACGCAACATCAAGCTAATGGCATTTCATTTTCTTTTATATAACGCAACAATCAAGCTAATAGCATTTCATTTTCTTTTATATAACGCAACAATCAAGCCAATGGCATTTCATTTTATTCTATATAACGCAACATCAAGCTAATAGCATTTCATTTTCTTTTATATAACGTAACAATCAAGCTAATAGCATTTCATTTTCTTTTATATAACGCCACAATCAAGCCAATGGCATTTCATTTTTTTTTTATATAACGCCACAATCAAGCCAATGGCATTTCATTTTATTTTATATAACGCAACAATCAAGCTTTTCTCCCATTCACTTTCCGTTTTAATTTTTCTTTCTTTTCTTTCTTTCTGTTTATTTTGTTTTCTCTTTTTGTTCTTTCATTTTTTTTCTTATCTCTCTTTTCTCCCTCTCTCTTTTTATTTTCCGTTCTTGCTGGTCTAATTATTAAAAACGAAATCATTCAAAACAAATATGCTTGAAAAATTGTCAGTATCCACATTATGGATGGCTGCCTGGTCGTGCGGTTTGCGCGCTGGACTGTAGTTTGGATTTATCGAGGGTCCCGGGTTCAAACCCTGCCCGTTCCCATCCCCCGTTGTCCCCTGCGGGAGGTTTGGACTAGGAAGTAAACTATCTTCAACTCTGAAGGAACATCAAAAAAATGTAAAACATTTACAAAACATTTTATTTATTCTATAAAAACAGCAACCTCTTTTGATGACCTTTCTCAGCAGTTCGCCTTTTAATTGTCGTTTAATTTGCTATTATTTTGCTACCATTGAATTCATTTATAAAATGATTATATTATTTAGACTTCCTACTGAAATACATTCGTTTAATTTTTACAAATATACTTCTTGTTTTTTTAAATGTTACTGTAAATAATATTGTTAATTAGGTGTCATATATATCTTTTTTTTCTATTAATTATCATTCATACTTACTTAAAGACTTTTTATATCAGGAATGGGTTACGTAATTATTCTTGGTTATAAACTGTTAATTACACACATAAATGTTAAATTGCCATAGTGTCGTCTGCTCATTATATCGTCTGCATATCTTCCGCTGATCTTAGTTTTCTTTTACGAAATAAAACATTATTTTATCCTGATTTCTGAGAGACCGATACTTGCAAACAACTAATCCAAGACTTGCGTTATTTATTCTATGATTTCATTCATTCAGTTTCAGGAATGGCTCAAAACGGTAAATGTCGAGTACCACATCACAGCAGACGTCTTCAATTTCACGTCTCGTTTACAAGATGCTTTGTTGCGCCATTCTTTCCCATGTTTCATAAGACTTGATGCCAGGCTGCAGGGTCCAGTGAACGTCTCAAGAGATGAGTTTGAAACTTTAGTTCTGGATAACTGGGTAAATAGACAAATAACTTTGAAAGAAAGACGAAGATTAACTTTTGCCTTACAAACCTTGGAGGCCACGTCTAGGAAGTCAGACTTTGTATTGATGAAAGATAGCAGTCCTTCAGGGTTTGAAAGTACCTATACAAACAGTAAAAACTACACAAATCAGTTTGATGAAGACCTACTAATAGAAATGAACAATTTACTTCGATGTGGCCATGTAGTTTTCAACAAATCAGAATACGAACTAAATATATTGGACAATCCTTTGCCTTCAGACTTTAAAGTGACAATAGATCTCAAAGTCATAAAAGTGACACTTTCAGAGCCTCGAGATCTAAACTACCTTCTCATTGAGGAGAGCGGAGAATTAAAAGTGTGTTGGGAGACTTTGGAGACAAAACTGAAGGAGATTGAAGACGCTGAAGACACTTTGAGACAGAGGAGACTGGATGTCCCTGATGGTACGCTCTACATCGTCAGCGTATCTTGTTCAGTGGTGTCACTGGTCTGCCTTGTAGTAACTATTATGACTTACCTCATACATCCCATTTTGCGAACGTTTGCAGGCAAGAACAACATGATGCTGTCACTCAGTCTTCTGTTGGCGCAGACATCACTTCTAGCAGCTTTTTACATGTAAGTGCCCTAAACTGTTATACCTCAAAACACATGATAATTTCCTATTTAAATAGAACTTACGATCTAAATATTCGCTTTAAAATATAAGACAGAAACTTAAAGAGCAATCATGAAAATTGCTTGGGGTAAATTAAATCTGATAAACTTATTCAGGCATTTGTAAAGGTCTGCACACAGAAATGTGCACTGTATATGTGATGAGCATTTATTCACATTTTCTGAAGTAATTGCAGAATAGGGAAATTATTAGTATAATTTTCAGTTCGCAAATATACTTTTTTATAATTGAAAGTAGGTTTTAAAAAAGGTTAATTTAAAAATAATTTTATCATTATTTTTGTATACTGTGAAACATCTAGCTCAAAGTTCGTTTGCAAGTCTACGCAATCTAAGCCATTCAAACTTCTGTTTAGAATATCATTCTTATCATTAACTTTAAGGTTTCTACTCCTCCATGCATGCAAGATCCAGTACATTTTAAAAAAGGCTTACAATGTGTCCTCAATTTTTTTTCATCCAGCATTTTCTTCTGCTTTCCCTACTTTGTATATTCTAAGTCTAGGAATCATCTGTTACGTCCTGTCAGAACACCTAGACTTCGTTTGCAAAATGGTTTACATCTTTTGGGATGTTCCTTCAGAGCTGAAGATAATTTACTTCTTAGTTGAAACCTCATGCAGGACGACAGGGGATGGCAGCGGGCAGAATATGAACCCAGGACCTTCGAGACGACCGAAGGACAGTCCAGCGCGCATACCGCACGACCAGGCAGCCAACTAGTTACACGCGTAACTCTATAGAAAAAAAGTTCTCCTGTTAAGAAATATACGTTCCACTTGCTGCTTGACAAACTACGTTGCATTTAGTAAGATCGTAAGTCCAACGATTTTTTTTGTGACATGGGCTCTCACATTTTTTAAATTCTTTTTTCTGATTGATTCAGGGAATATCCAAGTTTCAGAATCATAAACTTTTTCTTTGACGTTTTCATACACAGAAATAAAACGTTCTAATAGTAGTCACTGTCAGGGTTGTGTTAAAGCCTTAGCTCGTTTGCCCGGGACCCTGACATTCAACATGCACCTTCGTGCTTTCAATAAACAGTCAACGAGATACTAACAATATAACTGTTAAATGAGATGAATAGACTTAATGATGACAAAGTGATGAAGTAATATCCTCGTAGTTACACGTTTTACAACATAATTGTTATATTACTTCAATAATCATCTCTCCACTTTGCTGTCCCACTACGTAGCACATTAATGTTCACAATCACAACACAACACACTGCTGACTCGACTCTAGTATGATAAGTATCTAGTGTAGACTTGGAATCCCATACTAACTCCCTGTAGAGACAAAAGTAAAGACAAACTAAAAAGGTCTAGTATACTATGGCATCGAAACAACTGCGAAATGCAGTCATGCCTTAGATATTCACCCTAAACAGGGGAACACAGAAGAATCTCAACAAACGTTACACCAGCATAACAAAACCACTCCATAAACTTACAAGCAAGGCAACAAAGAAAGTGCGTTCAAAAATTGTGCACTTAATAAACATTGGTGCTAGAGTACCATAACCTACGCACCGACAGTCACTAATTCTAAACAAGTGAAAATGTAACGATTTCTTAATAATTTTGACAATACAAAAACATTTCTGACTCACTCCGACACAATGAACTATTAGCTCTGATAGTTTATGGACTAACTCAACTTAACTCTGTGATAAAAAAACAACAACTTATATTTCAGTGAGTACAAAGGAGATATTTGCACTTGTCTGGGCATTTCGACTCACTTCCTGTGGCTGTGGATGTTCACATGGACTTTCATCTGTAGCCTGGACATGTTCCTGGTGTTCACTGCCAAGACTCGAAGTTCTTGCTGTCAAGATGATTACAAGTCCTTCACCAAGCGATGTCTCTTCTCCGTATCTTTTCCAGCAACTGTGGTTTCTGCGGTAGTGGTTGTTACTTACTTTCAAAGTGAAAGTCAAAGAATAGGATATGGATCTTCGAGATGCTTCCTTGATTCTTTCATCGTAAAGAGTAAGTCAGTCGTGTCTTTAACGTCTCAAGATTGTGTATGCTAGTTCTACAAATTTAATTTGATTTTTTAAAAAGATTTTAACTTGTACTATACTCTCATATTTTAACTCTACTTACAATCTTAGGTTTCTAGAGGTTAGCTCTTCGAATGTTACCTTTTTAGATGTTAGCTCTTCAGATTTGACTAGAGTAACACCTTTAGTAAAATCACTTAATTTACAAAGCCTTCATGAGAGAAGACTTAAAACTAAAGTAGCATTTATACATAAAACACTGAACCATAATCTTCAAATACAAAAAACAAAATCTTATAAAATACTCAGAAAGACACAAAGATAAAGGCACATTCTTCGTTCCATATGCTAGGACAAATTTGTACAAATGCGCCTTCTTCCCTTGTGCTATTAGAGCATAGAATGGGTTGCTTGAACCAGCCAGGAATACAATCGACTTGGCAGAATTTAAATTAAGTCATTGGTAACATGCATAACTAGACGCGTGATGAGTAGAAAGTAATCATCTTCTTTTTTGAAATAATGTCTATATAATATAAAATAAGATAAGATATGATGATCGGATGATATGTGTTATTTATTCGAATAATAGCTCTTCGGATGTTAGATGTTGTCTATCTAGATGTAAGCGTTTAGATTCTATCTTTTCAAATTTAGCTCTACAGATATTAGCTGTTATATTAATATTTTATTAGTCCTTTAAGTTATAGTTTATTACGCGTTAGTCTTTTAAATATTTTCAATCGATACCTACTAAAATGTCATCCTCTAAGATGTTAGCTGTTTTTTTTTCTTTGATGTAACATTTTTTTCTGTCTGTATTTGTATTTAAAGCTAACGCTCAATACATAAGTTTTTTTTTTCAAACAGTTAGGCAATTAAGGCAAAGCTTCATAAACAAAACTGTCTATATCTTTGCTTCATTATAACTTTAGTTGTTTTTTTCCCTGTCAGTAGACAAGGCATTGAAATGTATTGTTTATATGTTCCTAGTGGTGAGTTTTACAGGTCCTCTCGTCGCACTAGTCCTCTGTAATACAATCTTCTTCATCACTTCCGTTGTCAAGATACACAAAGTTCGACAACTGAAGTTATCTTACTTGAACAAGGAGGAACAGAGTAATCTCATCGTCTACGTGAAGTTGTCGGCCATGACAGGTGTCTTTTGGCTTCTAGCTACAGTAGCGCAAGCGTCTGGTGTCTATTATCTCAAGTAAGTATCAAGTAATATGTCCTAAGAAGGTATCAAGTATTATGTCCTAAGTAAGTATCAAGTATTATGTCCTAAGTAAGTATCAAGTATTATGTCCTAAGTAAGTATCAAGTATTATGTCCTAAGTAAGTATCAAGTATTATGTCCTAAGTAAGTATCAAGTATTATCTCAAGTAAGTATCAAGTAATATGTCCTAAGAAGGTATCAAGTATTATGTCCTAAGTAAGTATCAAGTATTATGTCATAAGTAAGTATCAAGTATTATGTCCTAAGTAAGTATCAAGTATTATGTCCTAAGTAAGTATCAAGTATTATGTCCTAAGTAAGAATCAAGTATTATGTCCTAAGTAAGTATCAAGTATTATGTCCTAAGAATGTATCAAGTATTATGTCCTAAGTAAGTATCAAGTATTATGTCCTAAGTAGGTATCAAGTATTATGTCCTAAGAAGGTATCAAGTATTATGTCCTAAGTATCAAGTATTATGTCCTAAGTAAGTATCAAGTATTATGTCCTAAGAAGGTATCAAGTATTATGTCCTAAGTAAGTATCAAGTATTATGTCCTAAGTAAGTATCAAGTAATATGTCCTAAGAAGGTATCAAGTATTATGTCCTAAGTAAGTATCAAGTATTATGTCCTAAGTAAGTATCAAGTATTATGTCCTAAGTAAGTATCAAGTATTATCTCAAGTAAGTATCAAGTAATATGTCCTAAGAAGGTATCAAGTATTATGTCCTAAGTAAGTATCAAGTATTATGTCCTAAGTAAGTATCAAGTATTATGTCCTAAGTAAGTATCAAGTATTATGTCCTAAGAAGGTATCAAGTATTATGTCCTAAGTAAGTATCAAGTATTATGTCCTAAGTAAGTATCAAGTATTATGTCCTAAGTAAGTATCAAGTATTATGTCCTAAGTAAGTATCAAGTATTATGTCCTAAGAGGGTATCAAGTATTATGTCCTAAGTAAGTATCAAGTATTATGTCCTAAGTAGGTATCAAGTATTATGTCCTAAGAAGGTATCAAGTATTATGTCCTAAGTAAGTATCAAGTATTATGTCCTAAGTAAGTATCAAGTATTATGTCCTAAGAAGGTATCAAGTATTATGTCCTAAGTAAGTATCAAGTATTATGTCCTAAGTAAGTATCAAGTATTATGTCCTAAGAAGGTATCAAGTATTATGTCCTAAGTAAGTATCAAGTATTATGTCCTAAGTAAGTATCAAGTATTGTGTCCTAAGTAAGAATCAAGTATTATGTCCTACGTAAGTATCAAGTATTATGTCCTAAGTAAGTATCAAGTATTATGTCCTAAGTAAGTATCAAGTATTATGTCCTAAGTAAGTATCAAGTATTATGTCCTAAGTAAGTATCAAGGCGGTTTATTTACATTTATAGGCATCAATATTGTAATATCACTGCCCTAATAAATAATATAAAGAACCATTTTGATTGTAAGTGGATTAACATTTATCTGACATTTGTTTATTCAATTTCATAAGTGAATGTTAATTTTTTTTCTAGTTTTAACATCTTATAAATCTTTGTCACTTGCATATTTGACATTTCTTTGCCTTATTGTGTCTGTAGTAGTAGTGGGAGATTGGTTAGTATTAGAGTCACTATGCTTTTTTATATAACTGAAAGTGGTTTATAGTGAGACAGTTGTACACATGTATGGTTTGTGGATCTACAATAACTTAATAATCATTCAGAAAATCTCAAAAACTTGATAAAGATATTTCGTTTAATAATGAAAGAAAAGCATTTTTTTAAACAGACATTAAATTTTTGTAGAAAAGGGATGCAACTCTATTAATGTTTTCATCATTCTTTATTAAATTAGTTATGGTTCTTATTTTATTATTTCCGTTGCGTTTATTCCCAGGTTCATCGTCGAGCCAATCAACGGCCTCCAAGGTGTTTACATCTTCATGTCTTACGTCTGCAACAGACGTGTGCTCAGGTTGTATCGCGGCACTGATGACGTCAAGACTGTGACAACAAATACTTCGTCTGCTACTTCAAAGGAAGTGGACAATAAAATGTTTATCTGACGGTTTGGTTATGTTATGTTGACATCATTCAGAATATACAAATAATACATATATAATCAAGCGTTTGTAATGTGGTGTGCTGACATTAAGCAATGAAGTAAATAACCTTAAACTATTAATAAAATATGTATAATTTCGTATTTCAAATATTGCTAAATATAATATGTTTTTTTTTTATGACATACTAGTCAACCGGCGTACGCATACGCCTCTATTTTTCAGGCCGGCCTTAGATGACCGCAGTGGGCTCCGCATTTATGAGACCGCAGTGGGCCCCGCACTTTCATAGGACCTGCGCTAATTCTAGGTGATTAAATTATTAAATTAAACCATTGTATAACTTATAACAGATTTCCCGCGGCTTCCTGTCGATTTACCAGGAGTTCTCCTGAAATTGCAAAATATACGAAAAAGTCCTGGAAATATCCGAAAATTATTAAAATCTTTAGAAAACTCACACAAATCTCCTGAAATATATTGACAAAAAATGTCATATTTGGGTGTCATTCAATATGGAAAATGCCAATCCTACGCGCGATAAAAAAAACGGCATTATCCCGTAATTTGGAATCTGGTGAAAGAAGCTTCTCGCGCCTCAAACTAATGAAGAATTACATGAGGTCAACAATTCTCGTAGATTGATTGCAACATTTGGTAATTCTTGCTATTGAGCGTGATCTATGTTGGAAATAGAATTTTTATGATATACTGTATGACTTCGCTACACGCACGGCTCGTAAAGTAATTCTGTATCTAGTAAAGAATGAATAAAATGCAAAGACGAATTTATTTTCTAATACAAACTCCTAAATTTCACTTATTATTCGTGTCCCTACCCAAATTTGGCCCCGCGAAATCCTTTTCGCATAGGGCCTTACAACGGTTGAGTCCGGCCCAGCTTTTTAGTGACGGGTGAACACAGAGTAGATTACTTGTGTCAAACAAAAACTCGTGGCTGTCCCCTTCGGGTCCGATGTACTCACAGATTGCAATGCAGATTACAATTTTCGCACTAACACTGTATTTGCAAATAAACGCATTAATCTCTCCTTTTTTTTTTCTAAAACAAAAATAAAATTAAAATGTTTTATTACCAATGTCAGAACACTTCTTCTAATTTACATTTCATCATACAATAGTGTTACATATGACGGCGCGGTGGCTGAGCGGTAAAGCGCATAACGTCCGAACCGAGATCCGAGGTTCGAATCCTGGTGGACTGGAATTATTTGTTTTGTCCCTCCCCCTCCCAGCTCTAATTGGTAACTGACATTAATTGGGGGGAAGGTAAAGGTCGTTGAGCCGGCATCGTTAACCTTGGGTTAACCAGAAGCGTGGTCGAGAGGCTTGAACTTGGCTTGGCTTGGCTACCTAGAAGGGGGCTCGAGGTTCGACACCCAACTCGGGCAGAGTTGCGTTTACTGAGCGCCTTAAGGCAGCACGAAAACCAACTCCTAGATGCCCCCTCTCCCCCCCCCCCCCCACTGGTCCATTAAGGAGATCGGACCAAAGCGCATGCTATAGGCATGAAAGTAGCGCTCTATAAAAGCTATAATAATAATGGCCTTTACATCATCTGCCCTATAGATGGAAAGGTCTGAAAGGGGGACTTTACTTTATTACACATACCACATACGGTTGACCATAATGTAGAGCCTGGACGCGGATTCGTTAACTCGTTTGTCTAGTGTGTTGTTGTGAGTGAGATACAAACAGAATGAAAGTAAAATTCGTGTCTAATTATCCAATATTAAAAGCAAAATACTACATAAGAATTATTTAAATTCCTGTTCAAAGTGTAAAATATTTCAATGGAAAAAACAACAGTTTGCACAATTTTAAAACAAATGAACAATATATAGGTAATGATGTGAATCAAATTGACAAAAGAGCTTATAATTATTTTTAGATGTATAAGTGACTAATGGTCGGAAATACGAATGAGCATAAGCAACGAAAGATAAGAATGTCAATGGCTAACTCCAATATACTTTCTTATTCTTGCACATAACTTTCTCTCTGCCAGATCTACATTTGGGTTAATGAGCCTATTTATCTTCTTCCTCATTCTCTTTATTTCTTCTTCTTTTTCCTCTTTCTCTTCATTTCTTCTTCCTGTTCTAACTCTAGAACATTTTGTTCGATGATGGCAAAGTAGTTACATTTTACATCTGTAACTGTTGTACATCTAAATGCCATTTAAAAAAAGACAAGATCAGATGGAACTTGGCTTTCAATTCGTTGCACGCTATCTTTCCACACTTTGCACTGTAAGAATTGGGTCCATTAGATCTGATTGAAACTGTCGTGCAGAGAGTTCATTAAGTCTTTTATCTGAACGGATTGAAGCAAAAGATGAAAAGGAAAACGTTGCGGAAACGTAACGTTAAACAGTTAGCCGACCTTTAATTTATAAACAGCACAAATAAGCAAAGTAATGAAACCAACAAAAACATGAACATGAAAACTGGTAATACAAGTTGGATTTTAAACTCTTACACACTATCCACAGACTGTACTATAGTAAGATTCAAAGGAATTCTTCATTTTGCTCATTACTGTTTCACTACCCTGTTATGATTAAGCTTCTATAGCTTTGTTGTTTGTTATCAGAAAATGTTGCATTTGGTATAGAATTATAGGGAAATGCATGCTCCTTTTATACAACACGATGTCAAGCTTATAAAATTAAACATTAATTTATTTTAAAGGTCAAAATCAACGATGGTATCGTCGATTAGGAGAGAAAGAGTTAAGTCTATTAGTACCCTATGCTATAGTAAAATGTGTATTTATGACAGATATACGGCACTACGCCAGCTAATTATTAGATATGGCACTTTGACTCTATTTGAAAAGTAGGAATTGACCATCCTAAGTGTAATGCGAAACTAGAAAGAATCTGTTTCCAGCTCGGAGTCAAACTTCTATTACATGCTCTATTACAAATAACACATTAAGCTCCAGAAGCAGTCTTAAAAAAAGAAACACTTCAAACATAAAAAAGAACACTTTGTATTCTGTTTCCAAGCGTAAAGTCACTGACCTAATGTGGACGTCTCTAGCAACATTATTGAGTCAAATCGATATCAACTTTAAACTCTCTAATGAAAGAAGTGAGAAACTATTACCAACATAACTGCGTAATGTAGAACTGGCGACGAACGGGGCAATAAGCTATGAAATAATTTCGTCAAACCAATCTAGCAAACAGGGTAGTAAGTAGTGGCGTAGCTAGGAATAGGCCATCATCTGGGGGGGGGGGGCTTGACCTCTTTGTGGGCCCCTGCATTTTGCCTAATATTTAATATTTAATGAAAAAAAATCCGAACACTCATTTGGGGGAGCCCTTCAAGCGGGGCCAGGGAGGATTTTCAAGTTCTACACCTTTTCCCCACCCTAGCTACGCCACTGATAGTAAGCTATTGTGTCTATGAGATGAGGTAGAGAGTTGTTTTATTTTCCATTCTTCCACATCCACAATCACATTGCATCATCAATCATGTGTAGTCATGGTATGGAGTGTGTATGAGTGTGTGTGTCTCTATGGTGATTTTGGGAAGAGGCTAGCGACTGGTTGTGAATGATGCAAGATTAGCGGCATTGTCATCATCTGTTTAAGTAGAACAGACGACTCCAGATAGCCAGAGTGAAAAGACGTGTTTTTGTAGTGAGTTAGATTTTGTTCAAAATACAATTTTTATATTGTTACTAAAGTCTACTACATTTATTTATTTCAATCTCAAGTTAAAATGTGTCTCTATTGTAATAAAGGTATTTAGCATTGTTCACAAAGAAGTTATTTAAGTTATTTCAAGTTTTAGAAGTTAAGATTTAATAATACGCATTCAGCGTTTTAGTTGTCTACCATCAGTTTGGAGCTACAAGTCAACGACCGACAACAGCAAGCCAACAGCCACTGTAGTATAGTAGTGAGATTTAGATGCTTAAGCTTTGAAACACTGATTCATTTGTGGAAACTGCTAACTTAGCTTGGTAGCACTGACCTGCATAGGCGGCTAACATTAGCGGATCTCGTTCGCTACTTTCCCCCTCCCATATCCCACCACCAACTATTTCATCCATCTAATTCCGAGCAATAAAAGAGTTAATAATAGATCGGCACAAGTCCAATTGTCAAAGTAGGCGTTTTATTCAAGCCCAATAAAAAGTTCTCAATGACAACTCAGCTCTTAGCAAATAATATCACTGATTTTAAACCTAGAGCTTTAAAATACTATAAAATGACACTTCATTGATCGAAATAAAGTAGTAACCAGCAATCATTTTTAATCCTTCATATCTTCTGATTTTAACTCAAACTCACTGACATTTTCAATCTTGAAGTATCTAAAGTGAATGGGGTTTTAATGTAAATAATGTTCAATTGTTGGACTACTACTTCAGCTTGAACTATTTAGCAGGACAGACTAATAAGTTGGAACTTGTTTGTTTTGACAACCTCCTCCATGAAAAATGGTGTTCGTAATTTGAAAGTTGCTCCTAAGAAATGTATTACTCTGAGCTTCTCAAGGACTTTGAATCTATTCTTTTGACAAACTGTCTTCGTCAATCAACGCATGGCTGCGACACAGTGGACAAAAGAGGGGTGTCTCCATTGATTCTTTGCGCGACTGCTCTGTCAATTAGCTCAATATGAAAAGCATGTCACTTTAAGGGGTAGAGTGATATCGTAGTTTCACAGCCCTTTGCTTTATGGACATCCTTCATCAATTAAATTCTAGGTCCTTGTTGTTGTCTTTTTTAGTTATCTGCCTTTTATGTCCACCGTTATAAGTTCTTTTCTCCCTTTATAAGTTATTGTCTCCCTTTATAAGCTCTTGTTTTCCTTTTAAGTTATTGTCTCCCTTTATAAGTTATTGTCTCCCTTAACAAGTTATAGTCTTCCTTTATATGTTTTTGTCTTCCTTAATAAGTAATTGTCTCCCTTTCTAAGTTCTGTCTCCCTTAATAAGCTATTGTCCACCTTTCGGTCCTACTTTAATCATGAAGATATCTGGTGACGCTACCCCCACTGAATGTCCAGCTTTATGGATAAAACATCTCCTAGCACTCGTCCCACATTTATAAATTTTCAAAACTGTCACAGAACACCAAATTGGTATCACAACTTTAAATAGCAAAACTTTCTATTCTATTTAGGCCAGTATGTATTATTGTTGTTGTTTTAAAATCTATTTTTTTCCCTTTAAAATTTAAATCATTGTTATGATCATTGTTTTCCAACATTCTTGCTAATTAATTTAATCACACACCTCTAGCTCTCCGTCTGAACGAGACCACAGAATACATCGTCCTAATTATGCGTTTCCCATCGATCTGCTGATTAACGCTAGCTGGCTACAGCGGTATCCAATGTCAAGTACAACAATTACAAATTAATCACAGTAAACATAGCGCATGTGTAATCACGGGAGAGCTAATTATCGAAACACATCATTATTTCACAGAAAAATATTTGTATACTGAAAGATGGTATTTTTAAGAATATAGAGTTCCGTGTGTTTGGCTTGTTCTATATTATTTTTTTAATAATTCTAAGTCTAGCAAACAAACAAAAAATAGGTGTTAGACCTGCTGACTATCTGTTGTACAGAATAATGACTAGTTATCTAAGTTAATTCTATCTGTAACGAAAATCACTTTTTTTTGGGGGGGTATTTCGACGAACAGCAAGTTTAATACTATATAACTAGTAGACGATGTATCTAAGTCCTAAACTTTATTTAATAATTAAAAACAATCTTAAAGACGATACAATCAAACAACGGAGGAGAAACGGATGTTTTTATTTAAAAACTATAAATAGTGATTCGTACCTATGTATTGCAGAGTTTCAGACATGGCGGGAAAAAGAAACTATAAATAGCAAAGCTTTTTGGTGTATCCGGTGTGCAAAATAAAGAGAAGTGTTTATACGCTTTTTTTTTTTATTAAAGATATAGGATCTTTTTTTTTTTTAATTAAAGATATAGGATCTTTTTTTTTTTTAATTAAAGATATAGGATCTTTTTTTTTTTAATTAAAGATATAGGATCTTTTTTTTTTTAATTAAAGATATAGGATCTTTTTTTTTTTAAATTAAAGATATAGGATCTTTTTTTTTTTTTGACTATTTAGATCTGCGGAATCAAATATTCTAAGCTCTCTCCGTTGGCTGCACACTAATATTTCAATGCGGAGTATGCATTAGACTTTCCCTCGTGATATAAAACTTATTTAAAATGAAACGGGTAATTAGGTAGTGGTAATAAAAGGAAATTTGATACGAAGATCAACTGCCACGCTTCAGGGTATTGCTCACATTTCTAGCTCAATTTCTTTTCACAAAGCTTCTATCCACTCACTCTGTCGGTCTGGTACTAATTTCTGTACACGTTAGTTCTTCCACTTCCCCTTCTCGGATTAAGTTGAAACCTTGAATATTTATTCATTGTTCTTAACAAAATATGAATCTATTTTAAAAAAATTAACAAATAGTGGTAATTAATTAATTTGTTTAATATAGAAAAGAGACAATAAATCTTACAGTTTGTGAGAGATATGACTTTAAACACTTTTTTTTTTTAAATTTTGGTTGCATGTTTGGTTGGCAAATAGGAAGTTTAATTTAGCGTCCTTGACATTGTTTAATTTAGCGTCCTTGACATTGTTTAATTTAGCGTCCTTGAAATTGTTTAATTTAGCGTCCTTGAAATTGTGTAATTTAGCGTCCTTGAAATTGTTTAATATAGCGTCCTTGAAATTGTTTAATTTAGCGTCCTTGAAATTGTTTAATTTAGCGTCCTTGAAATTGTTTAATTTAAAATCCTTGAAATTGTTTAATTTAGCGTCCTTGAAATTGTTTAATTTAGCGTCCTTGAAATTGTTTAATTTAGCGTCCTTGAAATTGTTTAATTTAGCGTCCTTGAAATTGTTTAATTTAGCGTCCTTGAAATTGTTTAATTTAGCGTCCTTGAAATTGTTTAATTTAGCGTCCTTGAAATTGTTTAATTTAGTGTCCTTGACATAGGCTAGTTTATCGTCCTTGACATAGGCTAGTTTATCGTCAACATGTCTACTATAAGAAATGCAGTTTAGAAATGAGGCATAGACTTCTTTATTGATTCTGATTGGAACTGTGTTATAATTACGTAGACTTTTTAAAATTAAAAACAAAAAAAATGGGACCAGACACAATACACAAAGAAATCCATTGAGTGACCACAACGCACCGACGTCTGGATCTTACATCGTTATTCACGTTCGCCAGACAGCAAGCAGCACTTAAACATTCGGACAAAAGAACGAATTGACATTTTTTAGTTTCGCTTTAAAATGTTTATATTGCTTCACGGACTTCGTGTCTGAGAAACATCTACTTCGCTGTGCTGTTAAACCTGTGATTCGAGAGTCAGGAAAGAATTCATAAATGTAAAAACAATAACATTTACATCTGGACTATTCATGTAACTAAGCTCCGTGGCGAGATAGTTCATTATCTTCTGCATTGGTGATTCGGTGTATTTATAAATTGTCAGCCCCAGGGTAAAATTTGTATATGAAGTTTAGACTTGCTTTGCCAATGGTTGAAAGGCATTAATTTCAGCTTCAGTCCTCACGATGGACGTGTAAATCTAAATGTAAATCTAAATGTAAATCTAAATGACAATCTTTGCTACGGTTTCGCTTTTTATCTTGTTTTTGTCATACTCGGAATTGAATATGACTCACACAGCAATGGCTTGATGTCAATTACACGTAAACCTTGCAATACATGGGGCAGTTGGTGTGAAGCTCATCTTTTATATATTGCCCACGGTTAAGGAGGGTATCTTGTCGACAGAACAACGACCAACCGCCTTTGCTTTTCCCCAACTAACTTCACGTACCTATTAAAATGGATGGATCCAGAAAGTTATAGACATCCTGAAGTTGACAATCTCAGGATTCACTGGAATTCGAATTCGTAAGCCAGGGCTTTAACTCTCAGCCACCGCCATCTTGCACGTCCTTAAAGTATAAACCATAACGACAGATGCATGGCATTGACTAGCTGCGAAATATTGTGTAGATCAGTGCTTCCCAAAATTTTCATTTAACGGAGCACTTCCCACGTTCTGTGTATTTACCGGGACACTTCCCACGTTCTGTGTATTTACCGGGACACTTCCCACGTTCTGTGTATTTACCGGGACACTTTCCACTTTCTGTGTATTTACCGGGACACTTTCCACTTTCTGTGTATTTACCGGGACACTTTTCAAGTTCTGTGTATTTACCGGAACACTTTCCACGTTCTGTGTATTTACCGGGACACTTCCCACTTTCTGTGTATTTACCGGGACACTTCCCACGTTCTGTGTATTTACCGGGACACTTCCCACGTTCTGTGTATTTACCGGGACACTTCCCACGTTCTGTGTATTTACCGGGACACTTTGCTTAGTTTCTTTACAGAGGTTAATTTACGTCCTACCGGTACTAGTTAATTGTTCCAGTAGTTCGTGGAACACCGACTCAGGCCTCGAGGAACAATAGGGTTCCGTGGAACAACTTTTGGGAAGCACTGTTGTCGATGGAGAGCTACTATCTTCTAAAAAAGTCTTGCGATTTCAACTAAATTTACTTATGATGTAATGAGAATAGGCATCATGTATTATTTCGACAATGTTAACAAAACAATATGTGCAGATACTTTAAAACTTACTGAAAGGTCATGAAAAAGTTTATTACAAAGACTACCCAAGCAGTACAAAGTAGCTGAGTAAGATTATCGGATGTTGTTGATTTTGTTTTTGTTCAAGTTGTAAGTAAAAAAAAAAATGAGTAACAGTACAGTCCTAAATAACGTTTTGGCAACACAGTCTTATTTGACGGACAAGATTATCGGCGACAAGGTTCGACAAATCTGGTATGTAGTTCTAAAGTGTGCCATGTACGACCTGTTTGCTACCATCGGCATTGTAGCGAATGTCATTAATCTTTCAGTCTTCTGGGAAATGGGATGCCACGATAGTGCTGGAGTTACGTTAATCTCCCTGACACTGTCTGACCTGGTCAGCCTCCTGATCTTATTTTGGATGGGAATGTGCTATAACCCTTTGTTTACCTATTCTGACGTCAGCTTTGACACTCAGTCCGTCGTGTACCTCTCCGGCGGCTGGCTGAAGATCTACATTTCCAGGGTGACCAGCTGGATTACCGCATTTCTCTCTTTAGAGAGATGCCTCTGCATCGCAATGCCCTTGCGGGTCAGGCGGGCGCTGACCAAGTCCAGATCCGTCTACATTAACGCTGGCATCTTCGTTGTCATCTTCTGCATGCTGCCTCCCATCTACTCGACGACCTGGCTAGACTGGCAGTGGTTTCCAGACCGGAACAGAACCCTCCTGGGGTTAGACTTCTCCAGCGACCGCGATCATGTCTATGACACTGTAGCCTTGGTCAACGTCGTCCTGACCTACGTATCCTTCTTCATCATTCTGGCCTGCACTCTGCTCCTGGTGGCTACCCTCAACAAGCAGCTTCAGTGGAGGAACGCTACGTCCAAGAAGCTCAGCTCGGCCTCATCCAAGGAGCTCCGGGTCAACAAGATGATCGTCCTCATCGCTCTGCTCTTCATCTCTTTCTTCTTCCCGGGCACCGTGGTGCTGCTCGTCATGGTCTTCGTGCCAGAGTTCAACAAGGGTATGTTCTACAACAACCTCTTCACTGTGGTCTGGGCATTTATTCACATCCTGGAAGCCTGGAACTCTTCCTTCAACATTTTTGTCTATTACCACATGAGCTCCAAGTTTCGTTCCATCTTAAACTACAAGTTTCGCTGTTTACGTCGGAGTTTTGGTAAGACAGTAACGGACAAGTTAGACCAATGTAATTATGACAGCACAGACTTTCAGTAAGGAAACACCCCGAATTCCTTGCATCTATTCCATTATTCCAAAAGAATTCTTACTAAGTACTACACCTATTTTCAACGAAGTAATTCCGGAGTCAAAGAGTTAATATAAGATACTACGGCTTTTAAAATGGTGTATGTTGTATAATGGTCCTACAGTCTTATATGATTTTAATGACTCATAAGCAAAGTCAAATTAAACATCGATTTTTGTGTGCATTCCTAGGTTCACAATGTTTGAATTCGGTATGGCATCGCATTCGCAATAATTGAATTGATTGAAAATAAAAAAAAAACATTAGTTTGTTGTATGTAATAATTTCTTTATAGATGTTTTGTATGTGATAAACGTTTGTTTACTTTGTTTACATATTATCAAATTTGGTAAACATGTATTTCTCCATTTCCTTTGATGAACTGCAATGCAGCTTTGAATTAACTGCCATGTACATTTCAATACTTCTTGTATGAAAATCATTGAAGATTAAATACAGCTTTCGTTATTTTTAGCACAAATATCAAAAGTCCGAATGATCAAGCATCACATCTACCTAACTTATATGCTTTCGAGCCTTGGACGCCGACTAAAGAACTAGAGTGCAGGATCCTAGCAATGACATTGAGAGTCTATGGAAGGATACTAAGTCTCACATACAAAGATCGCATCACGAACGAAGAGATTAGCGACAGGATTAGTACAGCGATTGGACCCCACAATGACCTCTAACTACTGTCGAAAAACGCAAAATAAATTTCTATGGCCATATTACAAGATCCTCAGGGCTCGCAAGGACCTTCCTTCAGGGAACAGTACCAGGGAAAAGAAAAAAAAATAAAGCGAGAAGACAACCTAAAAGAATGGACGGGCCTGCCATTGAGAGAGGTTCCATCCTAGCCAAATAGAGACAAGAATGAAGAAAGACGGTGTGGTGCCCCAACGGTCCAACAGTCTTACGTATAGAGTATAGGTGAAGATGAAGGTATTTAACCATATTACTGAAAATAATACAACGCAAATGCTGGTATTTTAATGTTTTTATAATAGAAACAAGATGTTTAAAATATTCTTTTATTCCCATGTGTGGCTGCGCTATGCTCATTGTAACTCGAGTGGGCTGGCAGGAAAGACGATTTTTTCTAACATTTTATTTAAACTATTTACAGTGTCAGCTTATAATTTAGTAGTGGACATTATATGGAAAGTTGTTCTATCAAAGCTATCTTTAGTTACGTGCATTGTATACAATATAATAAAATATAAAATTCAATTTTCTACCATATACCATATAATTATGTATTCTATAGCATCTCTTTTTCATTACAATAGCATCGCCGTTCCGATTTGACTGTAAAGGTGAAGTTTTTTTTTCTCTTTATTACATTTTGTCTAACGTTACGGGATTACGAAACAATATTTTTAAAAAATGAACGAATAAGTTAATCAATTAGTGGTAATTAATTTTGTTTCGTACAGAAAAGAAAGCTTATCCCTCAGTTTTGATATATATGGCAGTGATTTTTGTGTTCTTCTCCTTAGACAAGCTATCTCTGTATTATTATTATTTTTATTATTATTTTCTTGTTTATTCTTATATTTTGCTAAGTGAACTGTTTGATAGTTCAAGATCAGAAATATTGATAGAGAAAATTAGTAAGTTAAAGAGAACTAGTCAAACTCAAACTCAGGTCAGTTGCGGACGGTCTATTGAATTAAAGGAAGTTGAAGTAACTGGAAGGTTTATACTAAAATTTTATAAGTCGATAAAAGGCAAGCCAAAAAGTTAGTCCCATTTTAAGCAAACAAATGAGGAATGCAGTTTTTCCAGTGGCTACGCAGTCCCAGCTGTGACCTATATACTTTAATGCATAAAAACTGTCCGCCGGTGGTAGATTACGATTTTCTTGTAGCCTTCTGCGTCTGTCATTAAGCTTATTACTAGACGACAAATGTGTAAAGTGGATGATAGGAAAGTGGATGATAGGAAAGTGGAGGATAGGAAAGTGGATGATAAGAAAGTGGATGCTAAAAGTTATGGAGGAAATATTTCCTCAATAGAAGAACCCAGTTTAAGTCGTCAGCCTTTCTCCCAGTACAATTAAATGGCGAATGAAAAACTGGAGTTTAATTCTTCAGTCAAAAGTAATAATCAAACCAGTACATTTCCAAATAATTTATATTGTTGTTAAGTACAACCACATAGCTGAAACCGCCCAACTCATGGAGTTTATTTGCGTTACAAACAACATTTGTGAAATCCTTAACGAGCTTGCAGCTAAGAAAATTATGGGACCTCCACTCGCGAAGTGTAAACCACTTATAAACAATCTTTCTTTAGTACAGTAGTAAAGTTCCCCCTTTCAGACCTTGTGGTCTATAGGGCAGATGATGTAAAGGTCATCTGTTTTTGTGGCCCACGGTTAATGAGGGAGTCATGTGGCCATCACAACTACCAACCGCCTTTACTTTTCCTCAACTAATTTCAGGCACCCATTAGAGCTGGGTAAACTCAGAGGAGCCCAAAAATCCCGAAATAAAAACCCGGGATACCCGCTTTACAGCTCAGCCACCGTGCCTCCATAATTTTAAGAGGGAAAGAGCATCTTGGCAAGGTGTTGAACCCGGGCCTCGTGAAGGAGATTGTGTTTAAAACTGTAAATGTCATCAAATCACAGTCGATGAACCACTTCACCTCAAATACTCTTAGTCTTTTGAACTGTTGGGGCACCACACAAGATCTGTTGACCTTCTCGATTCCTCTCTGTTTGCCTTGGATAGAATTTCATTCAATCACAGGCCTGTCCATAATTTAATATTGTCTTTCCATGGCTTTCTCTATCTACCTCTTCTATTTCTGGTACTGTTCCCCGAAGAAAGGTCTTTGTAGAGCCCTGAGGACCTCACCACAAGCCAAAACATTTTAATTTTAACTTCTTTACTTTCATCTTTTAGTAAATGAACTCAGGGTTGGATTGAAGGGAAGGGCAGGCGGGGCCACCACATACTTAAATCCGGCCCTGGGCGGGACCACCACATGCTTAAATCCGGCCCTGGGCGGGGCCATCATTTACTTACATCCGGCCCTGGGCGGGGCCACCACATACTTAAATCCGGCCCTGGGCGGGCGGGGCCACCACATACTTAAATCCGGCCCTGAATACACTACAGCCTTGAACTATTTAGAACGACATTAGGAAGCTAAATGATTTCTCTTTTTACTCTCGAAATTTGTTTTGCTATGAAAATAATCTCCCTTTGCGAGGATCCACAAAGAGTTTATTTGACACAAAAAAAAATATATTATTTTTTCAATTAATACAGACGATTTCAAAATTTGAGCGAAATAGAACATAAAAACCTGGAAATTGTGAAAGCACACACTTTCACTAATTTAGAAAAAAAAAATAGATTCTACGCCAGATATGTCTCATACCAAACTAATTACTATTATTATTGCTTGTGTTTCTTATAGACCTCATGTAGAAATACATAAACATTTATTTGGAGTTTCGCAGAAATACTGATACTACTGGAGAAGGACTTAGTGACTTTGTCATAGAAAAACGCAAAGTTAAAATTCGAAATAATAATAATAATAATCTTTATTATGCATAAGGAATAAGTCTCACAATTTGTGCATTGGGTACGAAATATGAAAGGAAAAAAGGAATGATATATAAAACGGATTTAAATCAAAGGGAGCTTTCGGTACAGTGTCCAAAGAATTGTTTTCTAGAAAAAAAAAGAAGGGCGGCATTTCTTTAATTTCACACGCTGGCGATAGCATTAAGCTCATAAGAGAGTGGATATAATTATGACAAAAAAACAAAGAGCTGCCCTTTGGGATTGGCTACCTTTTTTTTTAATATGCTATTCAGCCACTGACCTTTAATAAGAGAATTGATATGAAAAGGTCACCTCTTGAAAATTATCTCATTGTATGGACCGCATTTCAGTTCACGTAAATTGTCCAAAAGCGCCATTTAATATTCATACACAAATCACCTATTCTGAAACACAAGAAATTTATATATAAAATATAAAAGCCTAAATCTTCGTCAGTACTTGGTACGCTGCAATTTTTATATGTGACTCATTTTCTTGTGTCACTTATATTCAGCGAAAATGGCAATTAAAGTTTTCAAAAGAGACACGATAGGACACATTTAGAGTTAATGTAAACTTTTTTTCTGAGGTGAAGTCGGCGAAAAACGTTTATGTCTGCACAGGATGGGAACTATATATACAGGGCCAGTGCGAGGACCACTGCAACTTATGCTGCCGCAGTGGGCCTCGCACTTTCATAGGCCCCGCGCGAATTCTAGGTGTAAAGTATTAAATTAAGCCATTTTAACTTATTATCAAAGGGTTCCTGGAATTCTCCTGAAATTGTAAAATATACGAAAAAGTCATGAAAATCTCTGAAATTATTAAAATCTTTTGAAAACTTATGCAAATCTCCTTAAAAACAGACAAAATTGTCTTTTCGGGTGTCATTCAATATGGAAAACGCCAATCCTAATCGCGTTTAAAAAAAAAACGGCATTGTCAGCTTTCATTTAATAAAAATGTAATAATAAGGTGAATTTTAACCAAAACAAGAAGTTCAAATTCTTAATTTACTTTAAATCTATCTCGACCTCTTAAAAAAAAAAAGCGATATTCTGTTAGTCGAAATCTGAAAGACAGATCTGAATGTTTATCGGCTTCGTTTTGGAAAACTACTATCTACTGTAGAAGGCTCATAAAGTTAATTTGATAAGGATTTTGTACTTAGTGAAGTATAAATAAAATGCAAAGACGAATTTTTTTTCTGATACAAAATCTTAATTTTCACATATTATCCTAATCAAAACCCAGAATGGGCCCCGCGCAATCCGTTTCGCATAGACAACTATACATCATTTGATATTGTAAGACGTTGACTTGTAGCACCCATCTTCTGGTAGACAACTATACATCATTTGATATTGTAAGACGTTGACTTGTAGCACCCATCTTCTGGTAGACAACTATACATCATTTGATATTGTAAGACGTTGACTTGTATCACCCATCTTGTGGTAGACAACTATAAATCATTTGATATTGTAAGACGTTGACTTGTAGCACCCATCTTCTGGTAGACAACTATACATCATTTGATATTGTAAGACGTTGACTTGTAGCACCCATCTTCTGGTAGACAACTATACATCATTTGATATTGTAAGACGTTGACTTGTAGCACCCATCTTCTGGTAGACAACTATACATCATTTGATATTGTAGGCCGTTGACTTGTAGGACCCATCTTCTGGTAGACAACTATACATCATTTGATATTGTAAGACGTTGACTTGTAGCACCCATCTTCTGGTAGACAACTATACATCATTTGATATTGTAAGACGTTGACTTGTAGCAACCATCTTCTGGTAGACAACTATACATCATTTGATATTGTAAGACGTTGACTTGTAGCAACCATCTTCTGGTAGACAACTATACATCATTTGATATTGTAGGTCGTTGACTTGTAGCACCCAACTTCTGGTAGACAACTATACATCATTTGATATTGTAGGCCGTTGACTTGTAGGACCCATCTTCTGGTAGACAACTATACACCATTTGATATTGTAAGACGTTGACTTGTAGCACCCATCTTCTGGTAGACAACTATACATCATTTGATATTGTAGGCCGTTGACTTGTAGGACCCATCTTCTGGTAGACAACTATACATCATTTGATATTGTAAGACGTTGACTTGTAGCACCCATCTTCTGGTAGACAACTATACATCATTTGATATTTTAGGTCGTTGACTTGTAGGACCCATCTTCTGGTAGACAACTATACATCATTTGATATTGTAAGACGTTGACTTGTAGCACCCATCTTCTGGTAGACAACTATACACCATTTGATATTGTAAGACGTTGACTTGTAGCACCCATCTTCTGGTAGACAACTATACATCATTTGATATTGTAAGACGTTGACTTGTAGCGCCCAACTTCTGGTAGACAACTATACATCATTTGATATTGTAGGCCGTTGACTTGTAGCGCCCATCTTCTGGTAGACAACTATACATCATTTGATATTGTAAGACGTTGACTTGTAGCACCCATCTTCTGGTAGACAACTATACATCATTTGATATTGTAAGACGTTGACTTGTAGCACCCATCTTCTGGTAGACAACTATACATCATTTGATATTGTAAGACGTTGACTTGTAGCACCCATCTTCTGGTAGACAACTATACATCATTTGATATTGTAAGACTTGTAGCACCCATCTTCTGGTAGACAACTATACATCATTTGATATTGTAAGACGTTGACTTGTAGCACCCATCTTCTGGTAGACAACTATACACCATTTGATATTGTAAGACGTTGACTTGTAGCACCCATCTTCTGGTAGACAACTATACATCATTTGATATTGTAAGACGTTGACTTGTAGCGCCCAACTTCTGGTAGACAACTATACATCATTTGATATTGTAGGCCGTTGACTTGTAGCGCCCATCTTCTGGTAGACAACTATACATCATTTGATATTGTAAGACGTTGACTTGTAGCACCCATCTTCTGGTAGACAACTATACATCATTTGATATTGTAAGACGTTGACTTGTAGCACCCATCTTCTGGTAGACAACTATACATCATTTGATATTGTAAGACGTTGACTTGTAGCACCCATCTTCTGGTAGACAACTATACATCATTTGATATTGTAAGACTTGTAGCACCCATCTTCTGGTAGACAACTATACATCATTTGATATTGTAAGACTTGTAGCACCCATCTTCTGGTAGACAACTATACATCATTTGATATTGTAAGACGTTGACTTGTAGCACCCATCTTGTGGTAGACAACTATACATCATTTGATATTGTAAGACGTTGACTTGTGCCACACGTCTTCTAGACAACTATACATCATTTGATATTGTAAGACGTTGACTTGTGCCACACGTCTTCTAGACAACTATACATCATTTGATATTGTAAGACGTTGACTTGTGCCACACGTCTTCTAGACAACTATACATCATTTGATATTGTAGGCCGTTGACTTGTGCCACACGTCTTCTAGACAACTATACATCATTTGATATTGTAGGCCGTTGACTTGTAGCACCCATCTTCTGGTAGACAACTATACATCATTTGATATTGTAAGACGTTGACTTGTACCAGACTGCTACTAGACAACTATACATCATTTGATACTGTAAGACCTTGACTTGTACCAGACTGCTACTAGACAACTATACATCATTTGATATTGTAAGACGTTGACTTGTACCAGACTGCTACTAGACAACTATACATCATTTGATATTGTAAGACGTTGACTTGTAGCACCCATCTTGTGGTAGACAACTATACATCATTTGATATTGTAAGACGTTGACTTGTGCCACACGTCTTCTAGACAACTATACATCATTTGATATTGTAAGACGTTGACTTGTGCCACACGTCTTCTAGACAACTATACATCATTTGATATTGTAAGACGTTGACTTGTGCCACACGTCTTCTAGACAACTATACATCATTTGATATTGTAGGCCGTTGACTTGTGCCACACGTCTTCTAGACAACTATACATCATTTGATATTGTAAGACGTTGACTTGTGCCACACGTCTTCTAGACAACTATACATCATTTGATATTGTAAGACGTTGACTTGTACCAGACTGCTACTAGACAACTATACATCATTTGATACTGTAAGACCTTGACTTGTACCAGACTGCTACTAGACAACTATACATCATTTGATATTGTAAGACGTTGACTTGTACCAGACTGCTACTAGACAACTATACATCATTTGATATTGTAAGACGTTGACTTGTACCAGACTGCTACTAGACAACTAAACTTTAAAGGTTCATTACATCTTCAGTAGTAAAACTAGAAATAACTTGAATAGCGTCTTTGTGAACCAAACCAAATGTCACATTTATTAAAATATAGACACATTTAACTTGAGGGGAAATGAAACAAACTTATGTTTTAAACAAATCTGACTCAGAATAAAAACACGTCTTTACACTCTGGCATCCTGGAGTTGTCTCACGTCTTCAACACAGCTTATGACAGCGCCGCTTATCTTGCACCTTTCTACAAGATTAACATGAAATTAATGCTCTCTCTCTCTCTACAACTAACAATACTCTCATTCTTCATAATCATCTTGGAAACGCACACACACACACACACTGTAACAGTTATTTGGGAGAAAATTAAATATTCGAATGTGAGAAAGACGGGTAGAGACTAAAATAGCATCAGCGGAAACTTTTTGAAATGTCTTCTTAAACAAAACGACTTCAATAAATCTTTTTTCCGGAAGCCTAGGTAGAAAGCAATAAAAAGTAAAACTTAAAAGATGAAACGTTGTCACTTGATTTAATTTTAAACTTTGGTCATAGTTTTATTTTAACAGAATTAATACCTAAATACGGATTTGTATCTCAAAAACAAAATATTTTTGCTACTGAAAAAGAAAAATGCCACATTTTGCGCTTCTAAAGTAAGAAAAACAAACTGCCTTATATCATATGGTGGAGTGGTTGTTTTTAATTAAAAAAAAAAACTAAAATAATTAAAAACGAAACCTAGCCTACCAAGGATTCACAATGTAAATGAAAAAAAAAAACTAAAATATTTTTAGTTAGAATTTTTTATAACTTTTCTTATAAAAAATAATAATAAAAATTAACTGAAAGTTCGGTCGAGCAGAAAATTGCTTCAGTTGAAGTGAAATCCAACTCAGTTTTTATCTTCTAAACTGTGTTTCTCAACATTTACCAGTGATGTAAAAGAAAATTGCACCTCCCTTATCCAGATGGGGTGTAGGGGGTAACTGTAAGCTCCCACAATGAGGTCCGGCATGGTTTAAAAAATGTGATGAAAAATAAAAATAAATAACATATAAACACAATTAGTTTTGTTTTATATAAAAAGGGAAGATAAACACTGATGTATTAAGAGATATGGCAGTTTTTGTGCGGTGCTTTAACTTACATAATCTTTATTTTATTTGAAAGCATTTTAAAAAATATTTTCCTTGTTTCGTGTTATTCTTTTGAAAAACTTCCAATCCAACTATTTCAAATTACTTGTACATCTATGTTATGTGGACTAATATGTGATGTGATTGGCTTGACGGGACACGTGATCATTTGTTCTTAGGCTTGGCATTGTTAATAGCACAGTTTATCAAATAGACCTACATTTGGGTGTGTATCATTATTATGTCGTTATTGTTGTTTATACTTGGATATATGTTTAACAAAATAAAGTTTGGTAGAAAGAATGAGGCCTGGCCATACTCCATTTCATTTCTATATTCTAGAGGCACCTTATTGCTGGAGGGAAATAGTGGGAGTGAACTGTTTCAGCCTAAGAGTGAGAGAATGAGAGAGCGGGAAGGGGTTGGAAGAGTACACTGAAACAGTAGTTCTCATACATTGGTCCGCGGACCCCCGGGGTCCACGAGACGACGGTAGGGGGTTCGCAGAAATATGAAAATTACATACAATTCAAATGACTTCTTCGCTAAAAGCCAGTTTATCCAATAGAATAATTTTAATAATTAATCACACTTAATTTATCTATTACATTACGTATTATTCTTTGACGACCTAAACCAAAGATATTTTTCATCTCTGTTTCGTGAGTGTAATAAAACGGGATTTAAAAACAGGAAACATTGATACTGACCATTGGTAAGACATAGCTCTAGACGGCACTAGATGGAGAGAGACGGTGACCAAGAAAGCTATAGACAGTGAAAACACATGGGCCTCAGCTCTGAAAGTAATGTGTGCCATGCGAAAAATGGCCGGCTCCTCTACCACCAAAGCGAAATCAACCTTGACCTGCAATATATGTGGAGGAGAGTGTCTCTCCAAAATAGGGCTCCACAGCCACATGAAAACGTATTCTACGACTTAAAGAGGCCAACAATTCTAATTGGGTGTTGAACTCTTGTGTGTGTGGACAAAGTCAGATTTCAAACACAAAGGAATTCAAACTAATGCAAGAGCATTTTCTTGATATTCAAAAATTAAGGGCATAAACCAAGGTTTGAACTGAGATAATACAAATGCTGGTTACAAAATAGACACCTATTTTATATCCTGCATTGTGCGATATATTAAGAAAATTGTTGAATGCTTTCATGTCCTACGGGGTTATAACAACTAGGGTTCAGTTACATTATGAAACTCATCACAAGTAAAAGAAACCAACTAATCATTACAATCCATCACAGCGAGAGCTTGAAAGGCTGAAGTCCTCTCTTGCAAAAGCCCTGGACAGAAACCCTGCTGTTTTGCGCAGTGAATGCATGTCACCATACAGTGGAGAATAATTTTTGGTTTCCCAGACCTGTCGAGACGGAGAAACCGAATAGAAATGTGTGCTCAATGAGATTTGCTGTTGATACTTACAAACATTGAACCTGACATATATACACTCATAAAATCTCATCAACCTCATCCACGACATGACCTAAATTGTGCCGATATGCCAAAAACCCAAACATCAACCTCATCCACGACATGGCAGACCAAATGAAAAGCAGTGATACTATCTGGCAGACCAAATGAAAAGCAGTGATACTATCTGGCAGACCAAATGAAAAGCAGTGATACTATCTGGCAGACCAAATGAAAAGCAGTGATACTATCTGGCAGACCAAATGAAAAGCAGTGATACTATCTGGCAGACCAAATGAAAAGCAGTGATACTCTCTGGCAGACCAAATGAAAAGCAGTGATACCATCTGGCAGACCAAATGAAAAGCTGTGATACTCTCTGGCAGACCAAATGAAAAGCAGTGATACTCTCTGGCAGACCAAAGGAAGCTGCTGATCCAGATACTGAGTCGTTTATTACAGTTTCTGAGGACCCAACATCTGCGTGGAAAGATGTAACTGATGTGGGAAGCAACAATGTTCCGACCATAAACAAACCACTGTCTCTTCCGGGTCTTCCCTCTTCCCCCACGAGATGTACAATAGCTGAACGGAGTCCAGTGTTGTTGCTTGTTACAGTAACCTTATCCCGGGCCTTAGAATGCTTTCATCAAAAAACAATGTGTGGTAAACTCGTACCATCATTTTACTTTGTTTTTTATGTTCGGATGAAATTGGAAAAAAAATTGGGTCAAGGTCTCAACATCTTTTCTAATTACAAACCTTATAGCAACTCACTCTGTCTGTCTGTCTGTTTGTCTGGCTAAAAGTTTTTACACGTTATTTCTCCAACACCCTATCTCGAATCAAGCTGAAATTTCGCAAATTATCTCTTATACCTGACAACACAAGAATCAATTTTAAAAATTAACCAATAAGTTAAGTATCTTTTGGTAAAAAATTATTTCGTTTGGTATTTTAAAAAGGAAAATAATTTCTACTTGACTGAAGTGGTGATATACGCTGAATTAGTCCCCTTTTTTATTGTCGTCTTAATCTTAGTGAACACAAAACGAAATAGAAACAATAAGTGACTAAACAATCTTTCATGTCCATAGACTCTTCGCTAGTAGATAGGTGACGGTGTTGGCTTGAGAAGCCTGACAAGGCTTCAGCCCATAAGTTCGAATTCAGGTCGTTCCATTATTTTAAAATACATTTAAAGAGTGATCACCCAGATACCCCGTTCTTTCTCCCCATACCCCTTTCCAACTTGTCCAGATAAGTGATAGGATCATAGCGTATTGAGAAAGCTAAAAGCAAGATGCGCTAAACAAAAACATTTGGTAAATATATTTCTAATCGCACAGATCTATTACAAATTATATTACATGACTGATCCAAACTAATTGATACACTTAATATAAGCTTTGGGTTTATTTTTAACTATTTTTTTTATTTTGCTTGTTTTTAGATCTAGATTTGAATCAAACCCTATTGGAAAATCATCATAGTATTTTCATTTTCAAGGGGTGGGAATCAAACTGTACAAAGAATATGAGATATTACAGATCTGACTAAAGTTTATTAATAATTAGATATATATAGATATAACAGTAATACATTTACTATCTAGATTATTCTATATAAAGTATAGAAGAATGTATAGAGCCTAGACCTATATATAGATAATAGTAGATATGGTCTGACATATAGTATGCCTTGTGTACATTTGCAAAAACACAAACTTTCTTTATAAATTATCAGTTAGACTTTCAAACATATTAGAAATAAAAATACTTAGTGATTATTTTTGCTGCATAAATCTATTTATTATTTCTTTTTAGAATGAGGGTATCAACAAAAAGTGGTCCTTTGACTTTGTCTAACAGAAAAAAATGAAAATTACGTCTATTTATACTGAGTTATTTTTAGTTACCTAGTAATATAAAATATATTTAACTAGCACGTACGTGAACCGCAATGCAGCCATGTGATATTTTTTTATTTTCATATCTTTTCAATCAGGCAACCAAGTGCGTATTTCTGGACTCACATGGTAGAGACAACAACTTTCTAACCATTTTAATTGTGATAAATATTACATTTCGTTATTGCATGGTTATTCTGTAAGAATAATGTTCTGTTTTTATATTTCAATCCTGCTAATTAGTATGCTATGTCATCAGGCAGTTTCTCGCTAAATACAAAACTAACATTCGAGTGCTGTGAGTTTTAATTTCTGTTTGTTTAAACGAGCACTGGATCAACTCAGGGGGCAAGGGAGATAAATACAAAAGCCAAGGGAGGCAACACTATTTAAAAACGGAACGGCGTTATTGCATGTTATAGATCATTTAATTGACATTTGTTTTAAGTTTAGAATCAATCAAATGGCCCTGGATAATTATAATTGTTTACTTATCCCACATGCATAATTTCATACTGTTTTTGTGTAGATTTAAAGATAAATAAAAGGAAAAGTATTTTAAAAAATATGAAACCCATTGTGTTGTGTCAATGAAAAAGAACGATATACAGCAGCGGAATAATTATATGGTGGCAGAACTGGCAAAATTGTATGTATTTACTTAGTCATAAAATATAATTAGAGGGTTGTTACGAAAATAAACCAATATCAAATATTATAAGCGTCAGCGAGCAACTTAATGGACAGTTTTAGTGCGCAAAGTGCTAGAGGGGTGGAGGGCGGGGAAGGCAACAAAATGCTTTAGTTTGCTGCCAAGTCTGTCATTATGGTTCCAGCCCAGGTGTGACATGCCAGAATGAACCCACTGATGCACTGAAGCATGACGGTGAAGGGTGGCAACTGAGACCAGCAGAGCTTACAGCACCACGATCAACCGACTATGACAGAAATCAAACAAAACGCTCATAGGAGCAAAAAACATTCTTTGGTTCGAAGCTTTAGAATAATCAGTTACATCCCTTTGTTTAGTTTGATATTAGGAATATAGTTTCTGATCTAACACATTGAAGAAGCTTAAAGTGAGCCACATTTAAGTACGTGTCTTTATTTGGAAGGTATACAGTACGTTGTAGTTAATAATTAGCGATTCTTTAAAAGTTACAGACATTTAAGTAGGTGTACAGTACGCTGTAGCTTCTTCTTTCTCAATTTTTGTTTTATGTCGGAGGGTTCAGATCAGTAATCCTATATCTGAGATGAACCGCGCAGTAGAATCCAGATTAAGCAGTTCCCCGTATGGTTTTACTTCTATATGAGGGTTACAGGGCCAGAGTCTTGTTCGGACCTCTTGATAGAGTACGTCGTAGCTATACGTAGCCATTAGTTAAGACTTAACTAAAATTTTAGTAAGCGGTAGTAAAATATCAAATGCAGTCACTTCGCAAATCAACAATGTATATTATTTTAACTTATATAGCCTTTTTGTTTAAAGCTACATAAAATATATATTATAAGATTTAGCAGCTAATAAAAATGAGTTTGATTTGAAAATACATATATAGTCTTTCTTAGACATAAGAAATTTGGTACATACTATGAGCAATGCCCAAAAGGGAAAAAAGTTTCTTTTAGTTTATTTACATTGGCTTAAAGAAGTTAACAAAGGCAAACTGTCTAACTAAAATACATTTGTATAATTTTCCTTTCAACAATACACACCTTAGGCCACTGCAACCTATGCTGCCGCAGTGGGCCCCGCACTTTCATAGGCCCGCGCTAATTGTAAGTGTAAATTATTAAATTGAATTTTTTTAAACTTAGGGGCCTATTATTACAGGGTTCCCTCAGCCTCCTGATTATTCAGGAGCTCCTAGAAATCTCCTGAGATTGCAAAATAGTCATGAAAATATCCTGAAATTATTAAAATCTGAAAACTCAGAAAGATCTTCTGGAAAATTGACAAAATTGTCACTTTGGGGTGTCATTCAATATGAAAAACGCCTATCCTACTCGCGATTAAATTAAAACGGATTAGCAGCTTTCATTTAATAAAAATGTAATAATAGTTCGAATTCAACCAAAACAGGAAGTTCCAGTACTTAATTTTCTTTAAAAGTCACTGGCATATATTCATATAAATATAAATCTAAATCTATCTCGATCTTGAAAATCAAAAGCAATTTTTTGGTAGTCAATAGTAAATCTAAAAAGCAGACCTGAATGTTTGTGGGCCTTTGGTTAGAAAACTACTATCTACTGTAGAGGGCTTGTAAAGTTAATTTGATTTTGGTTTTGTACTTTATGAATAAACTGCAAGGACGAATTTTTTTTCTAATACAAAATCTTAATTTTCACTTATTATCCTTATCATAGTATTTAGCCCAGACACTTAATTCTTACAAATTATGCAAAAACGAAAGCATTAGATAAAAGTATATTGATATCTGAACTATAATTGTGCTGTCATTTTGATTTTCCATAGCAGACGATACTTACACCACCATGGTTTACGTGCAAGAGATTCAGTATAATGTCTCTACGTTTGCCAACACAACCGTGGCCCACAGCACGACGACGGTGAAGCCGGCCCCGCCGGATAAGATCCTGAACGACGATATGGCTTACATCTTCTTTGTGGTTGTCAAGTGCGCCATGTACGAGGTCTGCAGCGTCTTCGGCATCGTCACCAACGTCCTGTGCCTAATAGTGTACCGCAAGCTTGGGTGTGAGGAGACAGTCAACGTGACCCTGATCGGGCTGACCATCTCGGACCTGGCCAGTCTGATCGTGTTGTTCTGGATGGGGATATGCTTCAATCCGCTTTTCACTTACTCTAACGTCCACTTCGACACCCAGTCCGTCGTCTACATGTCCGGTGGGTGGGTCAAGCTGTACCTGACCAGGGTCTCCAGTTGTATCACAGCTTTCGTCACTATGGAGAGATGCCTTTGCATCGTCATCCCTTTGAAGATCAAGCAAGTGATGACCCCGAAGCGTGCGGTCATTTTCATCATTCTCTCATTCTTCTTCATGGGTATGACCCTGCCTCCCGTCTACTACACCACGCGCTTGGAGTGGCTCTGGTACCCGGCCAGGAACAAGACTCTGCTAGGACTCGCCTTCACCCCCGAGAGGGAGGAGATCTACAACTCCGTCATCGCCATCAACCTCGTCCTGACCTTCATCGCTTTCGCTTTCATCATAGGCGGCACCCTCATGCTGGTCTTCAACCTGGAGAAGAAGACGGAGTGGCGGAGGAAGTCGGTGTCGGCCCAGAAGCACGACACGATGTCCATGAAGGACAAGAAGATCAGCAAGATGATCATCTCCATCGCCGTCTTCTTCGTGACCTCCTTCTTTCCGGGGACGGTCCTCTTTGTGGTGATGATGATCATACCAGAGTTCAACAGGGGCAAGCTCTTAAACAACCTCTTCACCACAACCTTCGCCTTCTCCCACATCCTCGAGGGCGCCAACGCCGGAGTCAATATTTTTATCTACTTCAAGATGAGCACCAAATTCAGACAGGTTTTTTGCCAGACTTTTCTCTTCTGGAAAGCAAACACAGAGAAAGATGGGAAATGACTTGAACGGGATAGTCAGAGTGTTACGCTTACAAGACGGTTCATTGTTACGATTGTTAATGAAAAAGAAAAACCTGCCTGGTTGGACACCAATAAATGTAATTATATATAGACACCTTGATAACAAACACTGTAATTATTTACATTGTTATTCGTACCCCATTATTTCGTTTAGATCTAAAGCTAAAGTTCGCATATCGCTTAGATATACTCTATTTTTAACATTCTAAGCGAAGTTCCAGTTTTTCTTTTCTTTACTAAAAATGTATATCCTAGAGCGCACTGTGAACAGCGCATGATCGTCTTATCTATAAACATGTACAGTTTTTGTGATCCCATATTAGGGCTTTGGTTAGAATGCTTGAACATAACTATTCATATCAAAATAAAATAAAACTAGCAGAACAAAAGTACAATTTGAACAATATTTTCAGTTTAGAGAATAAACAAGTTCATTTAAATGTGTGTGTTGGTAATAATTCATTACTTCTTTTTCCTAGAGAGAGAGAGCATGAAATGATACTTCAATCAAAATGAATCAAAGAAACGATTACAATTAAACAAAAACAAATTGATATCTCCATATATTTAGAAGACAGAAAAACAATTACATGTAGTGTGGGGAACGAGGATTTGGTATTCAATCGGGACCTTCGGAAAAAAAGCATTTTTTCATTTGCTCTTCTAGGTCTGAAACTGGTGGTATAAAAAAAATGTTAACGGTGTCTAATACCGTGCATGGCTTGAAAACCAATCAAAGGTGCTATATTTAAAGAATTTATCAACGAAAAGGTGTGTGCTGAAGGGTGGGTCAATCGGGAGGATGCTAAAAAAAAGTTAAAGGGTTGTAATTGAAATAAAAAGGGCGGAAAAGAACGAAAGCGGATGTGTGTGTGGGGGGGGGGATGAGGATTAACGGTCGAAATGCAAGATAGGATAAGTGAAATATTGAATTGAGAGAGAGAAGGGGGAGGGGGTGAGTGGATAAGTAAAAGTGATACTAGAATTCACGGATTTAAAGCATAATTGCGTGTGTGTGGGGGGGGGAGTTGACGTTATAAAGCATTTTTTTTTACATCAACTAAGACTATGAATAAGTACTTACGATATGCAAAGTATAAAAGAAAAAAAAATCATTGGGGGGTTCCAGTGAGAGAGAGAGAGAGAGAGCTTGTTCATTTCATTATAACATACAATAATTCACGGGCTAAAAAGTATGTTAGGGGGAATCGTTAAAATGTGGCCTGATTATTAAAAACTCAAAAAAAAGAGACCTTAATACAGAAAATATAAAGTCTGGGAACAAATCAACGGTGTGCAATACTAGTTATTACAGGGGGGGGGGAAGTAATTGTCCTGCTATCAGCTAGATTGTATGACTATTCTTGTAGTCTAGACATCAGACTCTAGTTTAACAAGTGCTTATGACGTTAAGAGTTCCCTTTACGATCACAACTATACAAAAATAAAGATATTTACATCCGCTATCGGAGTTTATTGATTTCCACCTGATGGACTTGGGATGAAGGGAATGACCCTCAGTAACACGAGCCGACGCTTTTTTGAGACTTTGAAGAGGTTTTAGAATGAATGAATCAGGGAATGAGTTGGGGAATGAATGGACTGATGCAGTAAACAGAACTGAAAGCGTTCAAGTGTCATGATAAGTTGAGGCAAAAAAAAAAAAGTATTTTTTTAAACAAAATCACTAAATTCTAAGACACTTCAGGATAAAACTTAACAAGAAAAACAAACAAAAAATACTTTTTTAAAAATGTAAAGCTTATTTTAAGGTTAATTGTATCAATTAGTTTGGATCAGTCATGTAATTATATGTATGGTTGACTTAGACATTTAAAAATGTACCACAGAAATATTTTTACCAATCGTTTTTGTTTAGCGTTTAGCTGTCTCACTACGCTATGATCCTATCACTTTCTCAATGCGCTATGATCCTATCACTTTCTCGCTACGCTATGATCCTATCACTTTCTCACTACGCTATGATCCTATCACTTTCTCGCTACACTATGATCCTATCACTTGTCTGGACCAGTTGTGAAAGGGGGAGGGAAGAAGGGGGTATCTTGGTGAATGTTTACATGATAGTTTTTTTAATGCATTAATTAATGCTCAAGATTCCTCAAGGGGACTAATTCATCTTATACCACCAAGTCAAGTACGATTTCTTTCCTTTGTTCACGATATCAAACAAAATAATTATTCACCAATAATTAATTAACAAATTGGTTATTTTTTTTTTAATTGATTCTTGTGTTGTCAGGTAAAATAAATAACTGGAAAATTTCAGCTTAATCCTAGATTGGGTGTGGGAGAAATAACGTGTACAAACTTTTAACCAGACAGACAGACAGACATCAGAGTGAGTTGAAAAAAAAGATTTTAAAAAAGTAAAGTAACATTAATAGGTAAAACACTAAACCATAACTTACAAATACAAAAACACAACCTATTAACACATTTCTACACCCTTATGATTTAAAAATTCCTTGTAACGTTAGAGCAGGGGTTCTCAGCCTGTGGGTCGCGACCCCCTTGGGGGTCGATTGACGATTTGCCAGGGGTCGCCTAAGACCATCGAAAATATGGATTGTTATTGTCTATTCTTCTATTGCTGTATGTGTGTGAGCGGGGGGGGGGGGTCGCGGCATAGTGGGGTATTGTAAAAAGAGGTCACCGAGCATAAAAGGTTGAGAACCGCTGCGTTAGAGCATGGATCAGGCTGGTTGAGTCAGCCAGTAAAACAAGTGACTTGGCAGATTTTTAAAATTCCCTAATAGACACGCACTACTAGATTAAAACATGGATACCCGTAGAACGCTAGAACAAATTCATGCAAGTGCGCCTTCTTCCCTAGCGCCATTAGAGAATGGAATGGGTTGCCTGAATCAGCCAGGAAAACTAACGAGTTAGCAGAGTTTAAGTCATTGATTAACATGCATGACTAGATTGACACGTGAAATGCGTAGGACGTAATTATTTTCTATTTGGAAATAATTGTCTTTTCTTATCTTGTCTTATAGTATACAGACGTTACAGAAGATGATTACGTCCTACGCGTCATGTATCTAGTCATACCTGTTAACCAATGACTAATTCTGCCAAGTTTTAGGCTTTCCTAGGCTGGCTCAGGCAACCCATTCCATGCTCTAACAGTCCTAGGAAAGAAGGAGCATTTGTACAAATTTGTGCTAGCATATGGAACAAGGAATGTGCCTTTATCTCTGTGTCTTTCTGAGTATTTTATCAGATTTTGGTTTTGTATTTGAAGATTATGGTTCAGTGTTTTATGTATAATTGCTACTTTACTTTTGAGTCTTCTATCCTGAAGGCTTTCTAAATTTAGTGTATTAACTAAAGTTATTACTCTAGTCAAATGTGAATATTCGTTTGTTATGAATCTCACTGCTCTATTTTGTGTCTGTAATATATAAGGTAACATAATTATTTTCTGTTTTGAAGGAACGTCTATAGCTTATAAGATAAGATAAGCAGATAATTTAAGTCGAAATTGAACATAGCTCAATATTTTGGAATTCAGAATATGAAACTATCGTGTATGGTCTCAAAGTCATTGGTTATCATATTGTTGACATCGATTATTGTAGTAGAGATCGAATCGATTCCGCCATCTCTCTGTAGTACTGCAATTGAAAGAAACGCAACTCTTGGGTAAACATATAAATGGGGGGGGGGGAAAAAACTCGAGCAGTAGTTGCCCCTGGCAGTCTCAGCCTCTTTCAAGTGAGTGGTACGTTTCCGTTGAAGTGCTCATTAAAAGAGCGGCGTCATCAAGGTCAGGGGCGCACGTGCGTGGACCCTATCCTCGTCACAGGATGTGGGCGTTGTGGGAAGGGAAAATGATGGAAGAGGAGTCGGAGTGGGATCGGTTGGGGGGCATTAATAAGGTCGCAAAAACAAAATCAACATTCAGACCAAAATAATATCGAGATCTATAATAAACTACAAATAATTATCTTGTGTTATTTCTGAGAAGTGCCTACATCTGAAATAACAAACGCTATTTAATGACCTGATGACCAGAGCTCTTCAATGATGTGAAGACAAAAAAAAAACTTGCTATCATCTAAAAAGTCATTGAGTCTCACAGCCCTGTCGTCGTTTACCTGTTAATGACGCTTGTCTTAGGACATTATTGTTATTGGCAACATTAGCATAAACACCTCAATGATTTGGATACCATTGGAATGGATAGTTTTTGACATGGCCTACGATATAGCTTTTTCTTGTGTTTGTTTGTTATGACTTAGATTTTGACTCTTCATGTTTTTTTTTTTAATTAGGTTACATTAACTCACTCTGTCTGTTTGTTTGTCTGTCTAGCCAAAAGTTTGTACCCGTTATTTTTTTAAATTCTTTTTTAAAAAGGAAACCTCAGAGTTTGCGCTATTCAATTTTAGCTTTATCATCATAGGAATCCTTGGGCCTTAGGCCTCTTTTCTTTGACTCTTTTTTGGGCTCTGTGTGCCTCTTTTGTGGGCTTTTTTTTTTTATTTGTAAGTTTTCTGGTTTCCACACAAACGATCTTTCAAGATAAGCAGCTTTATAAATTAGAAATAAAGTATATTTGCGCTTTTACAAAATTACATATTTCAAGGCAAATGCATAACCACACAGGGCAAAGCTCTTTGACAATTAGTCTATAATTAGAACTAATTTCGTTTGCTTGAATTTGCTTTTATAAAATTCTACAAGTTAACAATCTTTACTGTAACTAACATGGGGGCCTATGTCAATTGATATACTCTAGCATTAATTCGTAAGTTCATTTTATTAGCTAACATTCTATTAGATCTAAACTTAAGTTGTAACTCACCTAAAACAGCTGAAATTAGTGAAATTGAAGGTCCTGAGTCTAAAACGTGTATCTGCCATGTTTTGCTACTTACAGAAGAGATGAAGTTTCATTTCTAAACACTAACCTATATTCTTTTATATTTAAATGAAAATTCATGGGAAACAACTCAGGAAAAACGTTTTTAAAGCCTTTCACATTTTGAGTATTGAATAGGCAAAGTCACCCCTTGAAGCAAAGTCACCCCATTTCACGGTACACTATAAGGATGCATGTAAATACATGTACATTAACAAAGTACATTAACAAAGTACATTAACAAGGTACATTAGTGGAAGCACTACTTGTTCAGTTGCAACTTAGATTTTAATTGACATGATATTGCAAAAACAAAAAAATGACTAGAATCTGGCTGCTCAGAATCCAAAAAGGGGGGGGGGGGTGAAAGTTCACCAGCTTGCACCCCACTGCGGGCGCCCATGCACACACGCACAAAAATACTTATAAAAACACGATCTTCAACACATCTAAATACGAACTGACACACAAACGCACTCGGTACATAGAGACAGCCGGACACATAAATATTTCATCGCTGTCTTTCAGTGGCTTGCGCAAGGGAGGAAACCCGCCTTGGCACGAGCCATATTGCCACCAGAAGCATAAAATGACGAATTTAGAAAGAAACAAACAAAAAGAAAAGAAGAGGGTCTATAAAGAGAAGGTCAACAGGTGTCACGCTGAATAACCAATTAGAGATATAAAGATTAGATAGCTGTTTTAGGTAAGGATCTTACATAACAGCGGCGTGGCTTAAGGCTTCGAGGTGTGCGGACCAAATTGACACCCATTCAAGTGTGACATTGTAGGAAAAAAATATTCTTGAAGTAAATTTCCCCTTTCAGATCTTGCAATCTAAGGGCAGATGATGTGAAGGTCATCTGTTTCTGTGGCTAACGGTTAATGAGGGTGTCATGTGGCCAACACAAAGAGCAACCGCCTTTACATTTCCCAAACTAATGTCAGGAACCCCATTCGAGTTGGGTGGACTCAGGTGCCCGGGTACGCTGTTCTGCCTCAACGTGAGGAAGTGATTAGGCTAAATGAATAGCTAAACAATACTCCTGTCAGAGTGTCCAAGGGAATGCGAGAGCTTTCCCATTGCACGGTGCGGAGTTGAAAGAGAGCTTCCTCGTCCCTGTCGATAATCCATGTGCCTTCCTCAAGGGCGAGTCCTGCACGGTTAGCTTGGTACAACATAGGAAAATGACGGGGTTCCCAGTGTGCTCGGCCTTCGGCCATGCATTCTAGTCCATGCGCCCTGAGTGCCGGATATATCGGAAATAGCAATGTTTTACATAGACATTGACTTGGACCTCTTCCAGACAGAACGGTTTGTTCCAGCAGGCTTACACGCCTAGAGTTCGAAGAGCCCTTGGCTCAACTCTTGACAATCACACGGACTCAGGGGCGCCCTGAAAATCCTGAAATTTAAAATCCCAGTCTTCAATGGGATTCAAACCAGATACAACTCGGTTCGGAAGCCAAGAGTTTTACCACCCATCTCCTTTCTTACCAAAGCAATTTTTTTGAGAATTAAAATTCAAGAGATAATGGAATAAGTTTCTGTAAGTCTAATAATAACGATATCTTTTAATATCATAAAAGTTCTATTAATACTATGATAGTAGGGCCTAAGCGACTATGGGATTTAACTAAAAGTACAATATACTCTTTTGTTGTATTAGCCGAATGGATAATGACAACTAATTTTAAAATTTTGGTTATTATTCCATTTAAACAGTTTACCTGGTGAACATCTATAATAACAAGATACACTGCTGTAATCAAAGATAATTGCTTTCGCCGTGTTACTCTTGTAGAAAGAATATGGCCTAGAGAACTGTGCAAATGAAGGCCTTAGGGTAACAAAACAAAATGGAATAGGAGCTGCCAACTGATTAAATCAACCATATGGTACTATTTTTTTTATAAAATTAAATGAAAATTCAATCAGAATAAAAGATCTAAGATCCACGCCTTGGGTGCTGGGTAACCAATGATTAAAGTTATCGCTAATACACTGTGGCTATTCTGATTCGAGTGTGATTGTTTAGCAATAGAACAAAATGAACAATAAAACCACGTGATTACATCTTTATAACCACTGGTTCTCAAAATGAGCGCTTTTGTGCGATTCATGAATGGGTTTCAAAGCAAAAATGAATAAATAAAAATTAGATTCACTAGAAAAATTCAGAAACGTACTTTTAATTCTTTATTTATTTAACGGGAGGTAATCACAGTTCCGTCTACACCCACGTAATAGTATATGTGAATTATGCTTTAACCTCTGATAGCGAGTTTATGGTAAGACATCAGGAAGTCACAAAATGTTTGCTTGTAAAATGTTTTTACATGTTTCGAGAGTTTCTTCATATTATATTTCTTAGCCCAAACCTCCCGCAGGACTACGGGGGATGACAGCGGGTAGGTTCTGAACCCGGAACCATCGAGACCACAGAATGACAGCCCAGAGAGCATACCACACGACAAGCTTGCCATATGTCTTTGTTTGCACACACACGTAGACTTCCATTTACAACAGTGTTAGAGTGTGCCTTTGCTAAAACGTACGGAGCCTGACCAATCCTGAGGGGTGACTAATCAATCCTGAGGGGGGACTAACCAATCTCGATTGAGACTAACCAATCCTCAGGGAGGCTAACCAATCTTGATTGAGACTAACCAATCCTCAGGGAGGCTAACCAATCTTGATTGAGACTATCCAATCCTCATTGAGGCTAACCAATCTTGAGTCACAGTATCCGGGAAAGTTTGACCACACCCCCCCCCCTTTCCTCCCAGGGAGAAGTGAACTGATTTAGCAATAAAGTATAACGTAAATTTATGTTGACAGGCTTCTAGGGTTCAATGCTTAGCATACAAGTCAACTATCAAAGCCTAGTGCAGGTGTATTAACTTTGCAACTTGGTTAAGGCGACCTAGGTAAGGCAGATTCTGATTTTTTTACAAAAAAATTATAGCCGTTTGCATAAATGTGTTAATAGTGTTAAAAATATGTTGGATTGTCAGCTTCCTTACTAAATAGCCTCCCGTGTTTGTGAACTATTAATAGTGAATAGTTGTAAAAATGGTGTATTTTAATGAAAAAAACTGCTTTCATAATTGATTTTAAAAATTAAATTTTTCGTTTTTAGAAAAGAAAAAATTAGCCGTTGCATCATAACTTTGAATGGTCTAAAATATCATGATGTCGGATTTTCAATATCTTTTCTAGTTTACGAGATCTAAACGGGACGGACGGACGGACGGACAGACAGACCACACAAAACTAATAGCGTCTATTCCTCTTTAGCGGGCCGCTAAAAAAATGTGATAAAGATTTTTCACTCCGTTATTTTATCAGCCTGTGAATTAATTGGCCTCTGACTAGGAAGTTATTGACATGTAAAATAAACTGTGCTATGGAGTCGTTAAAAACAAACTATGGCATGTTTTGTTGACAATGTGATTCAAACAAAAAGAACATCCTGTCCTAACTTATCTTTTCCATCTTAGCCGAGGCTTTTAAACGCGATCCTCTGCTCCATGTCGAGAGAACTGTTCTATGAAAGTTTTCTTTTCGGAAGCCTGAATCGCGATGGAAGAGAGAGAGAGAGAAAGAGATAAAGAAAGAGAGAGAGAGAGAGAAACACGCAGAGAGATGAGTGGATGACGAAGAAAGAGACAGAGGGAGAACGAGAAATAGAGATTGACAGTGAAAGACAGAGAGAAACAGAGAAATAGAGATTGACAGTGAAAGACAGAGAGAAACAGAGAAATAGAGATTGACAGTGAAAGACAGAGAGAAACAGAGAAATAGAGATAGACAGTGAAAGACAGAGAGAAACAGACAAATAGAGATAGACAGTGAAAGATAGAGAGAAACAGAGAAATAGAGATTGACAGTGAAAGACAGAGAGAAACAGAGAAATAGAGATAGACAGTGAAAGACAGAGAGAAACAGAAATAGAGACAGGCAGTGAAAGACAGAGACAAACAGAGAAACAGAGACAGGCAGTGAAAGACAGAGAGAAACAGAGAAATAGACAGAAAGACAGAGAGAAACAGAGAAATAGACAGAAAGACAGTGAAAGACAGAGAGAAACAGAGAAATAGAGATAAACAGTGAAAGACAGAGATAGGTAGAGAAATAGACAGAAAGACAGCCAGTGAAAGACAAAGAGAAACAGAGAAATAGACAGAAAGACAGCCAGTGAAAGACAAAGAGAAACAGAGAAATAGACAGAAAGACAGCCAGTGAAAGACAGAGAGAAACAGAGAAATAGACAGAAAGACAGTTAAAGACAGAGAGAAACAGAGAAATAGACAGAAAGACAGCCAGTGAAAGACAAAGAGAAACAGAGAAATAGACAGAAAGACAGACAGTGAAAGACAGAGAGAAACAGAGAAATAGACAGAAAGACAGACAGTGAAAGAGAGAGACAGAAATAGAAAGACAGAGAGAGACAAAGACGGAAAGATATAAAAAGACATAGAAATGGATAGAGTTAAACAGAGAAGACTTCACCCTTTAGCTTATTTTTCTAATACTATTACAGTACATAAACATAAACGTGAAGTTTAAGTGCTGAAACAAAGGAATGATAGGTCTACATACATATTATGTACATGTGTGGATCTAGTCACTTAGTCACTTATGCGCTTGTTAGCGAATAATACGAGTATTTTATGTAATTAATTTTTTTTTTCGTTGTTCAAATTGCGGGCGAGGGAGAGGGACAAGAGAGGAGGAGATAACGAGGGGCGAAATATATAACTGATAGCTTTTATATAGCTTATAGCATGCTCAGAGCGCTATGGTCCAATCTCATTTTGTGGACCATTGGGGTGAAGGGGGCATATGGGAGAATGTTTTTCCGTGCTGCCTTTAGGCGCTCAGTAAACACAACTCTGCTCGAGTGACACTCGAGTCGGGTGTCGAACCTAAAGCCCCCTTCCTAGTTCAAGCGTACTTGGCCTCTCCACCACGCTTCCCACAAAGAGAAAGAGAGAAAATGGAGAGATAAGGGGAATGAGAAGAGAGCACAAGAGAGGTAGAAAAGAATTTGAGAGTCATTGAGTATAAATGAGAAAAAAAGAGAAACAGTTTAATTTGAAACATCGTCTCATTATGTGTATAGTTTTTGCGGTTCTCGAAAGTCGCTATTAATTTTTTTTTTTTGTGATCTGTCTATCAGTCCGTCTGTCTGTCCGTCCATCCAGTTCTAAAAGACTAGAAAAATAATAAAAATCCGACTGTTACGACACAAGACTCTTCGAAATAATAATAGACTCTCAGGTTATTACTCTATAAATACTTTAATATTACAACCAGTTATGTAAATCCGAACATTTCATTCCTCTTCCTGTCAATTACTCCCGGCTTCCCCTTTTCAACATCCTTTCCATTCATTACACAAATTCGCACCATTATTCATGCACACCGTGCTGCGCTACGACCGTAACACCCCCCTTGTTTGCTAAGTTCGATGTACATCGAACGTCTTTTAAATATCAAATACAATTATAAATCACTGTTCAATATAATTATATTATCTTCATTAATTCTCATTCTTTTAAACCAGGTAAAAACCAACGACAACAAAACCCTCCAACAGCAAAATTAAATATCATCATTCTTTACATTATTATTTTAGGTTCAAAATTACTTATATCCATCCCAATGTATAATGTCCAGACTTCCCCAACGAATCAATCAGAGTAAATCTCATAATTCACAATTATAACTATAATTAACTTGGTAACTGTAATACTATATTTTACATTTCTAACAATGGTTTCATCAAATTCTCAATATAACACCATATATTAATATCTCGACACCTCACACATGTAACAAAGCTTCGTCAATCCATACAGTCTTCGATTACATATACATGTAATATGTGTATATTTACAAAATGTTCCAATCTGTTATAGATGTCTATTCATTACACTGCTATTCATTGTGTTCTCACCGAAATGATTTTACTGACATTATTCTTTTGACCAACCAACAGAAACAAAATTGACGTGGCCAAGCTCCTTTCCTTACTTCCATTTCTTTTCCGTCTTAGGTACACCGTGATAATGTGTCCGCTATCACATTGTCTTTCCCTGGTATTGTCCTGACCTCAAAGTTATAATCCATAAGTTGCAATGCCCATCTGGCTATTCTGTTGTTCCCTAGTTTATTTGTATTAATGAAGGCCAAGGGAGCGTGATCCGTCCATAGTTCAAATTTAGCTCCCATTAGGTAGAACCCTAATTTTGTTATACCCCATACAATGGCTAGTCCTTCCTTTTCAATGGTAGCATATTTCAACTCAGATGTTGTCAGTTTTCTACTCACATATAAAACAGGATGTGGGACACCATTCCATTTTTGCATTAGACAGCCTCCTATTGCAATGGCTGATGCATCTGTAGCCAAAATAAATTCCTTAGTATTGTCAGGTAATTTCAAAATCGGTGCCCCAGAAAAGAAAGTTTTAATTATGTCCAGTGCTTCTTGACATTCCTCCGTCCACACTATATTGTTAGGTTTTCCTTTCTTTGTTAGATTTGTTAGTGGTTCAATTATTTCTGAAAAATTTGCGATAAATTTTCTATAAAAGTTGCATAACCCCAAAAGGCTTCTAATTTGCTTCTTTGTCTTTGGTACCTTAATGTCCAATATTTTTGATACAGTTTCTTCCAATGGTGTAATGTACTCATTTTTAATCTTATACCCCAAAAATGAAATTTCACTTAGGCCAATTTTTATCTTTGTTGGTTTCAATGTTAAATTGTTTTCTTTGATAATTTTAAAAACCTCTCCAAGGCTTTGTATATGCTCATCCCATTGCTCACTAAAAATGCATATATCATCTAAATAACAAATTGTGTCTCTTCTATGGCTCAATAATTTGGCCATCATTCTGTTAAACGTGGCTGGAGCATTTACCAAGCCAAAGCTCATCACATTCCATTGATATATGCCCGAAGGTGTCTTAAATGCCGATAATGGTTTAGCTTCTTGTTTTAGAGGTACTTGCCAGTATCCTCTTGACAGATCCAACGTGCTAAAAATCTTTGCATTTTTTAGCTTAGTAAACATTTCTTCTGCTTGTGGCATTGGAAATGGATCAAATTGTGTGACTTTATTCAACTGTCGATAATCCACACACAATCTTAAGTTGCCACACTTTTTTTTAACAAGCACGACTGGTGCAGCACATGGTGAACTAGATGGTTCTATCACTCCAAGTGTTAGTAGCTCATCAATTTCCTTCTGTAATGTTTCTCTGTGGTGTAATGGGATCGTATATTGTGGCAGTTTATTCGGTACTTTGCCAGTTAACTTGATATCATGTTCTATAATACTTGTTTTACCGGGTAAATCCGTAAAAATATTCTTATACTCCTCAATTAGTGCCTTGATTTCTTTAGCTCTATCAAGAGAAACTCCATCCACCATGACATCCTTCCATGTTTGCCTACTTTCTGTTGCCACTGTCTCTATTGGTCTAAACCTTTCCTCTGTCTCCATTTCTTCCGTCACACAGGCACTCATTGTCATTGACTCATCCTTACTCCTTTCTTCACTTCTTTGTCTTGGTGTAAATTCTTTTAACAAATCCACATGAAATATTTTTAACATCGAATCAATGTCTATTTCATAATCCATATCGCTAATTTTCCTTGCTACTTTGTATGGTCCCAGCCAATTTGTGCCCGAAGCATTATTGTTATCCTTATGTAAGACCAAAACATCTTGTCCTACCTCTAATTCCGTCATTTTTCTATGTTCATTCACTCTGGAATGTGCTAATTCATTTCTCTCTAGCATCTGTCTATCCGCTTCTTCACATGCCTTTATAATCTGATTTCTAGTTTCTGTCACAATATCATAACTGTCATTAGTTACTACATGATCCTGTGGGATTATCAAATCTTTCAATATTGTCATTGGACCTCGTGGATTTCCTCCATAAATCATTTGAAATGGTGAAAACCCTGTTATTTCATTACGACTCTCCCTGTATGCAAATAGTATTGACGGTATTGCCATATCCCACTCTTTGGGTTTATCATCCATTACTTTATATAATGATTTCTTTAGATTGACATTAAAACGTTCACAAGTGCTCTGTGGATAATACGAGGTTGTAAACCTTTGCTGTATCCCAAACATGTTCAAGAATGTTGTAGCCAATTGACAGTTGAATTGAGTGTCCCTATCTGACAATATTTCTCTAGGAAATCCAAATCTTGTAAATAACGTATATAATGCTTGTACTATATCTCTGGCTTCAATTCGTTTGAGTGGGATAGCTTCCGGCCATCTGGAGCACACGTCTATCACAGTTAGGATATAACGGTGACCCCTATTTGATACCACTGGCATTGGACCGATTAAATCAATCGCTATTTTACTAAATGGTCTATCTGGTAAATCCATCCTTTGTAATGGTACTTTTATGTTTCTTGCTCCTTTTCTAGAACATAGTTGGCACGAAGTCACATAACTTTTTATGTCCTTATTAATTGATGGCCAATAATAATTCTGAAATATTCTTTGTTTCGTTTTGTGTAATCCCAGATGTTCTGTGTGTGCTATATCGTGTCCATTTTCCATTACAAGCTGCCTGAATTCTCTGGGTACCACAAACTGGATTACTTTTTTTCCATGCCATTCAATCTCTCTAACAAGAGTTCCTCTTTCTACATAGAATCTTCCTCCTCTACCTCCTTTCTTTGCTAATTGGAGTAACTCTGGATCATTTTTTTGTTTTGTGATAAATTTTTCTTTGTTAAATCCTATGTCTTTGATTTCAATTGTTTCTGTGTTTTCATCTTGTTCTTCATCTTGCTCTTTTTCCATAGTTGATAACTCGAACAACTTTGCCAAATCTCCTTCCTCTACATCTTTACTACAGGATCGAGTAGTGGCCATTCCACAACAATTTTTCCAAACTGCTATCTCATTTTCCGTGCACTTCTTTATGTTTGGTATATTGCCAATAATCAAATCAATTTGATCATGGTCTATAACACATGCCTCTACGCTCCCGGTATAATACGGTGTTTTAATGTTCACTCGGGCTACGGGTAATCGAACTGTTTTACCATCAAACATAATACATGCTTTGTTTTTTCCAGTATATTCATGATCTTCAACCAATTTTCGGTTTATTCCAACAATAGTGCTTCCAGTGTCCCTTATCGTTCTTGCAGCCTTATTTCCTACAAATTTTTGAAAACAATCTAGACTTCCCGAACTCGACAATAACGACAAACTTTGATCTCTTCCATTTCTTCTGCCATCATATCTTCCCTGTCTGTTTCCTTGATATCTCCCTCTGTAGCTATTATACTGGCCTTGTCTACTATCTATTTGGCTCCTTCCTTGTCCTCTAAACCTATTCTGTCCTTCATATCTAAATCTTCTATTGTTGCTATAACTGTCTTGTGTTTCTCTAGCTCTATTAAATGCTACTATTTCTTCAATATCGCTACCTCTGTTTAACTTTTTTTCAGGATGTGCCACTTTGTAAGCCCTTATTAATTTTACAATCTCATCTACAGATTTTGGCTTTCTCTCCAGCAGGAATATTTTTAGTTCGTCCTGACTCTCATAAATGACTTTATCCAGCATAAGAAATACCTTTAGTCCATCAAACGTCTTCTCTATTTTTGATGACTCTGTCCAATTGTCAAAGTAGCTATTCATCTTGTCTAAAAATGTTTGGGGATCCTCGTTGGTTTCAATGGTGCAATTAACATATTGTTGACGATAAAACGCCTCAGTTTTTCCAAATGTTCGTAGTAATTGCTCCTTTACTATTTGGTAATTATTCTGATTCATGCAGATCTTTGACGGTACCTCCGCTGCAAATGACTTCGATAACAAAAATGTCCATTTATCTTCAGGAAAAGCCAATTCTTTCATTTCAATTTCAAACTTCTTTAAGAAAATATCTATGTCTATTTTATTCTCATCAAACATTGTACCTTTATATTTTGACAATTTATTTCCAGACACGTCATTTTTCTTTCCAGTACCTTGCTCTTCAGCTTTTCCTTTTTTTATTTCCAACTTTTCTTTCTCTATGGCTAACCTTTCTTTCTCAATAGCTAGCTTCTCTTTCTCAATTTCTTTATCCGTAAATAATTTCTCTTTACTGATAGCCAACTTCTCTTTCTCTATTTCCTTTTCCATGACTAACTTCTCTTTCGCTCTTTCTTTTTCCATGGCTAACTTCTCTTTCTCTATTTCCTTTTCCATGGCTAACTTCTCTTTCTCTATTTCCTTTTCCTTGCCTAGTTTCTCTCTTTCTATTAATCTTTTTTGTACATATTTTCTCAGCTCTGCTCCTTCTAATTCCAATAGTCTCCCTTCTTCTTTCAAAGCAACTATTTCAGCTTTATCCGCCATTTGTAATTTTTCTTTATCGAGTTATCTGGCCATATCCATTAAATATATTTGATTCTCCTATACTTAATGCCTGGAAACAATGTTCATATCTAAATGTAATGTAATGAACCAAACGTTTAATGTTACTCGAATACAAATATGTATCTACTTCCCGTAATACTCTTCTTCCTGCTGGTATAACTTCCAATGCTAGTGTATATTCTCCGCCGGTGATATGAATCTTTCGTTGTTTGTCTATATGCCGTGGTCAGTGTATATCCGTTGGTCCTAAATGGGCACTGTTCTCCACCGTAGTCAAAATTCACTAGTGTTGCCCACAGCAGTGCTAATAATCTTACAAATTTCCATTAATATTGAATGTTAAAGGTTATTGTTGAGAACTATGACCCGCCAGACCAATGAAGATGTACGTTTTCACATTGGTGAATGTAGAGAATGGGCCGTCATAATAATTATAATGATATAAATCTAGATTTAAATGTTAATCCAGTTGATTAATTCAGCAATAATGTTTTTAGTTAAGTTTCAACTAAAGGTTTATGTTTACCAGTGAGTCTAGTACATAGCTTTAGAGATTTAGATGACGCTAACTCTCTCAATCCTAATAGATCTAGAGATCTAGAGATTTTGTTACACTTTGTAGTACTAGTAATACCTCCGTAGACAGGAATTAGATACCGTTATAACGCAGGTCTTGCCTTTTCCGTTGGGCGCCACTTGTTACGACACAAGACTCTTCGAAATAATAATAGACTCTCAGGTTATTACTCTATAAATACTTTAATATTACAACAAGTTATGTAAATCCGAACATTTCATTCCTCTTCCTGTCAATTACTCCCGGCTTCCCCTTTTCAACATCCTTTCCATTCATTACACAAATTCGCACCATTATTCATGCACACCGTGCTGCGCTACGACCGTAACACCGACATTATGATGTTTTAGATGCCGCAAGGTTCTGGTGCAACTGTTTCTTTTCTTCTTTTTTTTTTCTGAAAGCGAGACGTTAAATTTTGTATATTAAACATTAATAAAAAACAATTTCTATAACTGCTTTTTTTTTATTAATAAAATGAATAAAACACTGGACCATAATCTTCAAATACAAAAGCAAAATCTAATATAACTAGTCGACAGGCGGCGTAGCATACGCCGCTATTTTGCAGGGCCGGCCTTAGGTGACCGCAGTGGGCTCCGCACTTATGCGACCGCAGTGAGCCCCGCACTTTCATAGGACCCGAGTTAATTCTAAGTGTATAAATTATTACATTAAACCATTGTTTAACTTAGAACAGATTTCCCGCGCCTCCTGTCGATTTACCAGGAGCTCCTGAAATTGCAAAATATACGAAAAAGTCCTGGAAATATCCGGAAATTATTAAAATCTTAAGAAAACTTATACAAATCTCCTGAAATATATGGACAAAAATTGTCATTTTGGGGTGTCATTCAATATGGAAAATGCCAATCCTACGCGCGATAAAAAAAAAAAAAACGGCATTATGCCGTAATTTTCGAATCTGGTTACGATTGAAACATTTGGTAATTCTATTGAGCGTGATCTATGTAGGAAATAGGATTTTTTTGATATACTGTATGGCTTCGCTACACTCAAGGCTCGTAAAGTAATTCTGTACGTAGTAAAGAATGGATAAAATGCAAAGACGAATTTATTTTCTAATGCAAACTCTTAAATTCCACTTATTATGCGTGGCGTAATTCTAGTTCGTCCGACTTGCTGAAATAAGAGAGTGATCTTTCCTTTACTTCTTCTTCTCGTCCAAACTCTTGAGAGAAGAAGAGAATTATATATATAAAGATAAAAACATATTCCTCGTTCCATATGCTAGGACAAATGTGTACAAATGCTCCTTCATCCCTAGTGCTATTAGAGAATGAAATGGGTTGCCTGAGCTAGCCAGGAAAACCAGTGATTTAGCAGAATTTAGGTCATTGGTTAATATGCATGACTAAATGCATGGCGAGTAGGACGTAATCATCTTCTTTTTTGGAGTAACGTCTGTATTATATAAAATATTAAAAACAGGGGAGACTATTTTTTTTTAAGTAGGTGATTTCTTCGGATATTTTTATAACATTTATGCAAAAGTTGTGTTTGTTGTTGTTTTTCCTTAAATAATAATAAAAATATATTTGCGTTGGTAATTGAAGGATAGAGCTATGTAATACGTACTCAATTAAAATGTTACCTTTAAGAAGTTGATGACTGTTTCTTAAAAGCAAATAAATGAGATTTACAGAAAAATGGAAATTTTCCACTCCACCAATATTCCTCCCCACCTCCGAACAAAATCCTGGTATCCTAGCATACTATATTAAAAGTCCCGAACAAGACTCTGGCCCCAAAACCCTCGTATAGAAGAAAAACTATACGGAGAACTGTCTGATCTGGAAACCACTGAACGGTTCATCTCAGATATAGGATTACAGATCTGAACCCATCAACATGAAAAATGGGAACGAAAAAGAAGAGGAAATAAAGACTTGTCGTTAACATGGTCGAGAAATGTCTGATTTTATAGAAACAATCTTCGATTTATCCTTCCATTGTTTTTCTTCTTTACATCAATCATAGCAACAAATTCCTTGTGAATTGCATTGGAGGCTGGAGGCCCTTGTTTTACGATTCTGATAACTATTCTTCTTACGTCTTTTGAAACTCCAATTTCAGACGTTTATTTCCACCACTTATTAAATTACTAGTTTGAATTTCATTTTTATAGAATTGGTTGAAAATAGTTGACAACACAAAACATACAATTTTCTTGCTATGAAGTAACTAAATCATCCCCAATAGGAACCATCAGAACCATTCTTTTAACAACTGGCGAACTTTTCCTTTAGTGAAATTGGCACACGACAAAAAGAAACTATCTCCTAAACCTTGAAGTCTATATCATTAGACTGATTCAAACATTTCCTTCATCTTGGCTAGAGTTGTTTTTTTACATTCAACATCTGAATGGACATCATCACCTTCCGAACTTGCCACTTATGTACTTTCCAATTCTACAAAAATGTACATTAATTATATGTGAGATTTCGATATTATATGCTTGAAGAATATCGTCATTTATTGAACAGTGACTATTTGTTGGCATTCTGATATTTCGATGTTATAAAACAAAGGAGTGTTTATATTCATGCAGCTAATATACAGCTGAAAGTAAGGTTTCAATCTGCTTTTGATATAAAGTATGATGTAACTTTTTGGACTATATGTAGAATTTCATTAAAAAATTAAAATATGTTTAGCCGAAATATTTATAAAAATGTATATAGATCTATTTATCAATTGTGAATAACATGTTCCAATTAGTCACTAACACTTTTTTTTTTATTTTCATTTATTTCAAACGTGCATTTTTTTTCACTTGGGTGTCACCCCCCCTCAACAGGTGTCACCCGGTGCGGACGCACCCCGCCCCTTCTAGCGACACCATTACTCTAATGATACATCTATAAATCTAGACTAAGAATACGGTGCGCAAAATGTCACCCATATTAGGAATCCAACAAAAATCCTGTATTGGACCCCACGCAACAAGTACCCCATATTGCCCCCTAAACAAACAAAAACATACCCTTTAAATTTTCCCTTGTTATACCCTTAGATAAACATTGTCATATGGAACCTCTAAACCAGTGGTTTACAAATTTTTTTATTAACGGAACACATCGCACATTCTGAGTATTTAGCGAAACACTTTGCTTATTTTTTAAAGAAAGATTAATTCACGTGGTGGCCTAGTGGTTAATTATTCCAGTTGTTCGTGAAACACATATTTAGGCATCACGGAACACAGTTTGGGAAACATTGCCGAAACAAATATCCTCAAATTATAACCCCATTTCTAGCATGCTAACATTTGACCCCTAAACAAATATCCGCCTATTGAAACTAGGCAAACATCGGCATATTGGGGCCGTCCTAATGGTGGTCTATAAAATAAGACACATTTTGGACTGTAAACCAGACACCCACAAAGTTGGCTATAAATCAGAAATCTCCACACTGGGCTGTAAGCCAGACATCCACAAAGTTGGCTATAAATCAGAAATCTCCACACTGGACTGTAAACCAGACATCCACAAAGTGGGCTATAAATCAGAAATCTCCACACTGGGCTGTAAGCCAGACATCCCCATACTGAACTCAAAACCAGGACTAGGCATCCCCGTACTGGACTGTAAACCAGACATCCCCAAACTGGACTGTAAACCAGACATCCCCATACTGGACTGTAAACCAGACATCCCCATACTGGACTGTAAACCAGACATCCCCATACTGGACTGTAAACCAGACATCCCCATACTGGACTGTAAACCAGACATCCCCATACTGGACTGTAAACCAGACATCCCCATACTGGACTGTAAACCAGACATCCCCATACTGGACTGTAAACCAGACATCCACATACTCGACTGTAAACCAGACATCCCCATACTGGACTGTAAACCAGACATCCACATACTGGACTGTAAACCAGACAACCTTTCTTGGGCAGATAAATGTATTCTCGATTTCAACGTTGTAGGTATTTCGCTTTTTTTAAACTTATCAGGGTCAGGATCAGGGGTAAGTGTCAGGATCAGGGGTAAGTGTCAGGATCAGGGATAAGTGTCAGGATCAGGGGTAAGTGTCCGGATCGGTTTAGTGTAGACACAAGTCAAGCGACTATCGTGTCTTCAAATGCCGCCAATGTAAACACACTCACACATATTAGGATGGCCACACATTCTCCTAACTGTTCGACCTATTTGTGAACAGGCAATACGGGGATGCGTCCTTTTTTTTCCCTTCCTCATTAAACTCTTGAATTATCCATGTAATGACCGCCCTCGGGGAAGAGGAGGGAGGGGGTGGGGTAGAATTCCTATCAAAACAAAAACAACTCACCACACAAATGATGGCTTCTCGTAAGCCAGTGTATTTTTGCGCAGCAAGTCGGACTTATCTCCCCTTGTTCCCAATGCGAGTTTAGAAACAGCTGTACTGTCTTGCCTAGCAACCGATTACGCTATTTTCTGTGGTTTCACGGCTTGGATTGATATTAAGTAATTTGTTCCACTGATTTACTAAATAACGGTTACATGTGTTCACATTTTTTGTTTTACCGAACATTCGACTATCCCAACCGTGATTGGCCTTGTGCAGCTTTCATTTTGTTAAGCGTTTTGGACTTTTAAAGGCTGGCCGTGTAAGACCTTAAATAGAGTTTATTACTAGTGGGTTCATGGGATCTAAAACCTTTTATTGAGCTTAACTTTTTATCTTTGAGCTTAACGTTTCTATATTTAGGTTTTAAAGCTAAACATTGGATCTGACCTACACGCTGTGTAAGAAATTATAAACTCAGTAAGTGATGCAATTTTTTTTTTTGCTTTATCTTAATAATTAATCCTAAATATTATACTGGTAATTTGTATATTATTTAAGTTTTACAATTAATTTTTAAAGGAAACCTCAGAATTTGCGCTATTCAATTTTAGCTTTATCATCATAGGAATCCTTGGGCCTTATGCCTCTTTTCTTTGCCTCTATTATGGGCCATCTTGCCTCTTTTGTGGGCTTTTTTTATTTTTTTTAATAGGTTTTTATTTGTAAGTTCTCATAATTCACAAGTATTAAATCATAGGCAATTGAAAAGTGATTAACCTAAAAATATAATAATAGTAATAGAAATATTATTTAATATCAAAGACATGCTACCTAACCATTGAGACTACTAGAGACAGAAAAATGATACAAGTATCCTCTACCCCAGAACAATCAACACAATATCAAGTATCCCTGACCCCCAACCGTGGAATACTACTAGAGTATTGTACATGTATATGAAAATCAAACTAGATAATTAACCCTATGAATAATGTATACATTTGCATTATTTATATCACCAAACGAATGGCTTAAATTTAGTTTAAATGTCATTAATTTGCGGTTCATTTTAGATGTGTGTGAGGCTTAAAAAGGGAAGTAATAATTAAAATACGCGATGCTTTTAAGAACATTTTTGTGCAGCTTTTTCGTTCATGTATTAACAAAATAGAAAGAATAAAATTAGCAAATGGATGTTATTCATCGACTGAAAGTTAGCAGACTTCTTACTGGTTCAATACTGGAGAACTAGACATGGAACTCTCTACTTACCAAAGTATTAAAGGACTATATTTCTTACCGCGTCGTTGACAACCTGGCAGTATGAGCAAGAAAAACTGCACGCCTGGTGATGAGCTCGAGATACCATTGACCCTAGTGCTAGACTACAGTGACTTCAATGCCACCTACCCCATAGGCAACATCCCAGCCTGGGAGGTCACTTTAAAAGTCGTCTTCTACATCATCGCCATGGTGCTGGACATTGTCGGCAACTCCATTATCATCTTTATCATCATCCTCAACCGTAAAATGAGGACCACCACCAATGTGCTTATATTAAACCTGGCTGTCAGCGACCTTTTCGTTGGCATCTTTTGTATGTGGATTCATATGGGCAATCAGATTGACTCCAACTGGCCTTTTGGATCTTTTATGTGCAAGTTTACAAATTTCAGCCAAGGTAATCTATACATCTTTGTGTTAACATTTCTGTCCACAGATAATAGATGTGCCAAGGTTGTTTTTTTTTATTTGTCGGTTTAACTAAAAGTTGACATATAAAAGCAATCAGTCGTTTTTTTTTAAAAAATGTTATTCTAGATGTTCTTCTTGCAGACTGTGCCAAGGAAAAAAAGTGTGCTGTTTTCTTCAGTTGTTCAGCACTGCCATACAGGGTGTTGGTTATGTTGGGCTGTAGTGCAAGTAGGGTCTGCCTAAGGTGGATTAGGGAGGGGCATTCAAAGAGGATATGGTTTATGGTTTCAAAGGGGTGGGCGCAGTGTCTGCAAAGGGGGAGTTGTGTGGAGTTTATTTTGTTCAGGTGGTAATTTAATAGTGGTGTGTGTCCTGTTCTTAGTTGGAAAATTGTAGATTGTTCTTTGCGGGGGAGGAAGTTTTATTCTAGATATATTTTAGGCATGTTTTTTTTTTCTAATCTTAAATTAGAGGCAGAGGCGAAAAAAGCAAAACGTGCGCCGGGGACAAGGTACATTATTGGCGCCACGCCCCCTGAACATCACAAAGAAATATAGTCTTATAAATAAAAAGTATTTAATAATAATATACAAATAACCTTAGAATATATTACCTAACTAAAATATCTACAATAATTATATTTTAAGGCTTCTCTGAGTGTGGCGCACCCCCTGATGGAGGCATCGAGGCATCATTACGCCGAGCCCATCATTACGCCTCTGATAAGAGGCGATGGCTGAGGGATAAATTGCACTTCCCTGTAAAAATGAGGTTTTTTGAGTTTGAATCCCGATCGGGAGTATTGCAGTGGGATTTTCCACATGAAATGTATGTAGCCTACATCTTAAATCTTTTCAAACAAAGCTATTCCCATTTCTCCAGGCAAGCAATTGAAAACAGGTTTTGTCATTTTCCTTTGTTGAAAGGTGAAATTATGTCTAGTGAAATGGCTAGAAAGTACAAGACTTTTTTGGATTCCTTGATTGTGAATTCGAAAGCAAATTTTAAGACGTCAAGAAGTTGGAACCAGTTTTCAATAACCTCAGCTCACCATTGATGCAAAAGTTGATTCAGCTCCAGGGAGAAATACCTCAAAGCAAATTGTGACCTAAAAGAGAAGTCCCAGTCAGTTTTTCCGCGGAAGGTTTATGGATGCCAGCTGCTGTATTTCCACACTCTTAAAAGAAACTTTGCTGCTAAACTTTCACATTATTTGGGTCCTTATACATATGTGAACATGTATTTTTTGTCTCGTTTGAAAATAAACAAGTGTAATCACAGGTCGATGCTGACTGACTGTAATTTTACAGCAGTCACGAGGATAACAACTAGTAAGCTAGTTCCACAGTTTCGAAACTTTATGCACGAGTGTAAACTGATTCATTTCGTCTCATTGAGTACAACTTTCCATTAGTGGTGAAATCTTTTTGATGTAAAAAAAAAAAGCTATAGCAAAATAAAAATAAAAATATTCGTAAAATTAGTTTCAGAAATGTTGTTGTAATTCCTCAATTGGGAGTGTAAAAAATGAAAAAGTAAATGTATAATACTGTACAAATGTGAATTGAAAGATACGATACACAGTTAGCTAGCGTATTTTTTCTGATTTGTAATGACATATTTCATATACATTTATGCGCCCCCCCCCAACCAATTCTCATTTTTTTTATGCGGCCCTCAATGGAAAAAGGTTGCCCACCCCTGGTCTAGAGTATTTTACACGTCATTTTTATACAAACGGAAGTGCTTAGAAATTTGCTCATTTGACATTAAGTAATTTGTTCCACTGTTTTACAAAATAACGATAGCACTTCCTTTTTGTTCTATACACCTGATACACTACAAAACTTGTCATTATGGAATTACCTTTAGGCCTATGTATTTTTTTGTTAGGAGATTTTCATACGAAAAATAATATGCTTCTTGTTTAACATTAACATAACATTCTTTTAGTTATGAAACACAGTAACAAAAACGAAACATTACTATGTTGTTAATTAAAATACTTCGCCGATTGGCAATGCTTTCGTATTCCGTACAACGAATACACCAAAATAAATATATTAATTTTTTTTTTGGGGGGGGGGATTTTCCTGCATGTGAAAATCTCTCAAGTGTGCAGTAATTTTTATTGAGTTATTTGAAGGTGATCGTAAATTTATCAAATTTATTTTTAAATAATACAATCATTTTCTGTTTAGAGTAGACGTTTCTGATTCTTAAGATTTATTAGCCGGATATGACCCGCGGGCCTTACTTTGTGTATCTAGTGATTAGATTTAGATCTATGTTAACAATGGCGAGATTTTACCTTAATAGGACTACTTGTTAATTTTCACAGGAAAATAAAAGTAGTCCATGAAAATGGAGTTTACCAGTTCAGCCGACACATTCATAGCTTCAGGGTGTGATCATGTAGTATTATAAATTTAGGGACTTCTTATGAGAGAGACATTTAACATACACTACGGTCTTCGCTTCGAGCTAAGGAACATTCATACCAAATTTTATCAATATTGATCATACAGTTTTGATTTCTATTCGGGACATACACACATACATACGCCTTACGTTTTGCTTTATATATTAGTTAACACAGAAATAGCAGGCCATTATACTATTAGTCCTGTTGCAGACGGCTAGAATTGTCTCCTTTGTCTCCGCTAGCTCTCAGAATAATTGAAACGATAAAATACGATGCTCGGGCATTGTTCCGTTTGTTTTGATACTATTTTTGTTCTTCGCGTATTCAGCGGCAACTAATTAGCCAGTTGCTGCCTGTACACATCAAGCATTGGTCTGCGCTAGAGGTTCTTAAACAGTGGACACCTGTCCCTTTCAACGTGCGGAAAGCTGCAGGCGCTTCTCAGAAATGTGAAGAACCCTTGTTTCTTGCACTGTGTGTCCTATTGATCGCTGACTGTTATTATAACATGTCGATCGAGGCAATAAGGAGTTGATTGATAAGCCAGTACTGACATTCATTGTACACTTAACTCATGTGACATTTTTTATATACACATGCAAGCGTTTATTATCTTATCTTATAAATTACAGAATTTTCTTCAAAAAATAAGATAAATTACGCGTATCCTCGTGCTAATCTAGTCGTGCATATTAAATAGAGACATAAACGCTCACAATTTTTATTGTCCAAAAAGTATAAACTGTTTGGTTTAGAAGCTGGCCTCCCTTGTCCTCGTACGATTCGAGGGCACTATAAGAATTTGTGAAACCAGTGTATGCATTTTGTTGTCGTAATAATTTTGATTGAACTTTATTTTAGACGGAACTTGTTCAGATAGACACGCTGATAACTGTACACAATTGCGTAAGTTATTCTTTTGGTTATACGTCTAGTATCGTGCATGTTAACAAGAGTCCTATTCGCGCGATCATATAAGCGAGATTAAAAAAAAGTTTCTTGAGCTTGAATTCGAACTGGAGCCTCCATTATGGAAGGGCGACGTGTTTCGCCACAGTGCTATTGAAGTACTTATAAATATAGAAGGTTTTATTAGTGTATTGTTAGTTTTTTAACAAGCAACCTAATTGTCTACATCTCCTTTACCACCAAAGCAAAAGCCACCTTAACCTGCACTATCTGTGCACGGGAGTGTCTTTCCAAAATAGGGCTCCACGGCCAAATGAGGAAGTGTGCTCTGAGATGAACCATAGTCGTTCTACGATGATGATGATGATGATGATGATGATGATGATGATGAATTGTCTACATTATTGTGATTGTTGTCACTGGTCGATCGTCACTTTAGTACATTTTCCACATAAACATAATCAATTAATTACGACTGCAATAACTGATTGATTATATTTCGTATTTATTCATTCTTTATTCATTCTTGTAATCGACAAGGAATAATTGTGCAAAGTTTCAAGCAAATCTGAATAGTGAGGTGGGAGAAATGAGCGACGGTAAAAGTAGTGACGTAGTCAGACAGACGAATGACGTTGCAGAATAGGGGTACATGAAGGGAGAACAAGATGGCTAAGGCTGATAGAAAGAAGGATAGTGATAGAGACCGATAAGTAAACGACAGATAGTGAGACAAGACGATCATCTCCATCTGTAAATTAATACCAGTTGAAGTATTCAGAAGTCTTATCCTGTGTATTGTATTTAGAGTGTTTCAGTTAGACAACACACTACATCCAAGCAAGGACAATAGAATTTGAACAGACAGACAGACAGAGTGACTTGATATAAGCTTGGTATATCAAAAATGACTGAGACTTGAAATCACAACTGGGATTATCTTTAATGGAATTGTGAACCTTTTTTTTTACCCTTGTTAAGTAATCTTTTACAACATTCAGTCACAACGGCAGCGCGTTTGGAGAATATCCTCATTGGTTGTTTTTTTTTTAGTTTTATTGCGAATGTAAACATTCTTAATTCTAAATCAAACAATATTACAAAGAGAGTTTGTGTTATCATACAAACTATGAGGTCGCTCCCCACGGGTCCCCCCACGGACAAGACATATTTTAAGCAGCGAAATGAATTATTCGCTATTAGAGTAATTGCTGACATCTGCATGGGGGGGGGGGGGGGTAAGGGCAAATAAATACCAGCAACAGATCTAGTTCAATATAAAACGAACCACAATATAGTTAAAACCGATTCTTGAAAAAAAAATTGAGTTGTTTGTAGATTCAATTTGTATTTTAAGCGTTATGAAAATCGATCATGAGACTTCTGAACATTCGGACAAGAAAAATGAAGTCTAAGTTAAAACAGCCACTTTAAAGATCGTTTATTTTTCACAGAGCGTTAAGCAATAGTTCTGTTGACTTCGTCTTCTGTCCAAAACTGTCCAAAACTGTCCTACTGCAAAGATCTCGCTTAACATATGGATAATCTTACGATGATTGCGCTAAATAAAGACATGCTTGCATCACATGTGACTCGATTGTCAATTTAATTTGACCTGCCTCTTTTTATACAGGGTGATTAGCTAGATGTACGAAAGTATGCCAAAAGCAGTATTTTTTTGGTGAGCTAAATGGTGGTCGATGTAACAGAGGTGCCCCACGGAAAAGCTTGAAAGATCAGCTTAGGCGCCAACTTGCCTTAACTGACATTGAAGAGAGCACCTGGTTGCATGCCGCTTCAGAACGAGACAGCTGGAGGTCAAAAGGCCGCGGGATACACATTTGAGACAAAACGAAAATTCACTGCCGAGGACAGACGCAGACGGCGAAAAGAAAATCTAAATCGACCGGCGGACAATGGATATGCTTGCTCTAAATGCGGCAAAATATGTAGGTCACAGCTAGAGCTGCGTAGTCACGGGAAATACTGCATTCTTCATTGATCTTCGGACTCGATGATAAGCCTTATTATTAGTTGGATATAGACTGCTTCTGAGCATCTAAAAATACAAGAAAATAATCACAGACTTGACCAGGAGGGATGTCGGCATAAGAGAGAGAGAACGATTTCCGCCCAAGTCAGAGCTGATAAAGAGGCTAAATGAAGATGCTGTGTTCAAGGCAGATGTCCTATGTGTTTGTCATGTCTCCATGTAAATAGACACCTATATCTCGTTGAGTTGCCTCCCTTAATTAAGTTATTAATATATATATATAGAGAGAGAAAAACGAACTTACCCATTGTCCGCTTGCCTAGTTACTGTGATTAATCCCGGGTAAAAGAGATACTTTAACAATAATCCCAGTGGAATCCACTGATACGCACACACAAATCCTCAACCTCTCAAGCGAAGAGAAAACTACTGTCTCTTTCCTTACACATTCCTTACACGTCTGCCTGAGGTGGTCCACTCACCCAAGCGTAATGAAAAATGAAATGCATGCAATGTCCTTTAGCTGGTCAGCACGTGGGGAAAAAAATGTTAGTAATAGAGGAACAGGTGAACAACAAGTATGTGTATATGTGTGTGAATGTGTGTGTGTATTTTTGCATTACCCACCGGCTCTGCCCGTTGCTTTGTTCCTAAGCTATATATTAATTATGTTTAAATTTAAATAATAACTGTGGCTTCAAGAAAGTAATTAAAGATGACAATAAGACTTCATCATGAATCTTTTTTTTTAATTTGTTCACTGTTTTGATTTATTCAAGTTATGTCAGTAACGGCGAGTGTTTTAACCCTGACCATCATCTCAGTGGAGCGGTTCATAGCCATTGTCTACCCATTCAAGGCCAAATGGTCAGCGCTGACCACTGTCATCGTTATTGGTAAGTTAAGTTGACTTTTTTTTTTTTTTGCTTTTGAGAAAACTTTATTTAGATCCTATAGATGTATCTTAATAGACATAAAAGGCAGCGTGTAGCTTAAGTGGCCAAGAGGTTGGCTTTGAAACCGAGACTCGTATTTGGAGCTTTCTTATCTTATAAATTACAGATGTTCCTTCTACGCAGAAGATAACTACGTCATTAGAGTGTCCCTGCGGCCTTCCAACACTAAGAGGTGCCTGGTACCTGGCATTTGTTATTGAAAGGGCAAAGAGCTGGAACTGTAGAACGCCCATCCACATATAAAGATCAATGGACACTGGTCATTTGTTAGGGAAAGTAAAGGCGGTCATTCGATGTGCTGGTCACATGATACCCTGGTCAACCATAGAAATATTTGAGCTTAACACCATCTTCCCCAAGGACTGCTAGGCTTAAAAGGGGAGCATACTTTTTAATAGGCGTAATTGTTCCCAGTGCTGAATTCCCTAACTTTTTAAAGTTAGATTGTGAAATATTATATCCCGTGAACAGTGATTTAAACACGCAGAATGTATGACTTAACTGTAATAATCAAAATGTGTAGAACCAATGTAAATGACAGTTTTAAATGTTTTCTTGTATTTGTTTTACGACCTTCGTGTTACATAAAATTACATAAAATTAAACAATACTGATTACATAAAATGGCATGTAGGCCTAAACATACAAATACAGTAGCATCTGGAATAAGACAAGCTAGTCCAACCTTTAATTATTTGGTAAAGCTATCAAAATTGTATAGGCTTTTTCACAGCTTACTTATAGACTAATTATTCAAATTATAATACAGATCTAAAAACGATGATCAGTTAGGTTGACAGGCGTTCGCCCCTAAAATCTTCACCTAAATTGCCTAATTGAGTTATAATTAAAATTATTATTATCATTGTAATTGGTAAACAGGGGTAACTACTCCAGAACTCAGACCAAAAAAACTTAATTTTCCGACGTGCAAAAATAATTTCCAATGCAACGTGGTTATGTTAAACCTTTAACGTTGGGCTAATTTAAGAGTGGTCGGTATTTCTTCACAAGATTTAGCATTCTATATTATAGTCTCATGTCGAAATCATTTTGATAAAAAGAAAACTAGATTTAACTCAGAAAAACAACAACTCATTATTGATGAATGCAGTAATGGCAATCTTCTTGAGAGCCAGCACGGGACGATGTTTTCTGATTAATTTGATTCAATTCTTTCCTCTCTTTTATTTCCAGTCTGTACCTGGGTCGCTGCCATAGCAACCGCCTCACCTCATCTGTTTGTCCGGCACCTGTTTAAGACCCTGTGGCAGGACAGGGAGGACAGATGGTGTGCAGAAGTGTGGACTCAGGTTGTTTAGAAATATCATGGTGTAACCACTGTCATCTCACATACACAGTGACATCAGTAACTTTACATCGGCCTATCTTGTTACATTACATGCACTGTAACATAACCTACATCGTAAGATTTCATACACTATACGATTATATATCATGCAACCTTTCAAACACTATAACACCATATAACTTGTAACATCTCATCCATTATAACATTCTATACCATGTAACATTTCATCCCCTATAATCCTATATACCTTGTAACATTTCATCCACTATACTATAACTATAAAATTACATACCATGTAACAGTTCATAGATTATAACATTATATACCTTATTACATTTCATACTTTGTAAAGCATTATATATCTTGTAATATGTCATAACTGTAAAACACTATATAGGTTGTAACATTTCATACGCTATAATACTATATACCTTGTAACATTTCATACACTATAGCATTATACATACACCATAGCATCATCTTGTAACATTTCTTAAACTTTAACATTATATACCTTGTAACATTTCATACAATATAACATATACCTTGTAATATTTCATAAATTATAAAACATAACATACCTATTAACATGTTATATATTGTAAAACACCATTAACCTTGTAAAATTTCATACGCTAAAACATTGAATACCTTGTAACATTTCCTATAATATAAAACATGTTATATGCTGTAAAACAATATATACCTAGTAACATATCATACACTAGAACTTGAAGCATTTCATACATTGTAAAACATTATACACATTACAACATTAGATAGCTGAAAACTGTAAATACATTTGTAACATTATATTGCTGGTAACATCGCACATCATGAGTCAGTACGCTCCCGTAGCATCGTAGCATTCTGTCCTCCATAACTTGAAACGTCAAATACTTTGTAATATTACGAATCTTGTAAGACTACTTATTTTGATGGTTTACATAACTGCAGCATCCTATATTTTATGAGACCCTTCGAATATTGTAAAATTACATTGCTTGTAAAATATTAATTAATTAAGTCCTATGCCTAAGCGCTATAAAAATGAAGGTTGAACACAAGACCAGTCAGTAAAACTCTTTCCAAACAACGAATCCTCCTCTTTTAATTAACGCTCTTTTTCATTGAAATTCAATAATGACCAACTAAGATAAATCCATTTGTCTTTCACGATTCGCTGAGGCAACTGGCCTGTGTCCCAATTTAGCGTTTCCCCCTCCCTCCTCTTCCCAATCAGTATCCCCTTTTAGTGCTTTTTGAAAGGCTGTGGTAGGGGCCGGGTAACATCAATGGCTCACACTAGCAAATCAAGCATTTAGAAGGAAAAGAAAATAATGTCTTTAATTTCGGACTGTTAACCGTATCAGTGAGGTCAAATGAGATAATGATTAAGTCTTTTAATCGTGCCCGCGAGTTATGGACGCGATTAATCACGGAGTGAGCGAGGGCAGCCGAGAAAAGATTAGTTTCGGTGTGTGTATTGTTAAATAAGAGATTTTTTTTCTTCATCAGATTAGCATCTTTTGTGTGTGTTTTATTTTATACTTTCTAGTGATAAGACTTGGAACTCTAGTCGAAATATAAGAAACCAAATGTTTCACATTCCATCCATCCATTCCAGATGCGCTACAGCCTTGGGACGGCTCTAGCCTACCTCAACACATCCCTCCATTCAAATCTATCCTGGGCCTTTCGTCTCCATACATGAACCCCCCAAGCTGTTGTAGATCTGCCTTCACATCATCAGTCCATCGTATTCGTGATCTGCATTGGGGTCGCCTGCCTTTTGGTTTTTGCCTCTGTACAGTTTTACTCCTCTGCTCTCTGACGTTGTTTCATGGTGACCTGGCCGACGTAGTCTGTTCTTTTTTTATTTCCATCATTATAGGTTTACAGTTGATATCATTTCCTGGTTAGTGCGTGTCCTGCAGCCAGTTTCCTCTTGTATAGCTCTATAGATTTGTCTAAGTATTTTCCGTTCTCAAGTATTTGGTAGATTTTCGGTTGTCTTTGCTGATGTAGAAGTCTCACTTGCATACATGGCTTCGGGTCTTATTATGTTTTTGTATATCGTTTTCTTGGTTCTCCTTGATATTGTTTTTGTCTTAAGTAGGTGATGAGTGCTATAAAACGCTTTGTTGCCTCCTGCAGTTCGTTCCTTTGCCTCTACCCATGCGTGATCTTTTTTTAAATTAATTGTACTTCCAATATATTTGAAAGTTTGAACATTTTCAAACTAGTGGTCAGTAATTTGCATATATTTTTCCTCTGTCTGATTATCTATTGTCATTTTGATATATTAGATTGTAAAAAAAAAAAGTGTCATTGACCTCAAGTCCTACTGGTCGAAATGCGTATTTCAGTTGTGTGAAATGTCAGAGGGAAATGTTTGACATTAGATTCTGACAAAATCCTGGCACACACCAACATTGCTACCATAAAAAGAAAATGTATGTTAAAATATGAGTTTAAGCTGGTCCAACGCTACAATATGCTTTAATATCTCGACTGAGAAGCTGCGGTAAAACTTCCCATCGCAGGCCCTAAGTTTGATGACGTACTGACGTGACCTCACCATCGCGGTGCTGCCACTTGCGTCACATTCTTCAAAAGAGTCCTTCGATGGGAAGTTCTAAGTTGCTAGCTGACTTATGTTGGTAGAGGATTAACTATGAAATACAATGTTCTCTTGGTTAACGCCATTAAAACATGTTACTACAAAATGCTATTTAAAATATCATTTCTAAAGTCCTACAAAGTCCACTAAAATCATGTAGTTCTATTATGGTATATTCCAGTATTACAAAGACAGAGACTGCAACACCTGGCCGCGCGGGAAGGTGGTCTACTACTGTGTGGAGGGGATTGTCATGTACTTCCTGCCCATCGTCATCATGATAGTCACCTACTCCATCATCTCCGTCAAGCTGCTCCACCGGCGGGCGCCGGGGTCTCTGATCAACTCCACGTCATCGGCACAGGATAAGTCCAAGAAGAAGGTAACTTCTCACATCACGTTTGAAGAAGTCGTGTTTCTTTTGTCCACATTTCATTGACAATGAGGTAGCCATCAGTGGCGTAGCTTGCGTGGGGGGGGGGAGAAGGGGGTCCAAATTTGAAAGTCCCCGTTACGGGCCCCCACTTGAGGGAAGCCCCCAAATGAGTGTCCAAATTTTTTTTTACATTAAATATTACGCCATTATCTCACGTCGTGATGTCAAATGTCAAAATGCAGGGCCCCCTTAGACCCCACGGACCCCCAAAATCCCTAGCTACACCACAGGCTGCCATAATTGGGTTTGAATCTTGGTGAAGACCTGGATTTTGAATTTCGGGATTATTAGGGCGCCCCTGATTCCACCAAACTCTACTGGGTACCTGACTTTCTTTGGGTAAAGTAACGACGGTTGGTCGTTGTGCTGGTCACATGACACCCTGCTCGTTAAACGTGGGCCAAAGAAGCAGATACCCTATAGATCGCAAGGTCTGAAAAGCAGGAACTTAAGACTTCAATTAAAAAATATTTGTTTGTTTTTTCAAATAAAACAGTAACGGTTCAATTGCGTCATCATCGTCAACTACGTAAGATATCACTTAATTTCTCTCCTAACTGACGATACCAACGTTGATTCCACTAGATTGTGATAAATAATTATGGAGAGAAAGAGTTAAAAGATCTGGTTAAAGACATGATTAAGAACACTCTTAAACTTAAAAGGTAGAATAAAGCCGCTATTGACTTCGTGCTATCTGTCCGTCCCTCCATCTGTAACGTTGAGCTCTCAAATACCAAAGCGCTATTAAAAAATATCGATGTCCATATCATCCATTACGAATGAATCAATCGTTGCATTGAAACATGTTTTTGTCTTTATGACAGTAGTAGTGACTCCCTGGACCCGCACCTCCCCTGCCAAGAGTACACAACTTAATCTAAACGAGAGTTAAATAGACTTAGCATTTCCCATTGTCTCAGTTTCTCATTGCTACACCAGGTGATCAAGATGTTAGTAGCTGTCCTGGTAGTCTTCACACTCTGCTGGACACCACAGCAGACTCTGTTACTGATGAGCGTCTTAGGGAAACCGACCACTGTAAGTTATAGCATTTTATATTAGCTGCTAGTGTTTCTGTTTTACTTATCTTGGTGGGGATTTTCACGATAACTTTGAAACTCAGTATTCTCTTATTTTGTTAAGCTTCTGATTGTTTAGTTATGTTTACATTCTCTAAGCCTTAAAAGACAGTAACATAGAACAAGGGAAACAAATATGATAAGGAGAAATGCGGAGGCGATATAATGAAACCTAAAGAAAAAAGTTAGAAAATCAAAAGAGAACGGTGAGTGTGATTTTGAAATAAATGACTAATTAAACAATGTCAATGACACTATATTGAAAAGATCATTGATGTCAACTAAATAATAAGAATAAGTTAGCTATTTATAGCCTACTTATCGGCTATAGGTGTTGACAGTATAGAAGCACTAATCACCATTCGACAGCTGCGCTGGGTCGGACACTTATCCCACATGGGAGACGATAGCATGCCAATGGCGATCTTCTTTGGCAAGCTTAAAGGTGGATGGCGTAACAGAGGTGCCTCCCCCCCCCCCGTAAACGCTATAAAGATCAACTCAGGCGCCATTTCGCCCTGACTGGCATAGAGGAAAGTAGCTGGCAGCAGATAGCCAATGATAGCGAGTTGGAGAGCTCTCACAAAGGCTGCGAGACTAACATTTAAGACTCAAAAAGAAAAACCATTATTGAAGACAGGAGCAGAAGACGGAAAAATAACTTAAGTAGACCGCCAGCGGACAACGGCTTTATCTGCATGAGATGCGGGAAAATATGTAGGTCGCAATTGGGTCTGCATAGTCATGTGAATCACTGCACGCATCCTTAATGTTCGGAATCGAAAACATTGCCAGTAAAAACTATATGTGAATGTCATGAATCGATACTGTGACCTGATTCAACCTGTTTCTAGAAACCGGGGTAAGATCAAAGAAGACGCAGAACAAACACACCTTAACTATAATCATCCAGTCAGGGAAAGAGGTCTGGAAAAAAAATCGCAGACGTCAGTTTCTAGAAGGTCATAGTTAATAAAATGTTTAGAATAGAAGTTTTTAGGATTCTAGAAGATACGTTTTTTTTTTTAAAGTATAAATTAGGGAAAGCTAGTTAGTCGGGGTCCTTGCAATGTAACTGGTTCTTGTGTTGTAATGATGTGTTGTACTGAGCTCAAACCGTTGCGGGTCCACTAGTTGAAGTTGATGTTGTATCATTAAGTCGTTTCAGTAATAATTTATATCAGCTAAGGTTGTATTGGTAGAAAGTTTATTATTATAGTAATCATAATAATAATAATTTTATTTATAAAGCGCTGTTAACAAACAAAATGTAGGCTCAAGGCACTGTAATAACATTACAAACACAAACACGACAACAGAAATCAAAAACTAATCTAAAAAAAGTTTTAAACAAGTAGGTCTTAAGATATTTAAGTCAAGTTGTTATTGAATTGAAAGTCTACGTCTATGTTTAGTTTGAAAGGCGTTTAATAAGAAGGAAGAAAAGAACACAGATGTTTCTCAAGTGTGTTGTCAAGTTATTTATATACATCTCCAGCAAGAGGATTCTGTTTGTGCCATTGTTAATATTAGACGAAAGAAATACAGATAATATAGAAAGAATAGAAATAATACATCATCGATAAACATCAAGCAATAAAGAAACAGAAATTATTACAGTGGAAATCTCTATTAAATTTCATGCATGCCTTCAAAAACAAAATTTATTTTTACAACAGAGTTCAGTTCTATGAAAGGCGTTGCTAAGGAAGCTGCACATTTTCGTTTTGTTGACTTGGGTTGCTACTCACAAGATGGCGGTGTTGCTATACCAAGTAAAAATATATTTCAAGCAACGTTTGATAACGAGCATTTATCTGGACAGTGTTGACATAGGCTAGTGTCGAAATCAAAAGTAATAGATACATGTAAGTGAATGCTTTTCAGCACTGATGCAGTCCAGTGATCTTACCAAAAGTTAAGGACCCATACAAACTTATACAAAACACAACTCCACAATACTAGAACGGACAAACAAAATCTACGCATTGTTAGTCGCCTTTGCTCTGTGTCTTATACAAACAAGTCTAAACAGAGGTAACACTCGCATAAAGAAATAACACAGGCGAAAAGCAGATCAATATGAAGGTAGTCGACGCTGATAAACGATGTCGAACAAGAAGTTGAATACTTAATGAATGGAACTGTCGAATGTCGTATTAGCTAGATATCTACTTCAGTAACTAAAGCCGACCTTGCTCTAGAGCTACCATAAGTCTTCTGTTTACTTCTTCTTCTATTCACTAAACTTCCCAAAACCTAGTCTTGCTTTTAATAGTCACGTGACCGTCTCTACGCAAAACTTTCCCTTTCTATGAAACAAATAACTTTTCGCGCCAACTTCCTAATCGTGCTATAATAGCATCTATGAAAACGAGGCCAAATCGGAAGCATGCGTAAAGGTAAATCGTTGACCCGGTTTACATAAAATTCTGGATCCGGCTGAAATACTATTATAGGATTTCACCTTTAAAGGATTTCGGACATCAGAATGGGATTCAGCTATAGGCATATATCATAAGGAAAAAATATCGTTGCAAATAATTGCGTAATCCAGGAAGAAATTTTAAATCTGACGAATACAAGTCTACAGGTGAAGTTGGTATGATTGTTTTAACTTTTTATAAAGTGTGTATTGGTATTTGTTTATTTATTTGTGTAAGTTGTGATGCATTTTATTATACTAGATAAGCGAAATGTTTTTTTTTTCTTCCACAGCGCAGTGACATAAAGTATACAGCAGTGTTCGTAGCGTACTTCAACAGTGCATTAAATCCTATACTATATGGAGGCTTCAATGAGAATTTCCGGAAAGGCTTCAGTGAGGCGTTTAAATGTGTACTAGTTCAGAAACGAAATAAAATTGGAATAGGTTAGCTGAACCATTATAACCTGTTAGACTGACATTAAATATTTGCTGTGTAAATGTGTGATATATTTTGTCAATGACTTTGACGTAGATAAAAAAAAATAGGATGGAAAATAAATCGTAGGTCATATTGCTGTTAGACAGTTCTGCTGCAGCTTTCAGAAGTATTTTGCACTTAGTGTTTTCTTATAGCGACAGCCTCGCAATCATACCACCATATTATGCAATCATACCACCATATTACGTAATCAAACCACCATATTACGTAATCAAACCACCATATTATGCAATCATACCACCATATTACGTAATCAAACCACCATATTATGCAATCAAACCACCATATTACGTAATCAAACCACCATATTACATAATCAAACCACCATATTATGCAATCATACCACCATATTATGCAATCATACCACCATATTATGCAATCAAACCACCATATTACGTAGTCAAACCACCATATTACGTAATCAAACCACCATATTACGTAATCAAACCACCATATTACGTAATCAAACCACCATATTATGCAATCATACCACCATATTATGCAATCATACCACCATATTATGCAATCAAACCACCATATTACGTAATCAAACCACCATATTATGCAATCATACCACCATATTACGCAATCAAACCATCATATTACGTAATCAAACCACCATATTACGTAATCAAACCACCATATTATGCAATCATACCAGCATATTACGTAATCAAACCACCATATTATGCAACCATACCACCATATTACGCAATCATATCACCATATTACGTAATCAAACCATCATATTACGTAATCAAACCACCATATTACGTAATCAAACCACCATATTATGCAATCATACCACCATATTACGTAATCAAACCACCATATTACGTAATCAAACAACCATATTATGCAATCATACCAGCATATTACGTAATCAAACCACCATATTATGCAATCATACCACCATATTACGCAATCATATCACCATATTACGTAATCAAACCACCATATTGCGTAATCAAACCACCATATTACGTAATCGAACCACCATATTACGTAATCAAACCACCTGAGATGAACTCCTATTGAAAAATCAGAGCAGGAAGGACTAGTCCTCCCGTAGTGCTCTGGCAAGAAACTTAGCCGTCCGGCGTAGTGCCTCATAGCTACCATACAAGTCGAGTGACTGCACAGGCAAGTCCCCCCTTAGCTCGCGGAGCTGGGGACACTCGTACAAGACATGCGACACTGTTTCGACGCTCTCTCCACAGTGACGGCATCGGGAGTCAAAGTTAGTGCGGAACCGGGCAAAGTATGCCCCAATAGGACAATGTTCCGTCCTGCACTGCGCAACTATTGACTGCTCTGACCTCCTCAGTCGCCACCATGGATCGTCGCGATCTGGGTGACGCATTCGCTGCCAGACACCACGTGCTCTGTCGGATTCCTCCCAGGACTTTAACCACTTCTCATGAATGAGTGCTCGGATTTGTGCCATTGCTTGTAAGTACGTGCTTGGTGCTTCGAGGTGTGTGGCTGCCATTGCACCCTCCCTTGCGAGGGCGTCTGCCGTTTCATTACCCTTCACGCCGCAATGTGAAGGCGCCCACTGCATATAAACGACAGCTCCAATAGCTCGGCGGATGTTATCTGCGGCGCCGATTGCCTCTTCTATTACGGGCGACCCTCCCCCGCCGCCACCCATAACTAGGAGACTGGAGCGAGAGTCGGTGACCAACACCACCGTAGTGGCGTTAGTCTCGCGTTCGAGCATTCGGGCCCTAATGGCCTCGAACGCTCTAGTTATCCCTGTCAGTTCGGCATCCATGGAGCATGCAGCGTAGCCGCATGGACCAGAGAGCCTATCTGGTTCAGTCCGGTCGGGGTATACAATAAGGGCCCCATACCCCGATCTATCGGGGTCCCTCATTACCGACCCATCGGTATAACAGAATATGGCATCTGATGGGTAGGACTTTATAGTAATGGATGCCAAATTTTGGAGAATGGCAGGTGTTAATCGCCTCTTGGTGGCTCCCTCTTGCCCTAACAGGGACAGGTTTATATGTGGGGCCGGCAATCTCCTCCACGGAGGGCACGTACTGATTCTCCTAATGGGAATTCTATCAGTGGAGAGTCCAGCTGTATTTGACAAATTGGCCGCTATGTGTAGGAACGATCGCATTTTAATGCGGTTCCTCTCTCTCCACTGTCGCACTAAAATTGAGGTGGGTAGCCTAGAGTCGCCCCTTTTATAGCGCTCGTAGGCCGTAAGTACTGCCCTCTCCCTCCTAAGATATAAGGGTGCCACGTTTGTAAAAATTTCAGCAGCGTTTGTTGGGCTTGTCCTAAAGGTGCCACAAATGAACCGTAGAGCCTGTGCTTGTACCCGGTCGAGTGATTCGAGGGCAGTTTTACTAGCATATACTTGAACTGTATAGCTGTATTCGATTTGTGATCTGACTGCCCCTAGATACAATGTGCGTAGCATGTCAGCTTTGGCACCCCACTTTGTGCTGGCCAGCTTTCTTAATAACGCTAACTTCTCCGAGGCTTTTCGTTCAACTTCCTGGACGTGCTGGAGCATTGACAGTTTTCTATCCAGGGTCACCCCTAGATATTTTGGCGTATTTTCACGCTGGAGTCGCAGCCCACCGAGTTGAAGCTCGAATGGAGCCTTAAGGATGTCGATTCCTAGGCTGAACAGGGACCAGGTCGTTTTGGCAACGTTTATCTGAATCTGCCATTTGTCGCAATACGAGGAGATGGTATGGAGGTCTGCTTGAAGTGCCGCCTGGATTTGGTCGGCTTTCTTCCCGGTTGACCAGAGGACAATATCGTCAGCATATAGCAGTTTTTTGGACCGTAGTGAGCTGGGCAAATCATTAAGAAAGGCTATGAAAAGTGTACAGGACAGGGCGGAGCCCTGAGGCAGGCCATTAAGTTGTTGTTTTGGCTTGCTAAGGGAGTGCTGGTATTTTGTACGTGTGCTCCTCCCTGACAGAAAGGATTGTATCCAATTGTATATCTTGCCCCGCACACCCATAGCTCTTAGCTTAAGATAGAGGCCTTGCTTCCACACACGATCGTAGGCCTGTTTTAGGTCTATGAACACCGCGTATGTGCTCTCGGACCTCTGGAACCCGTCGGCCACCTCCTGTGCGAATGTCGTGACCTGATCGATCGGGCTCAAGCCTGCCCTAAAGCCGGCCTGTTCTGGCGCCAGGATACCGGCACTCTCAAAGCACCAAACTAGCCGCTCGTTAACCATTCGCTCAGCAACTTTGCCAAGGGTTGAGGTTAGTGAAATGGGTCTGTAGGACTCCACGTTAGTCGCGTCTTTTCCCTTCTTAAGGACTGGCACAATGACAGCACTCTTCCAGGCCCCGGGCAGTCTGGACTCTGCCCAGGTTCGATTCATAAACTCCAGGAGTTTATCTCTCGCAATGCCCCCAAGGTGTTTTACCATCTCGGGGGTAACCTTGTCTGGCCCCGGAGCTTTTCGGTTTTTGCACTTTGCTATCGCTCTGTCCAGCTCAGCACGACAGAAGGGCGCGTTGCACGTTGCTTGGCTTTCCGGCTCATCTGGCTCCCTCTCGAGCCTCTTACGTTCTTTGTTGAGGGCTTTGGACGTGGCAGACTTCTTTTCGGGCTTGCTGATTTTAGCAAAATGTCGATTCAACAAGCCGGCCATTTTGGTTACCGTCGAGACCGGCCCTCCGGGTGACAATAGAGGGGCAGCCGTTCGCGCTGTGTCTTTGGCCTCTAGGTTTCGCAGAAGACGCCAGGCTTTCGAGGTATCCCGAAGATCCATCCCGGCGCAGGCAGCGTTCCAATGGTCCGACCGGACGCGTCGGGCCAGTTCACTCGTGGCTCTGCAGAGCCGATTGTACTCCCGCCGGATTTCAGGGGTACCCTTCCGTTCAGCAAGCCTCCGGGCTCGCTTACGTCTCAGGACCAGCTTATTCAATTCCTGAGACCACACGCGTTTCTGCCTTACGCCAGGATAAGTCCGCGGGACAAACCTCTTGGCCGCACCCAACATAGCTGCTGTTATTTCGCCGTATATGATGTCAACGTCCCTATCCTCCACTGCAATATTCATAAGGGCAGTGTTGACTGCTGCCTCGTAGGCTGGCCAGTTCGCCTTGGTGTAACTCCATCTACGCGGGGCTTTTGGGGTTACACCACTGGCCTCTGAGAGGGCAATTGTGACTAATATGGGTCTATGGTCACTTCCAATGTCATCTAGGACTTGAAATTGAGTATGTGATTCTAGGTTAGCTTTGATTAGAGTAAGGTCTGGTCTAGATTGGCTGCCATTTCCGGTATGGTATAGAGTTGGGGGAGTATGTTTATTTTGCAGACAGAACAAATTAGAATTATTTAGCAGTTCATGAATTTTATGTCCCGATGAGTCGGTTGAATCATAGCCCCACTGCTGAGACTTAGCATTAAAGTCTCCTGCGATGACGTTGTGAGTATTGATATTAGTACAGTCATATTCGAGACTAATTTCATGCTTGGGGGGGTTATACAAATTAGTTACCGTGAGTTTGCGCCCTAATTTATGTATCTCGAGGGTGATGGCGTCGGTACGCCCATGCACTCGTGGACCGGGGACTTGTGTAGCAACCAGATTGTTGCGTACGTACGTGATGAGCCCCCGGCAGTCTGTGCATTTGCACTTAAATGCAGTATAACCGGTAATACTGGCATTGCGTTTGCCAGTTAGTGTCTCTTGTAGTAAAGCCACGTCTATTGCCCTCTCGTGGAGGAGTTTTGAGAGCTCTAACACCTTTGGGATGACCCCGCAGATGTTAATTTGTAAGATCAGGAGGGACCTAGTGTTTATGGGCTTAGTCCCTGGAGTGGGTTGGATTCCACTAGTGTCAATTTGGGTTGTTTGGGGGCCGGAGGCTCCCGTCACTATTTCGCTTCCAGTCATATTTGCCTGCGGTGTATCTAGGTCCGCAGGAGGTTGTGGCAGACTTCCATCAACCTTATTCGAATCGGACCTCCGAAGGAGGTACGAATGCAGTGTTCGTTGAGAAGAGGACTTAAGTGGAGGAATTTTAGCTGACTTTTCACGACCTGACAAATTCCCCCTCATCGAGGTCGCGGGGCGACTAGTAGCTGACTTTTCGTGTCCAGGCCTGACGCCCACTACCCGGCGCACGGAGCCTGTTCGGGTCTGCTCGTGCCCGCTTTTTACTGTGTCTGTGTCAATCATGGTTGTATGGTTAAGGCCGTTGGCGGCCTTAGTTACTGCTCTAATGCAGCAGCGTGCATGGCCTATACTTGTGTCGCCACTAAGGGTAAGGCAGAGACCTGCCCAAGCAATCACCGCCACAGATTGGCATATAAGTTTCCTGCAAGGCAGGAGTGGGGTGGCACGCGTTTCTCGATATTCCCAGTGTCAGAGTCGCCATTGATCGCGGCGGATTCCTCCACTAGCGCGCCAGGGAACGGGCTAGTTAGAGCCTAGCTCGTGGGCGCCGACCGGTCCGCCCGACGCAGCCCGCTAAGGCCGCGCCAGTCAGTCCAGTCTTTGCCCAAAGTGAGACCCGCGAATCAGCCGGGTCCCAGGAGAACCCGACCAACCCTCGAGTTGGTGTCCAGCGCTATCCGCTTTTCGGAGATCCCGTTAGGTCTCTTACTCACCGTTGCCCCGGGGCCCCACAGGGGGGGGGCTGGACATAACCCCTTTGAGTTCCTTTTACACTTGCCGGCTGCTCATTCATCAGCGGCAAGCAACCAGTACCCTTGGCCACTCCCAAAGAGCGGAGTGTTCACGCGGCGACCACGATGAGGTGGTACTGGAACGCCGCGTAATCAAACCACCATATTATGCAATCATACCACCATATTACGCAATCATACCACCATATTACGTAATCAAACCACCATATTACGTAATCAAATCACCATATTATGCAATCATACCACCATATTATGCAATCAAACCACCATATTACGTAATCAAACCACCATATTATGCAATCATACCACCATATTACGCAATCAAACCATCATATTACGTAATCAAACCACCATATTACGTAATCAAACCACCATATTACGTAATCAAACCACCATATTATGCAATCATACCAGCATATTACGTAATCAAACCACCATATTATGCAATCATGCCACCATATTACGCAATCATATCACCATATTACGTAATCAAACCACCATATTGCGTAATCAAACCACCATATTACGTAATCAAACCACCATATTACGTAATCAAACCACCATATTATGCAATCATACCACCATATTACGTAATCAAACCACCATATTACATAATCAAACCACCATATTATGCAATCATACCACCATATTACGTAATCAAACCACCATATTACGTAATCAAACCACCATATTATGCAATCATACCACCATATTACGTAATCAAACCACCATATTATGCAATCATACCAGCATATTACGTAATCAAACCACCATATTATGCAATCATACCACCATATTACGCAATCATATCACCATATTACGTAATCAAACCACCATATTGCGTAATCAAACCACCATATTACGTAATCAAACCACCATATTACGTAATCAAACCACCATATTATGCAATCATACCACCATATTACGCAATCATACCACCATATTACGTAATCAAACCACCATATTGCGTAATCAGACCACCATATTACGTAATCAAATCACCATATTACGTAATCAAACCACCATATTATGCAATCATACCACCATATTACGTAATCAAACCACCATATTACGTAATCAAACCACCATATTGCGTAATCAAACCACCATATTACGTAACCAAACCACCATATTATGCAATCATACCACCATATTACTCAATCATACCACCATATTACTCAATCATACCACCATATTACGCAATCATACCACCATTATACACTATCATTTTAGGATTGTGCAACATCATAAGATCGTCAAACCACGGCCCTAGCAACACTGTCTTACCGCGCTCCCCCAAACCTCCTTGCTGGATGCAGAAAGAAGTATAACTTTGAAATTATCTACAAAACACTTATAGGTGGCGCCACCGTTTTTTTTTTTGTTTTTTTTTTAAATCTTCAATATTTATAGACTACTATAGACCACAAGCTTTGAAGGGGGAACTTTACTTTTTTTTTTACTTTTTTACTTCAATATTTATCGAAGAGTAAAAGAATTCCCCCCCCCCGGACAGACAGACAGACTGACAAATGATGTAAGTTAATATAATATAATCTCTCCTTTATATATATATATTGTGGACAATCTTGCAAATATTATTACTCTAGCAGCTCTAGTTCTTAAATTTATTATGTTTGTAAAGTTCTCAACCCAAGACTAATAACTACAAACTACCGGACCATTCGCTGATAATTTGATGTAGATTTGTCTAGGTAGGTAAAGGGACCTTCTGGTTAGCCAACGAAATCAAATGAAATATCTTCTATTTAAACAGACAGTACAGCCAGATCTATGGCACCTCATAGTAAGATAATGCACGATCCCCACAGTTTTAATTCTCAAGAGGACGGCCATTATTCAGGTAACGTGTCCGAACAAAATAAATCTGTTATAAGTTATAAAATGGTTTAATTTAATCATTTATACACCTAAAATTAGCGCGGGTCCTATAAAAGTGCTTGGGTCACTGAGGTCGCATAGGTTGCAGTGGCATAAGGTTGGCCCTGCAAAATAGTGGTGTATGCTACGCCGCCGGTCGACTAGTTTTTTTTTATATTTTGCCTTTTTAACTTATTACTGTTTATTTACAGCATTGAGCCCTGCTGCATCACATCTTCATGTAGACACCAAACATGGTTATAGTAATACATTGCAAGTTCCGGTTTCAACTGTCTATGAAACACAAGGTAGGGATAGTAAAAAAAGATTTGGGAAATAAATAGACTTAATAACAATGTTGATACCTGCCTGGCTGGACCACTTCGGGGGCCGATTTTTGAGTTTGTGTTTCCACACAAACTGTCTTTGTAACCTTGTTTTTAAAAGGATCTATTATGTTTCGGTTGTTTATGTTTTAGGCTTATTAAAATACTTTCCGTACCGGTATACTTTTATTTTTGTGTGCATTTTCTTATGTTATATATTACAGAGAAGATAATTACATCCTGCACGTTTCTTGTCAATCTAATCATGTATGTTAATCAGTTGCTAAGTCGTAAGTTTTCCTGGCTGATTCAGACAACCCATTCCATTCTCTAATGGCACTAGGTTAGAATCAGCACTTGTACAAATGGTTCTAGCATAGAGAATAAGACACGTGTCTCTATCTTTGTGTCTCTCGGAGCATTTTATTAGGTTTAGTTTTTTTTTGTAATACCAAACAGCCAGTGGCGTAGCATCCATGGCGCGAAGAGGCTCAATAAACCCGGGCCCACGACTATTAGGGGCCCAAAGCCTGTGGGGTAGCAACAATGACGCAACGGGGCTCATTGCGCTTGGGCCCATGACTCATGACCAGTTGGGGCCCCACATGAAAATTTAGGGATGACACCAAAGTGAACAAAATAACACTTTTGTTGGAATCGATTAAAAAAAATATAATCTAAAAAGCCATCTCAAAATGTCCCAAACCTTATACGAAGATTTTATATTTGTTTTAAAACATTAATCCGTGTTGCCTTAAGCCAGATTCATTGTACTAGCGACTTGGATTACGTAAATGTAAGACATTGCTTTCCATCATGTAACGGTGCCTAGCCCTGATCGTGCATTTGAGGAGACTATTGTTGTTTGATCGTTCCATACTTTTTTCTTTCCTATATATTCACAAAACCATGATTAGTATTACAGAAATTGGAGGGGGGAGAGAGAGTTTGATTAAGAAAATATATGTATGTGTTGTACACAAAAAAAAGGAAAGGGGAGGGGGCGACTCGGGCGACAATAACATTTAGATCTAAAGAGGCTGATGGTTACGAATAAAAAATTTGGCACAGCTGCTAATTATTCATTTTTTTCAAAGCTCAATCTGTTTCTTTTTTTCTGTATTCAAAATACAATTTTTAAACATTATTTTTCGATACTAACATTTATATCAGACTGTTTTTTTTTTTTTTAAAGTCGACTTCCATGCTGAGTTTAATAAATAGTAATAATGATATTAATAAGGCTTGTCGGTCCTCGGCAGCGGATTTTCTATTTGTCTCACATGTGTATCCTGCGGCCCTTTTGAGTGATCTCCATCTGTCTCATTCTGAGGCCGCATGCAACCAGGTGCTCTCTACTATGTCAGCTAAGACAAGTTGGCGCCTAAGCTGGTTTTTAAAACATTTCTTTATTCATTTGAAACACCTTTCAGTCGTTTAATGATGTCAAGAAATTGAACAAACATGACTTTAAAGACACTATTACTTGTCCTAACTGAATCACATGTAATGACATAATAAGGCTACATTACTTGTATTGGAATGTCTTTTGGTAAATGTGCCGATACATTCAACTTAATGGACCTCGTTCACCAATCGTAAACAAACAACATTTAGCCACGTGATAATATTGATTAAACAATGAAAAAAAACGTATCAAGTGACAGCCTGCGTGTATTACGTAATTTGTATAGAAGCGATAGAGAATCACGTGGCTAAATGTTGTTTGTTTACGATTGGTGAATGAGGTCCAATGTTTTGTCAAAAACTACATTCGTTTTATTAGGAGAGGGGAGGGCACCAAGATATTCTTGAACCCGGGCCTTCAGGTACCTTGCTACGCCACTGCAAAAAGCCTGCTGCGCAAGAAAACTACTTCATTTGCGTATATCTTTAAAAAAAAAATCATTAATCAGCTTCGACTACTTTGTACCTGCCTGTCTCTGGAAGCTCCGAACGTAGAGCTCCGATATTGTTTACATCGAGGCCAACAATGAAAGACACAGATTCGTGCTAAACGTAGATAAAGAACAGAATCGACGCCGGTTAATTGACCGGTTAACGTGAATGTCAGCAGACATCTGATTGCCAAGCCAGCAAAAAACCGGAGGGTAATTAGTCCATTTTCCGTCAATTTTTTTTTTTTTATTATAAAAAAACTGACCATGCAATCACATGGTATTGGACAATTGTGTGCTAAAATTACAATAGCTTCCGTGTTGAGTTAGATGGACCGTAATGGCTGCATGCCTGTATCTGTACGCATTGACCAGTTGTTGATCTTGCGATTTCCTAAAATAATTATCTTAGTAAATTACTTTGTTTACATGTAAAAACAACTTACCAGTGAGTTTGTTTATACCAGCAGTTCTCAACCTTTTAAGCTCGGCGACCCCTTTTTACAATCCACCACTCTGCCGCGACCCCCATTCGCACACACTCACAGTAATAGAGGAATAGACAAAAACAATAAACTTTTTCGATTGTCTTTGGCGACCCCTGGCAAATCGTCAATCGACCCCCAAGGGGGTCGCGACCCACAGGCTGAGAACCCCTGGTTTATACATTGAAACTAGAGAATGATGTACTGCACTCACTGTACAAATAACAAAAAGTGCGAATAATATAACGAGATAAAAAATTATTATAAAAATATTATAAAATAAAGGTATTAACTTAAAAAATTATAATGGATTTTTTCCCTCGTAGCATAGATTATACATAAATATACCTCCATATATCATTTTAAAACTTTTTTTTTAACAAAGCTTATATCAGTTGTCTGTCTGGTACTTAATTTAATTAATGTTTCAGTTTATAAAATTTACTTTTATATTTTTTAAAAAGCATGAATTTCTCTTTAATTATATACCACATAAAACTTTTCTGATAACAAACAAAAATATTTTTTTAGCTTAATAATAACAGGGTAGTGGAATACAAATGAGCGAAATGAATAATTCCGTCGAAACGTGGAAAATAATTAGGAAAAAAAAAGGGGCAGAGGTTATTTTTTTCTGTGGCCCACCAAAACCTAGTTGCTTCAACAATAACACTGAGGCGAGGTTTCGCTATTTCTTCTCTAAAAGACAATGAAGACCCTAGGCGACTGACTAGTTTGCCTATGCCCTAAGGTCGGCCCTGTCTAAATGTCTATAAAGAATAGAACGTACTTGTAACAGAACATATTCGCGAAAACAAAGAATCCCTCTCCTTAGGATCTTTCATTTTCTTTGCGCGAATAGATGTATTGGCAGCTCTGGACTGTCATTCGATGGTCTCAATTGTTAACGAGTTTGAACAAGACCAATGGCACTGGCGATCCAGGGGAAGAGGTCAAGGCCGAATTATATATATATCATTATAACTTTTAAAAATAGGCTAGCTGACTGTCTTTTAGTTTGCCTATATACTGTATTAAACAGATACATTTTTTACACTACCGATTAATTAATTAATTTTTCTCAGTCAAAGCACGGGTTCCATCAGTTGTTACACTTTCTGTCTTGTTCCAAGCCAACCCAACACTTTCAACACAGTTCTTCATAGCATTGAATAAATACTGGCCTTGATTTTGTGTCTTTGACTGAATGTTTCGAAATACTGCCATACAATCGTTTACTTATAACTTTTTAAAATAACAATGTTTCTTTCGCCTCTTCATCATAAATGATAAGAATCAAAAGTTTCATTAATTTATATAGATATTTAAAACTGTTTAATTTTAATATATTTGCATTTTTTATATGTTTAATCTGTGGGTACACCTGATTTCTGTAGGTGTCCGCGGGCCGCATAAAACACTATGCCAAGGCCCATGTGGCCCGCGGGCTGAAATGTGCCCATCCCTTTTCTATAATGAAATTTATTAAAAGGGCGGTAACTCTTAAATTAACAGAACCGTATTTCATTAAATTTGAGCATATTAGATTCTTAAGTATTTAATAGGAAGAAAAAGAAGAAGAAAATCATATCCTTTTAAAAGTAAAATTCGATGTTGATGACAAATGCCGAAAGTGCGGAAACACGGATACACGTGAGTGAAGTTTTCAGCTTTATCAGCATCTGCCTACCTAGTTCGCTATAACCAAGTCGCGAAACTAATAAGCCTACATCAACACCTGGCTTTGACACATACCGAGATTCAGAAAGATACACCCCCTTACTACAAGTACCATCCACAGGAGGTTCTTAGGTCAACTGATTACCTATTATACTGGATTTACTGTTTATAGACAAAAAAGAAAAATCCGCAACCATCACTGACATCGCCGTACCACTATCTCATTATTAAAAAAAAAACTGAGCTGGAAAAACAACGAAAATATGGGAACCTTGGCTTGGAGATCAAGCGTTATCTAAAATTATCTAAAACAACAATATACCCAATTATTATATCAACCGAGGGGATAATAACAACTGACCTCACAGATACCTTCAAGGCCCTTGGCATTCCTAGGAACATTCTCGTTGCCTGTCAGAGCGCGGTACTTCTGCAGGCCTGCCACATTACCAGAAAATTCCTCAGTGGAAACTGATAAAGGGACTACGGTGAATTTCGTTTCCCTTTAACAAAACTCGACCCTGTGGCAGCGCCAGAGAATGAATGCTCGTTCGTTTCTAACATAATAATAATAATAATAATAATAGCAAAACATATGTAAACAATGTGAAATACTCTAAAATATGTTTGCAATTTGTTTTACTTTAATATTACGGTATGCTTTCACTAGTTAAGAAATTTGAATTAATGTGATAAGAAGAAGTGAACTATAACGTTTAATTTCTTGCATTAAGGTGGATCTATTGAACTTTAGACTCACATACGATTTGGATATTCGTGCTGAGTCCACAATATCCTTACAAGAATAAAATCTTCAATTCCGTGGTGTTGCATATTATAAGCATTCACCATCACCTTCGCCTATCCCTTAGTCTGTTAGACCGTTGGGGGCACCATACAAGATTTGTTGACCGTCTTTCTCCATTCCTCTCTGTTTTTACATTGGACAGTCTCTCTTTCAAAAACAGGCCCATTCATTCTTAGGGTCTCTGCCTCTTCTTCCTTTTCCTGGTACTGTTCCCTGAAGGAAGGTGTCTGTGAGCCCCTAAGACCTTGTAACATGGCCATAGAGTTTTAGTATGCGTTTTCTTTAAAACAATCGTTAGCAGGTCATCGTGGAGTCCAATGGCTGTGGTAGCCCTTTTCTCCAATCTATTCAGTTTACCCAATCCATTAAAAGTGTTTTCTGTATTCTGACTTGGGAGACTGAGGTCGAGATACAATTGACTTCCTAGTAAGAAAGATAAACAAATATCTTTAAAAAGTGCTTCAAAAACATTTGTCTCTGGTGATGCTAATATAAAATATTCAGTCAGGATAAATGCAATGTCGAAAATCCCCAGGACCTTCTTGTTGTTTTTTTTTTTTTTTTGGTTGTCCTGAACCTGTTAGGACAATTTCTTCAGGTTCCTATACTTGCGACGATCAATACACATTCAGAATATCCGAAGTTTCAGCATGTGACTCGGAATCTTAGCAGGTTACATTGTTGACCAATGACATTGACTTTTTAAATGACCCGAAGTTTGAGGACCTCACTCTCTTTTACCCCATGAGGAACATGGGTAGTTAATGTAGTGTGGTTGATACTCAGTCGTTAGGCTAGTACAACAACAAATAAACTGTTGTATGTATGTTTTATTTTTAATGCAGAACTAGAGTACAACTTAACAGAATTCTTTTAAAAGGAACGTAACATTTATTGAAAATGTATGCAGAATTAACTTGCATCATAAACACAACATAAAATAGTGATATCATGAACAATTAAAACAAAATACAACTCACTTTGACAACTACACAACTTTCTGTCGCCGTCTCCAGCTTCTCTTTACACTTCAACTTTCTGTCTCCCGTCTCCAGCTTCTCTTTACACTTCAACTTTCTGTCTCCCGTCTCCAGCTTCTCTTTACACTTCAACTTTCTGTCACCCGTCTCCAGCTTCTCTTTACACTTCAACTTTCTGTCTCCCGTCTCCAGCTTCTCCTTACACTTCAACTTTCTGTCACCCGTCTCCAGCTTCTCTTTACACTTCAACTTTCTGTCACCCGTCTCCAGCTTCTCTTTACACTTCAACTTTCTGTCACCCGTCTCCAGCTTCTCTTTACACTTCAACTTTCTGTCACACGTCTCCAGCTTCTCTTTACACTTTAATTTTCTGTCACCCGTCTCCAGCTTCTCTTTACACTTCAACTTTCTGTCACCCGTCTCCAGCTTCTCTTTACACTTCAACTTTCTGTCACCCGTCTCCAGCTTCTCTTTACACTTCAATTTTCTGTCTCCCGTCTCCAGCTTCTCTTTACACTTCAACTTTCTGTCACCCGTCTCCAGCTTCTCTTTACACTTCAATTTTCTGTCTCCCGTCTCCAGCTTCTCTTTACACTTCAACTTTCTGTCACCCGTCTCCAGCTTCTCTTTACACTTCAACTTTCTGTCTCCCGTCTCCAGCTTCTCTTTACACTTCAACTTTCTGTCTCCCGTCTCCAGCTTCTCTTTACACTTCAACTTTCTGTCACCCGTCTCCAGCTTCTCTTTACACTTCAATTTTCTGTCTCCCGTCTCCAGCTTCTCTTTACACTTCAACTTTCTGTCTCCCGTCTCCAGCTTCTCTTTACACTTCAACTTTCTGTCACCCGTCTCCAGCTTCTCTTTACACTTCAACTTTCTGTCACCCGTCTCCAGCTTCTCTTTACACTTTAATTTTCTGTCACCCGTCTCCAGCTTCTCTTTACACTTCAACTTTCTGTCACCCGTCTCCAGCTTCTCTTTACACTTCAATTTTCTGTCACCCGTCTCCAGCTTCTCTTTACACTTCAACTTTCTGTCTCCCGTCTCCAGCTTCTCTTTACACTTCAACTTTCTGTCTCCCGTCTCCAGCTTCTCTTTACACTTCAACTTTCTGTCTCCCGTCTCCAGCTTCTCTTTACACATCAACTTTCTGTCACCCGTCTCCAGCTTCTCTTTACACTTCAACTTTCTGTCTCCCGTCTCCAGCTTCTCTTTACACTTCAACTTTCTGTCTCCCGTCTCCAGCTTCTCTTTACACTTCAATTTTCTGTCACCCGTCTCCAGCTTCTCTTTACACTTCAACTTTCTGTCACCCGTCTCCAGCGTCTCTTTACACTTCAACTTTCTGTCTCCCGTCTCCAGCTTCTCTTTACACTTCAACTTTCTGTCTCCCGTCTCCAGCTTCTCTTTACACTTTTATTTTCTGTCACCCGTCTCCAGCTTCTCTTTACACTTCAACTTTCTGTCTCCCGTCTCCAGCTTCTCTTTACACTTCAACTTTCTGTCTCCCGTCTCCAGCTTCTCTTTACACTTCAATTTTCTGTCACCCGTCTCCAGCTTCTCTTTACACTTCAACTTTCTGTCACCCGTCTCCAGCGTCTCTTTACACTTCAACTTTCTGTCTCCCGTCTCCAGCTTCTCTTTACACTTCAACTTTCTGTCTCCCGTCTCCAGCTTCTCTTTACACTTTTATTTTCTGTCACCCGTCTCCAGCTTCTCTTTACACTTCAACTTTCTGTCTCCCGTCTCCAGCTTCTCTTTACACTTCAACTTTCTGTCTCCCATTTATAACTGCCACAAACTTCCTCGTGGTTACATCAGAATCTATTTAGCTAATACAAACAAATTGTCCGTCAATGTCGTTGGGTTGTATTTAAATGTCTTTATATTGTGTGATCTGTCATATGATCTTAGTTTTTGGTGATGTTTTTATTTCAGGTGCTTTTGAACTGCTACCTTTGTTTTCGGCTGTGTTTATTATTTATTTATCGCGTTCATAAAAAAGTCTTTTATTTCAGGTGTCGCAACAAATAAAACACCAGAACTATCAGCACACTCAGCGTCCAGGACACCAGAAACCATGACGTCATCGTTGAAATCGGACATTTTCGTAGTCAAGTGCGACTCCTAGAGACCCACTTCAATTTCCAGACTTCAATACTGTCGTAAGTGAGTGTGTGTGTGTGTGGGGGGGTATGTAGCAGTAATAAGGTTCTTCAATTTGACATACATTCTAGATACATATATATGTCATGGGCGCAGGTGTCTAATTGCAGAGCACGTTGAAAAATGGTTTACGTGGGAGGAAAGGGGTTCGAAATCCGGGCCATCGAGACGACCGAACGACAATCCAGCGCGCATACCGCACGACCGCTGTTTCCAAAGCACATGGCTGCCAAGCCGAGTGTTCCGTTAGACGTCTTGGATAAACCGCAACATTTACCAGCGATCTCATAATTTAAATTGTGAACCATTGTATAATTATTTGCCACATACAAAGATTAATACACTGAAATAAAGCACAATACATCTGACAGCTAATCAAATGACTTGACTATATAAGTAGTATATGAGATGGGGTGATGACATCGGTTAATAAACATTAAAGATGATTGAGTGTGCACTAGGTAAGCCACTGAGCATAGCGTAAGCAAGAAATAGCAGAGAAAACGAACGCTACATTTCTTTTTATTTTAAGAGTGACGCATTCATAGCAAGGTTTCTTATCTCAAAAAAATTGTTATGTAAAATAGAAAAGAAGAAGTTATATACATATATATATGTTAAAGATATAAAAATTATAAAGCAGCAACAACAAAAAAATGCTAAAATGCTTTATTGATTTTTTTTTTATTTTTGCAGAAAATGAGTCGGGAGTGTTCAAAGAAAAAGTGTCAACAATTATGAAAAAAAAAAAAAGCTTCAAAACACTGACCGATCCCTGTCTCGCTTGTGAGTGGGCCTCCCCATCTCAGGACATCGTTCTACTAACAATCTATTCGCTCTACGAATGTCGTTTTGATTGATGCTGCTAACAGATATGAGTGCATCCTACGCTAATAAAAACTTGTTTCCAAAATTTTAATCCTAGACTTGAAATTTTCTTTTGCAAATCTCCATCAATAAGATTTTCAGGATTCAACGTCATATAAAAATACAACTACCACTGTTCCATTGTAGTAGGAGCTAGAACAAAACCTCACTTAACTCTGGTTTAGATCAAAAACAATTTGTGCAGACCCCATCCTATTGTAGTGTCATCTACAAAAAAAAACTTAATTCAGTTATTGTTTCTCTTAAAAAAGGTGAAATAAAAAGTGTATTTAATTACGCATGATAATTTCCAATATATGACATAATTTTCAAGCTAAAATATGAAATACTAGAATCAAATTACAATTTTGTGTTTCAAAAAAAAAACATTTTTTTTTTTGTTTGAGACACAATCTTGTAGTAACCAAGTTGATGTTCTCAAATGAAGTCTATTGATTTTCACAGGAATAACTTTTTTAGCGGCCCCCGAAAGGGGAAAAGACGCTATTAGTTTTGTGCGAAATGTCTGTCCGTCTGTCTGTCTGTCCGTCCGTCCCGTTTAGATCTCGTAAACTAGAAAAGATAGTGAAAATTCGACATCACAATATTTTAGACCATTCAAAGTTCTGATGCAATGGCTACTTTTTTTTTTCTGAAAGCGAAAAATCTAATTTTTAAAATCAGTTATGCAAGCAGTTTTTTCAAGAGAAAAAGCTAATTAGTATGCATTATAAGTTAGACCTAAATTAAAACGAATCTTTGTAATCTTGTTTACTTTTGATTTTCAAATTTTGTCTAATGCAGAACTTAAATATGTGATGTATGGAAAGCTGAACTTATTAATAATCATGATACATAATAGAGTGCAATAGTTATTGAGAGAAGAAAAAAAAATGATGAAACATGAACTCTAATGATGAGGACTTGAACCACAGATCTTTCCAACCTGGTCACAAAGCGCTTGGCTCACGAACCAGGAATTTGGGATCGAATCCTGGTAAAGACTGAGATTTTTAATTTCAGTATCTTTTGGTACCTCTGAGTCCACCCAGCTCTAATGGGTACCTGGCATTAGTTGGTCGTTGTGATGACCACATGACACCTTCGTTAAAGGTAAGTCACAGAAACATATGACCTTTACATCATCTGCCCTTTACATCACAAGGTCTGAAAAGGGAACTTTACTTTACATTGCAGTGACCCATGTATAAGTAGTTATGTGCACACATGAATAAACAGTCTATTGCTAGCAGTAACATAACTTTTATTCTTACAGATGTTACAAAGTTAAAGTCTGTTAGTAAATTTTTTTATCATGCCTAATATAAGAAAAAAAAAAGCATATCACGAAAAGACCAAAATAAAATAATGTGCTCTTGATAATTCTTTGTGCTAAGTCATAACTTTTTAAATATCAGAAAGCTATACAATGGTGGGCTCTGTTAGTTTCTCCTATGGCCAATGACACCCAATGTCAATGAAGAAACACTTCTAGTCCAAATTAAACTTTTTTTTTTATCCATCCCTCTTCACCCATGCAGTGAAATGAAACTTAGAACCAAAAAAAAAAAAAATTAAAGACACACAAACATATTTGTTTATTTAATTCTAAATTACTTAGACTTAGATCCTCCTGCGCCATTCAGTACATGGGCAGAAAGCTATCTCCACCACAAAGATCTGTCACTGGCAATGTCTGAAGTCTCTTCCCACGAGGTGTCCATTACTCTGAGGTCTTCCATGAAAGCTATAAGATGACGTCGCTGTTTGCGCTTTCCTCGTATTGGCCTCCATGTCATCACAACTCTTGGTATGGGTGGTTCATTTTGTCAGAGAACATGTCCCCCAAACTTCATGCGACGCTCTGTCACAACCTCACTAAGTGATCAAATTTCAGTTCGGCTTAAGATTTCCTTGTTTGAGACTCGATCTGCATAAATGACTCCTAAACTCCGTCTTAACCAACTTTGTTGAGCCACATTTAGTCTTTACTCAATTTTGGCAGATGACTTCCATGCCTCATATGCATATGTTGCTGTTGGGGTGACGATTGTGTTAAGAAGGTGTATTTTTGTCTCAAGTAATTCTAAATATTAGTTGTTTTTTCTTATCTTTACATATTAAAAAAAGGATAATAGCTTATTTTATTTATTTTTGATATTTTTATGAGATGGGAATATGGTAGCTGACAAAAGACACTCCATTAATCTCCACACCACCAGAGGAAAGACTAAACTGAAGATCTTTTTCATGTTGACTACTGTTTCATCTCAGAATTGCAAGCAAAAAATCAAGCAATGTATCATCATCTCTACTATGTGCCTACATTTCGCTATGCAACCAGCACATACCTAAGCATAGATGCTATTCACAAATCGTAACAGCTTATAATTTTCAGTACAAGATGTAACCTATAAATTTATAAATGTTATTAGTTGAATTTAAGAGTAGGAGAATTACTTAAAATACTAATACATTTCTTTTATAAATTTTAAGCTATGGTTACTTTTTGTAGTAAGAGCTGGTAAAATCATAAAATCCTTTTAAAAAAAAAAAAATGGAAGAAGACAAACAAAATTGAAACAAACTCTTTATTCTCATTTACAAATTACCAAGCAGACAAACATACAAAACAAATTGTTCTAAGCATTTCTACAGACCAGCCCCTCCTCGACATGCAGGTGACTGACCGACTTCTTTGGAAACTTCCCATTCTTTTGGTGTTTTTGCCTGATGTACAAAAAAAAAATTAAAAAATCAAAAGCTTTTTTCTACTGAAAGTAAAACAATTACGTAAAATAAAAACCACAAAATCTTCACACTTGAGATTCTGATATGTTACAGTTATACTTTGTAAAAAGAGTTCAGTCTTCAATCAATCAGTCAAACTACCAAAAAGAAATGTGTGTCCCCAGTTTTATATAAAACATTCACTTGTGATAAAGAACTCCTATGTTGACATCCATAATTTGTGATTTTTTTTTTAGCAGTTTTTACTTAATTTTTTTACGAAACAAAAAAGTAATTCAATAAGAATTTCCTTCATTAAATAGAGTCTACAAATAAATAATTTAGTTTTTCACATAGATACCGCAAGGTCATTAAGTTATAAGAACCACCAAATGGTTTATAGCACTCAACAAGTTATTGTCATTCTCATAGAAAAATAATAAATATATTTGAACAAATATTATACATCTTCAAAATCATTTCTGAATATTAAGTAAATTTAAAATTGTAAGATATAGCTTTTGTTTTTTCAATTCATTCTTTTGAATATTGATTAATTACTTGCATTAAAAATAAGAATTATGTAAGTTAGCTTCATCTGTTCTGTTCTTGTAAAGTAAAAAAAAAAAAAAACAACAAATAAATTACTGTATTTCAACTTACCACAATAGATAAAGCATGAATAGAATGATCTAATTCTTCTTGTATGGCTTTATGAACAAGCTGATGTTTCTGAATGTACAAAAGAAAAATAAATAAGTCAGTATATTTCACATCAAGCAGACTATCATTTCCACCAATACACTAAACTGAATTGCTTCTGACCCACACAGATGTGAATACCACAGCCATCATGAAGTATTAGTCAAGTTAGATTCAAACACAAAAATGAAATTTTTCACAGCTATCATCGATGGCAATAACTACATTCATTATTCACTTACTTCAATACGTTTGACATTTTCAAAGGCTGAAGACACAATCACAACTTTAAAATGGGACTCAGTTCCTAAAAGAAAACAAAATTATATTTTAAATTAAAGAAATGTGAATAAACAACAACAAAAAATAATTATATTTTAAAGTAAAAAAATGTATAATATACAACATAATTAGTAATTAGGTGACTATTTTTGTAACTGAAGGGAAATATATTTTTTTTTAAACAAATAAATTCTAAAGATTTAGTTAAGTTATTCTCCGAAATACTGTAAAAACAAAACATTTGATAAACATTTCCTAAAAGAGTGGCTCAACATAACTAGCAACAATTGAGTTTGGGGTGGTTAATACAATAATTAAATTTTGAGCAGCTAAACATTATTTAAAACCCTTATACTGACTAAACATTACATATAACATTTAATTCATTACTTGTATGGATGTATTAGTGAAATACCAGGTATAGAATTAAATATTCAAGAATTATGTGTTTATTCTTTTGTCTTTTAAGATATAACATTTATAAATTGACACACTCTCAGAAAGATAAATATTTTGATCATATTTTTTTTTTCTTTTTATTCCTCTAGTTGTTGTTTTTTTTTTGTCTGTTGGCTTTTTTTTTAAATGAAATAACTGTGGACCAAAATAATTGTGCACTGAAAAGCTTAAAAACAGGATCGTGGAATAGAAAATAATAGGACTAATATTACTCACCTTTTGGTACATTGTGCATATAACTTTCATTTATTACTTCTATATATTCTGGCTAGAAGAGAAAAAAGGGGGTTTTAAAGCACAATAGAAAGAAATATTTTATATTATATTTTATAAGTCTTGTCATTTTTTAACTGACTTTGGAATTAAAACTTGCAACAAATTTCAACTTAATGTTTAAGATTTGAAGAGATAATCCATACCTTTAATGCTTCTGTTAATTTTGTACGAATGGCATTTTCCACTGGTTTCTGGAAAAAAAATAGCATACAATGTACTGCACTTTGTATGTAGGAATAAAAACATTTCTTAAAATATGTACAAAAACACACTCCTTCAAAAAATAATGACCAGTTTTTATTATATTTCTTTGCTACAGTGAATCATCATTACATCTATTTTAAGGCTTTATACTATGATTAAGAGTTCATAAATGGTAACCTGTAGTAATATGAAGAGGATCAATCAGATAGAGGTATCGATTCAACATTTTTTTAGGGTAATTCTTAGTGTGTGTTTACCTTTGGTGCTGGGCTTAGACAATACGTCAGCCCATTTTTTAACCATAGCATAAATACAGTCCATCTGAGAAATCAGCTTTATCTCATAGAGACTATGATCTTCACATTTTTTTTTTATATTAGCTTTTCAAGCAAAAGCAGACTTCAAAGTTAATATAAATACTGCACATATCAAAATGTTACTTTGAAAAATTAAAGGTCAGTTACATTTACTACACAAATATTAAAAGAAATGTTTGCTGTAGACAGAAATGTTCAGCCTGTCCCATTAAGGTGGCTGGTCATCAATTTATCAAGTTTAGTTTTTCATTTACAACATTTACTTATAACTATAATGTGGTCTTACTGTTATTAATCCAAGACAACACTCTAACAAGTACTAAAGCTCAGTAATAAGAACTACTATTAACAAAATTAGAGGTGGGTTGTTGTTTTTTTATGCATCATCTGGAGTTCTTGACAATTACAAAGTATACCATAGAAAGACTCAGGCTACTATGGGCTTTATGTTGATAAAGAGGACTGCACTCAACTTAGAACTCTGAAGGAAACTGATTGCTGAGTACAACAAATGAGGTGAAAACAATTCACAGAATATACAGAGAAGAGACAAGCAGGCCTATTTATAGATTTTACCCATTGATATTTGCAATTCTACTCAATTAACAGTTGATAGAACTTCATGCTTTTAAATTATAACAATATTGTGTATAAAAGACTTTGCAATTTAAGAAATATGTACTCTTTACTTTTAATCTTGAAGTTAAAATAAACTTAAAAGTTTTTCTTAAAAAAATGTCTACATAAATGGTAAAGTAACAATAACATAAAAACAAGTCTATGGAACAGAAAAAAAAAATGCCCATATTTTTGTTCGGGTGTGAATACAAGGAAAGCACCAACAGGGACGTCCTAATATAACTTGGCACCACACTTTCATGGAGGACCTCCGAGCAGTGGACACCAGCGGGAAAGAGGCTTCAGACATTGCCAGTGACAGATCTTTATGGAGAAAGCTTGCCGCAAAATGCACCAAAATGTCACGGAAGGATCAAAGTCAGACTTAGAATGATGATTTTCAAATAAAAGTCTTACCTCGTCTCCCATTTTGACTGTTGCGTAAAATGACTTATAAATTAGATGCTTGTTTGCTGATGACAAATATAAAAAGTCTCTATTGATGTTAATGATGTTGCTGATTAGGTGTTGAAATTTCACTGCCATTAATATTGTGTCATCATGAAATTTGAAAGTTCTGAAAATAAATAGCCCCCAAATTCCATGAATTTCACATTGCCTATAATCATATAAATATAATGTAAACCATTCCTAAAAACCAAAAGCAACAAAATTAAGATACTGCTTGTGAAATAATACTAGAATAGCTGTCAACCCAACTACTAGATCTTGTAATATCAAATTTCAATACAAGTTGTTATTTCAGGAACTTTTTAAAACCTTTTTGGGTAATACCTGCTCATTTATTAAATGTTGACAAAGAGCATGAAATACACTGTATCCAAAAGAGGTTTTTTAAAATATGGTAAAATATAAAAGAATGGGTAACAAATGGTTGGAAATAGAATCAGTGAGTGAATCAAGGTAATGTCTTTAGCCAGTGGGCCAGTACCCAATGGGCCGGTGAGGCTTTATTGTTTTATTTGGTACAGTGTAGTTTTAAACTGTGCTCTTTAACTGCAATCAGTTCACAGCACAGCAAAACACACTGCTTTATCAGAAAGGTTAGTAAAAAAAAAAAATACTTAGCCGTCCATTCGTCATTAGAAGCAGGACATTAATTTTTCTATTTTTCTTTTCTTGAAGCTTTATATTTATGAAAAGGAAATTGGAATATAATCCTTAAATGCTAATTAGAATAATTTTTACTTACTTAGAACTTTAGAAATTTAGATCTAGATGACAGTACTAGATCTAGACTACATAAATTTAATCATGCCTATGACTATTATTGACCATTGTCACAGTGTAAATGTTTTTATTTTAATCACTATTTTGTTGAGCACAATTTTTGAATTTATTTATTTGTGGGCCGGATTGTTGACTGTAACTCTAAATTAAAGTCTAAATCTAGTAAATTCTAGTACTCTTCTACCATTTGTTACTTTGAGTAACTTTAGTTTGTACAGACAGTATAGTAATCACAATCACAGTGGCTTATGATTAGACATTGAAGACATTATTAAATGATCATTACGCTGAATTACAGTCATTAGAATTCATTAGATAATTAGTTTTAAGTTTTAGATCTAGTGCCTGTGTAAGTGTGTTGGTTTCAACACCAAGTCCACCCCCTATCACTATATCAGAGTATCTCAGTATCAATGGACCTCATTCACCTATTGTAAACAAACAACATTTAGCCATGTGATAATATTGTTAAAGCAATGAAAAAAATGTATCACGTGATAGCCTTTGTGAATTACAAAAATTACATAATTTGTATTGTATTATAGAAAAGATTGAATCACTTGGCTAAATCAGTAAATGTTGTTTGTTTATGACTGGTGAATGAGGTCCATTATAAAAATCATTATTTATAATTATAAAATCATACTAGTCTAGATCTATTCTAGAGTCTAGCATTGCCCAGCATTTATAGGCATTATTATTATCATTAGATTATAGATCTAGTAGATTTTATTCTGGAAATTCTAGATCTAGAGCAGTGATTCCCAAAGTGGTCCATATAGACCCAAGGGGTCTACGGAGGTGAAAAAATTAATTGGGGTCTATGACCTGTAAATGGGGGTCTACGATAATGTATCTCATTTAAGCATGTCTAAACTTTAAATTTCATTTTCTATTAATGATTTGTACCTTAGTTAATCCTTTGAATTTTAGCCTTGTTAGTCTAATGATTTTATTTTTACAAGTTTAACATCTTATTTTAATTAGCTTAATTTTGTCTGTATGAAAGTACCTAGTCTTGTACATGACCGAGTCTGAAAAGAATTGTAGAAAGTCCATTGGTTATTAGAACTTTGGCTTCATTTTGTCCTTGTGAAACAAGCAAATGCATTTTTGCTTTTTATGCAATAAAGTTTAAAGTTATGTCGCTATGAAACCATTAAATCTGAAACATTCTTTGAGGCAACGCCAGCATGATATAATAGATTAAGATTTGAAATGTTTGATTGAGTATCACAAAAGAGAAGAGGTTTGTGAACATTTTACAATACTTTACTTTATCAAACTCTAAAAAACTGCACACTGTAGGTAAAAAATAGACTTTGCCAGCCATTGAAGAGGTTTTGCAACCTGTTTTACACAATCCTATATACAGTGCTTTTTTTGTAAAAAAAAAAAAAAAAAAGTAGGTGCCGGTACTCAGTAGTTGATTGCCTAACTTTTAACTACTAAAAATTAATAATAAACGTTAAAATACGACAAAAATAATAATTTTTTCAAAAAGGTGCCGGCATGCCATAGCGGTGTGTACCATCACAAAAAAAGCCCTGCCTATATCTGATATCATAATAAAAATTCCTCGTTGCTACAATATAGTGATAATATAGTGTGTTATTACTATCATATTTTTCGTTTTGTTATGAATCAAGAAATTATAAAGATCTACTTTTTGATCAATGGCTCCATCACACTGAAGTATGATAGTTGTCATGATTGTTTCATAATTTAATGTGGTTAATTTGCTGCTTCAAGGTAATAACCTAAATTTTGTCAAAACGAATGCATAATCTCAGTGTTTCTTGGGAGGATTAAATTAATGTAGCGTGCTTTGGACAGCATGTTTTTTTTTTTTAATTTTCCAAATTTAACTTTGTCAAACAGTATCTAGTCGAGACGGTATAACGTTAAACCTAAATTGAAGCTCAATATGAAAATTTTATTATCAAACTTTTCCACCAATAGTTTTTTTTTTATTAGTCAATTCATGTCATGCATACTAATTTTTTTTTGCTTCATTTTAATTTGAATATCATCAATGTACATACATATCTGCAAGAAAAACACATTTGATATTAATGAATTTAAACCAAAATTCAGGGGGTCTACCGAAAACTGGAAAACATGGCAAGGGGTCTATGAGACAAAAAAGTTTGGGAACCACTGATTTAAATATTTTGTCTTCTTTGGGTTATATCCCTTTGATGTTTATTTTTAAGATTAAAATGGCGTTCGATATCTTACGAAGCTGAGATTGCTTATATAAAAACTGCTATTATCGAACACCCCCTTTTTAAACCTCAATTTTCATGTTTAGGTAACAAAGGACACTTTCAAATAAATAGTTGTAAATATTTCTCAGCCTAATTAGAAGCGTATTATATAGTTTTTTTGAGCTGAAGCATCATTAGCATTAAAAAATACCCTTAACCCGAGACTCACTCCACTCTTCCCAAGAGTTCAAAAAATGTGAAATTTTTATACCAATATTACCAATGCACTTTGAATATATAAGTAAAAAAATGATCCTCGGGTGAAAATGAAACTAATTATAACTTAACTATAAAGAAATGGACGATGCACAATAAGAATGGACTAGTTTCTTTATAATCATCGAAATAAAGGAGAATTTTAAAAAATACAATGGGGTGTTCGATAAGTACCTTAAAACGAAGGTGTTCGATAGATGTAAGTTACTCTAGTCTAGACTAGTCTTAAGTAGGCCGTTCAGTCCGCCTGAAAAATCGTCTGTATTTTTTTTGTCCCACTTCGCCGGGAAACGAGGTTAGGGTATCCCATTTTCTTTTTAAAAGCCTCTTGTAAATATAAGTCGTATATAGTCATGTGATACACTGTTGTACGCAGAAATGGATGACCTTTCCATTACTGTTTGAAATATTAAGATAGCTTAAGTGTGTACGAAACTGTTGCAGGTTGAAGTTTTCTCTTTGTAATATCTTCGTATTCTGTTGACCCTTAAGAAAATTTCAAACATCGTTTTAAAGCTCATCACTTGCCGATTCTATGTGTGTAATTAGTTTTTTTGTAAGTATTGACAATTCCAGCGGCTTTTGATTGAAAGTAATTTTTTATTTTGGTCCAATTAAATCACTCGCGCAGCCCTCTTTTTTTTTCCCTACGCGTCATTCGCGATGTCAAAAGTAGGTCACGTGACTGGGCCCAGCCAATCACCTTGTGCTTACCGGCTGTATAAATGGGTCAAATGAATGAATGCCATGTCAGATGAACGTATTTTCTCACTTAAAATATTATTTCATAATGTTAATTAAAAGTTAAATAATATAAAAAAATCACAGGAATATTAATTTTAATGTATCTTAAAATATATATTTAAAAGCTAAATAATAATTACATCTATATAGATTAAAAAAATAATTCAAAGTGACAATGTAAGACAAGACAACCAAAAGTGGGACAAACAAATAAGTAAAATACAAAGTCAAAGAAGAGGTCAAAATAATGAACTAAAAAATTTATAACTTTTGAACTAATTATCCGATTTTCAAAATTCTTTTTGTGTCATTTATATCTCAAAATTATCCATCTAGCTATAGTGGTTTCATTGCATATAAGTAAATAACTATTTTATCACTGAACTCCCTATCTTAAGTCTAGAGAGTCTTGAGTCTAGCCTCTAGGCTCTAGGGCTAGGGAGTCTAGTCTAGAATATCTACATCTAGGAAAATAAGATTCTAGAGTGTATATCGAGATCTAGAGATGTTACAATTGTTACATCTAGATTTAGACTCTAGATCTAGATACTAAGATAGATAAATAGAAATAGATTCTAGCAGTCAATGAATTAAATTACTAAGATCTACTCTTACTGTTTTGATTTTGCAGATAAAATAAAATGTAGACCAGAGTGACACTTCTTTATCAAAGTTAAAAAACTGTGATGTGTAATTGCTAGAGAACAAAACTTTAATTGTAAATATTCTAGATTTAATTTCAAAATAGATCTATTTCTTTAAAATCAAAAGCGCTTAAATAATATAAATATATACACAGATTATTAGATCAATTACAAAATTTATAATCTAGATCTAACACTTTTAAGAAATAGTCTAGATCTATTAGACTTAGTCTGGACTTTTTTATAAAAGTTGGATTACTAAAAACGCTGAAGAAAAATGCTAGGCAAAAGCGTCGCGTCGTTTACTAAACCTAGATACTAACTAAGTTAGGACTAGATCGAGATTTGTGGTGCTTAAGATCTATTTCTACTATTGTTGATCTTTACAAATTACATAAGCTATGTCGACAAATACAGATCCACCTGCTACACCCACTGATGATGTTATCGGTACTGGTATACCTAAACAGACAACAGCAGCAACTACTGGCGCTGCTCAGTCACAATCGACGGAAATATCTCATAAAACGAACAATTTGCAAAGAATAGCTCAGAAAAAAATGCTTGTTAGAAGTTTTCCTCGGAACAAAAAACTTGAAAAATTGGCAGTATATTCTACATGCAAGGTATTCAAGATCTAGATCTATCTATTTCCATTATCATCACTTAGAATAAGTTTAAAGGGAAACTCTATAGATGGTTTTGACAATTTTTGATATCTATGTCTATAGTACTATAGTCTATAGATCTAATTATTCTAATACTATACTATAATATATAATATAATTATATATGTTTTGATTTACAGATAATGAATATATTATTCTTTTTTTTTTTATTTGCAATAATAACTTAGTCATTGATGTTTTCCGATGTAATTTTCCTGCCCATCCAAAACAGTCATAAGTTCACCAGGTTTCTATGTGACGTCACAAATACGTTTAATTTTTAACTATTGTCTTCTGCAAAGTTTACATTCTCGTAAAAGAAATATATCTTTTTCTATGCAGTTAGATCTATGATCTTGTATGCAAAAAAAAAATGCGTATTAAAAGTAGATTTACATGCTTGACTAACCACGGCAGTGTGTATTTTCTCGCCAGACCACTCAACACACAACAAACACTTAAATTTTTTTTTCTATTTTAATTACTTTAGATAATTTTTAAAAAGGCTACATTTCAGCATGTTTTTGTTTCAGTCAGAAGGCTGTAAATGTAATGGATGGAAAAATCCTAACCCACCGACTCAGCCAGGAGCTACTGATCCCATACCTCCTGTTGTCAGTTTAACAGACCCTTGCAAAAGCTGCAGACACTCCCTGGGTATGCTTAAATATATTTCTAGAGAATAATGTAGACTATATATAAATATATACAATATTTATCATTGGTAAAAAAAAAATAATGATGTTTTACATGTAATACTTTTTTCCTCTCTCAAAATTTAGGGGCTCATGTCTCACATTTAGATAATACAGATGAAGAAGAGTTGAACAGACTTTTACGAATTGTCGTAGATGTTGAAAACTTGTTTGTCTGTGTCCACCGGGAGGAAGATGCTGAGGCAAAACAAGTTTACTTTTATTTATTCAAGGTAATCTTCTGTTTTTGGTAACCTGCCCATATCACATTTACAATATATAAGTCTGGGAAACATTGTGGATTGTTATTCTAGAGAAGAAGAATAGTCTGCTGCTTACACTGATGTTAATAATTAAATTGTGTAATATTTTTTTTTTAACAGTTGCTGAGAAAATGTATTTCAAACATGAGTACACCTTCCATTGAAGGATCACTAGGAACACCGCCATTTGAAAAACCAAGCATTGCAAAAGTTTGTATTTTCTCTCTCACTTTTTTTTTTTTTTTAGCAAGTTTCTCATTACTGATAAATTCAATTGTTTCTGACTTGGCTAAAGATAAACCATTGTTGTTGTTTTATATTAAGCCTATACATAAACCATTGTTTTTGTTGTTTTAAATTAAGCCTATACATAAACTGTTATTGTTGCTGTTTTATATTAAGCCTATACATAAACTGTTATTGTTGTTGTTTTATATTAAGCCTATACATAAACTGTTATTGTTGCTGTTTTATATTCTCTCATGTACTAGTTAAGTGTCAGTTTAGAAATATTGCAAAACAATACAAAAAATGTATTTAAGAAAAAAACATTAAGAACTGTTTTGTTTGTAAAATAATGTTTAATATTACAAATAGTTTTTGTTACAATAGGTTTAAAGAAGAGAAAAACAAAACTTATTTTTAACTTTAATCGTATCTCTGTATAGAGTTGGTGGTAGTAAAAGGAGTAAAAAATGGCATTCGTTTTTATTACCATTTAATCTCTTGGCTGTTGTTATAACTATAGCTCTAAAACTTAATTTTGTTTCACTTTATGGATTAGAGAGAAAAAAAAAAGTTTCCTTTCATCTGTGTAGGGTGTCACCAACTTTGTGGCCTACAAGTTCGGAACACTGGCTCAGAAAGAATGGCAGACTATGTATGACCTGGCTAAAATGTTTCTGCACTGTCTCAACCATTGGAAGTTATGGCCACCAGCCAGCAGGGGCCAGCAAGTTGATGAAAAAGATGAGAATGATTACAAGCTAAATTACACTAGGTATGTAAAATATAACATCAAATGTATATTTTTATCAGCTATCTTTCTGATGTAAAAAAAAAAAAAAAAAGTATTGAAAATCTGTAGGAAGTTAAACATTTAAGTCTCTAGAATTTTTACATGTTCTTCTGAAATAAAGAAAAAAGTTTCAATTTTTTAAAACGAGGGAGGGAATGTTTTTCTCATTTGTTTTAAATATATAATATATTAATCACAAACTCTCAAAGAATATGAACTATTTTTTCAATCATTGATATTGTTTGCATCAATTAAATAGTAAGATTAATAATTTTATTTATTTTTTATTGCTTGGAGTTTGTCACAAACAAATTTCATTTTTCTATTTCGTTTTTGATTGGCTGACTTCCTTTCTTTATCTTTCTGAAGATTGTTTGATTTGTCGAATGTGTTAGTTGCTGGGTGCACAGCAATCATATATAGTGTTTATGTTGTTTTTCTTTTGCAGGTGGCTTTGTTTTTGTCATGTTCCAGTTTTTTGTGACAGTCTCCCACGCTTTGACACAACACTCATATTTGGTCGCACACTTCTTCGTTCAGTCTTTCAAACTATGAGGAGACAACTACTAGATAAGTTCAGGGCAGAAAAAGATAAAATGCCACCAGACAAGAAAACTTTGGTTCTAACTCATTTTCCCAGGTAACCATTTAAATGAATAGTATAAAATTTATACATTCTATTAGCTTTTTATTTTTTCAAAATGGCAAAAAGTTGTTTTGTCTTCATTCTTTTAAGTCTTTCAAATCATTGTATCTTGTGATAGCAATCAATTAAACATTTAATAAATACTGGTGAGTTGCTGAAGTATTGTCTGAATGTCCATCATCTCTCTATCTTTAATTCAGGTGACTGGTATCAGTTAAGAGAATGCTAAGATGCTTTATATTCTTTCACTGATCTAATGATAGTCTTGTAATAAATTGTTGATTACAAAAGAGGAGAGCTCCACTTTCAATAACCAATGGACGACTACATCACTTTGTGTTACTTTATTTTAATTACTATTTTGAAAATCTATTGCTGCTTTCACATTAAAGTGAACATATAGATTTATTTATATTCATCCGTCTTATAATGAGATTTTGAACATTCTCAAATTAAGAAAAACAAATTGATGTAATTTGTTTGTCTCTCAGTAACTGGATCATTTTTAAAGTAAAAGTAATGTCTCAGTTTCGTAAATCAGTAAATTATTCGATGTAATTTGTTCTTTAGGTTCCTGACAATGTTAGAACAAGAGGTCTATGGAAGCAGTTCACCAATCTGGGATCCTGAGTTTGTACAGAATTCCTCCAACATGCCTTCTTTAGCATCAACAGGTAAACAACCAAGTCACCTGTCCTTTGTGTATAAACATGACTGGTAACATAGTCATCATTTAGGTTCATATGCAAGCAAAGTCTAACATAACACAAATAGAGTTAAAGCTAAAACCTAGATCTATCCAAACAGCTAATGGTGAACATAATAACCAAACTTCCTATAAAGAAATGAAATATTTAAAAAAATTACCATAACAATTATCAGTAGCATCAGAATATTTTATAATACCTAGAAATTATAGGTAACAAAATTGTCTAGACTTCAATTTATTCATTTAACTCAACTTTTCAGTTAGTCCAAGTGGAGCTGCTGGTGTCAGTGGCCTGAGTCGTTTCACATCTACCACAGTGGGGACTGATGCTTACGGAGCACTGAACATTAGTCCTGGCCTGTTAAGCAGCGGACGTCGTTCATCTAGGTCACAGGAAGCAGCTGGTAACATAACTTTGTTTATTATTAACACTTGTTTAAAAAAATGTTTTAGTTCTAATATATAATATATATCTGTTTATTTGATTCTAACAATTTGTGTAAGTCTAAATAGTTGAATTTATTGGAAATTTCAGGTAATCTACATAATCTCAAACACATGAACAGAAAAATCTCTTATTCTTCCCTAGTTTATGATGATGTTTACGATGAAGATCTATGTCGTATATTTTGCATTGTCTCTGTTGTATCATATTGAAGACTTAAATCTTGAATTTTGAAGTGATCAATAAAGTGTCAGAATGTAGAGGGGTTTAATGTCAAAGTATCTAGTTAATAATGTGAATGTATTGATTTCTCAGAGAAAAGAAAAGCGGATGAAGCTGGTCTCAGTGATGGAGCCAAGAGACCAAGAATTGATGGAGATATTCCTAAAGAGTTACTGGAAGAAGTGGTTGCGGACATGACCACTGAAGCTGAAGGTGATGGCACTATGCTTGGACCAGAGGTATTAGTTGCATTTAATTTCTTGCATATGTTTATTTACTTGGATACTTATTTGTTGAGGCTAGAGACACTTTTAAGCGAAAATGTTAATTGTGTTTATTGACAAGACTTCTGAGCAAATGTCTTATTTTCAGACTCTGTGTCCAACCAATGCTGCTAGAGACGAACAAGCCAGACAGGAAGAGAAAGATGGAAAGATTGATTTCCACATTATCAACAACTCTCTGAGTCACCGTCCAACCAACCAAGTTTTTATTTGGCTCATTGAAGTTCAAAATCTCTTCTCTCACCAATTACCCAGAATGCCTAAGGAATATATTACACGCCTTGTATTTGACCCGTGAGTTGAAATTTGATTAATTTATTAATTGAATGGAATTAATGTGAAAAATTAACTGAATAGTAATAGATTTTAAAAAATGTAATGATTTGGTCTATAACCACCTGCAACAATCTGTCAACTTTGATCTAGACACCAGATATCAATATATGAGCTATTTGATTTAATTCTGGCACTAGTTCATTCTTTTCTTTTTTGTACATTGCCATGTCATATTTCTCTGGCCTCCTTCACTTGTCTTATATTTTCCTCTTAAGTGCTATGTTGGCTATAGCCTTTATTTCCGTTCTAAGCGCATGACCCAGCCATCTTGAATGCATGATTACAACTGAAATTTTTTGACAACCACTGTTATTGATGATATTTTCTTACTTAGTTTATATATAAACAGGGTTAGGGTTAATCTTAACAATGAGGCAGAGTTGTGCATAATGAGCAAAACTTGCGCCCAGGGCAAGGTACTTTATTGGCACATCCCCCCCCCCCCCTTTTTTTTTCATTGTCCATGACCATGACATAGAAATATAGAGTTATAATTAAAAAGTAAAAGTGTGTTTGTGTGTGTGTGTTGATCTTCTCAACTTCCATGTAATGTTTGATATTTGCTTGGGGCTTGAGACTCAGCAAGTCTTAGCTATACATTTGTATTCTTTGATTCTTATCACAGGAAACATAAATGTCTTGTGCTAGTGAAACACAATCATGTGATTGGAGGCATTTGTTTTAGGATGTTTCCCACCCAATGTTTCACAGAGATTGTCTTTTGTGCTGTGACATCCAGTGAACAAGTGAAGGTAACTCTTACCCTCTCATTTTGAAATAGTTTTTTTTTGACTTCATAAAGTAACATTTTGATATAATCAGTGCACTGCCACAATAACACTTTATAAATAGCTCTCTGATTCTCATGCCTATAGCTAGATGAGTTCCAGGTCTCTTGTTACCTGGAGAGAATGAAATTTTATGCAGGATCATCTAAGGAACAACCAGTTAGACCTGTTAACTACCTTAACCTAAGGTCAATGTTAATCAATAATCACAAAGAGGAGTGGCTCAATCAATGGGCAACAGGCTGAGCCATGTACAAAGAAATGAACTTGCCTAACAAACTGTCAGTATTAACTTCCTCCCCCGCAAAGAGCAATCTACAATCTTCCAACTAAGGACAGGACACACACTCCTGTTAAATTACCATCTCAATAAAATAAATTCCACACAACTCTCCCTTTGTAGACACTGCGTCCAGCCTTATGAAACCATAAACCATATCCGTTTTGAATGCCCCTTCCTAATCTACCTTAGGCAGACCCTACTACCACTACAGCCCAACACCCTGTACGGCAAACTATTTTTCCTTGGCACAGTTTGCAAAAGAGCTCACAGCTCAGCAGCAAAAAGCTGGCTAGAAGAATGCAAACATGCTCGAGAAAATCATTTTTTTTGTATTATTGCAGACAATGGTAGATAAAAAAAACAAAAAACAAACTTACCCCATCTATGAGGATCATTTCAGACCTACTTTAAAATTAATGCTGGTTTATCAAATACATTGCTCTGCTTAAAAAGCTCTAAATTAATTTTAAAATATTATATTGTTTCTTTCAACTCTAGATAAAGAGACAGGAAATGTTGGTTTATTGTCTAGATTAATAACAGAAATTTATTAGGTTCAGTTGATGGGTTTTATCAGCCCATAAATGTTGATTCATCAGCTTCCAATAAAATATCAGCAGCTGGTGACTACATTTATTCAGAAGAGAAGAGTTTGAGCTATGACTGCTGTGAAAAAAAAAAGCTGATTATTGAAATGTAATCAATTTTAGTGTGTGAAAAATTTTGTTCTTAGTGTTTAAAAATTTTTCTTACATTTGACTTGTTGTGTTTATCTTTAGGGCTATGGTACGACCTTGATGAACCATCTAAAAGACTACCACTTGATTCATAATATAACTCACTTTCTGACCTTTGCTGATGAGTTTGCTACAGGTTACTTTAAGAAACAGGTGAGATGACACAGCTTGTTTGAGACCTAGATCTATTTCTAAAAGTGTAACAACCATCATGACGGAGTGAAATAGTTATGCGAATTTAAAATGACCCAACTCTAATGGACACCTCTCATTAGTTGGGGGGGGAAGTAGATCAGTTGGTTGTTATGCAGGCCACATGACACCCTCCTTAACCATCAACCACAGAAACAGATGACCTTTACATCATCTTCCCTATAGATTGCTAGATATAAAAGGGGTACTTCACTTTTTTTTTTTTTTAATCTCAATTGTTACTGTCCATAAGCTGCTCTTGTATAATAGGACATCACATACATTAAACATTATTTTGTTTTACTTAAAATTATGGTGGCAGCTTGATGGGGCATCTGGCTATGAAAGCATGGGTTTTAAAACTGGAGGGAAATTTTTAAAAGAATTTAAGGATGTTCCTTAGTCCATTCATCACTAATAAGAACTGCTTGGAAGAGTTCTATCAGTTTACTGTTGAAATAGCGTCATATAACTGTAGATATATTAGTTTCACAGCTTGGTGAATTACCAAACTAACATCGTATTTTTTTTACATTTCAGGGTTTCTCAAAGGATATCAAGCTACCTCGCGCACAGTATCTGGGTTATATAAAAGACTATGAAGGCGCTACATTAATGGGTTGTGAGTTGTGTCCTAGAATCAACTACACAGACTTCTCCAGGGTCATAAGGAAACAGAAGGAGGTTGGTAGAAGTGTTTAAATTTTTTTTTTTTCTTTTGTTATCACATAGAATATAGTTTGAATTTTCAGTTCTGGTTTGTTTTGTTTTTTTAATTTTTAAACACTTGTTCAAAATATGGCACACATAGAATCGCAAAATGTTTATAGGGGAAATGTTGCTCTGTTTAAAATCTTTATTTTTCTGTCATACTAAGCTGACACAATGTTTGCGCACGCATTGTTAAAGTAAAGTGATCTTTGTCTTTAGCGATGCTAATGAAATGCAATTACAAAATAAGCCTTAACAATGAGGACCAAATCATTGTTGGTCATTCTCTTGACTTGTCACCATACAGTGTGATTCAATGGAATACTAGCTCTGCATGAAAATAGCACTAATATTTTGTGATATGGGTTATAGAAGCAGATTCAATTCATACAGCTTTTTAACCAAGCCCTGTGCCCTGTTTAAACTTTGTTCTTCAAATGAATATGTATGTATGCACATGATGACTCATTTTATCCTTAAATTGTGTCAATTGATTTTTGTTTAGATCATTAAAAGATTGGCTGCAAGGAAAAGTTTAGAAACAGAAAAAGTCTACAGTGGTATCACACTGTTTAAAGAAGGTGTCAAGCTACCAATCCCATTGGAATCAATACCTGGCCTGATAGAGTCTGGCTGGAAGCCACCCATCAAGTAAGTGAAAGCTGAACAGAGCTTTGAACTCTTGAAACAAAACATAGTCAATAGTTTTCATAATTTGTTCAGTTCCATGTTGAACATTTTTTTATTGCCAATTGTTTACATTGAATAGTACCTGAACATTTCTCTGAAGTAAGACATATATATATATATATATATATAAGTTTAGTCTGCTACCTCATGTTATAATGGTAATAAGACAAATATTCTGTCAGGAAGAACTTTCTCTTAACTATGAACCTCTTCTGATGTGGAGTTGTTGATCTCTCTTTATGCACCTCCCTAGTTGACACCCTCCAGATATGGTGGCTATGTGAAAATAAATAGTTTGTTGTTGTTTTCCAGGAAAGAAAAAGAAAACCAGATAGATCCAGATCAACTCTACAATCAGCTCAGAACCATCTTGCAACAAGTTAAAGTAAGTTTAATTTTAGAGAAATCTTTCTTTACAAATGTAACGGGCTGAAAAATCTAAACAAAAGGTAGAATGTTTTTATTGTTTATCTTGAATGAAATTCAATGTCTATAAACCTTGTTCTCTATCCACAGAGTCATGCCAGTGCATGGCCATTTCTCAAACCAGTGGACAAATCTGAGGCTCCAGATTACTATGATCATATCAGGTTTCCCATGGGTGAGTTCTCTGTAAAAAAATTATTGCACTACTACAAAAATAAATAAAAAATTATTAACTTTGTTTTGACTTGTGTAGAAAAACCTACTAAATATATAACTAGTTTAATCTTTTTTAAAATTATATATATATATATCTTCATACTACAGATCTGCGCACGATGGGTGAGAGACTCAAGAACAAATACTACGTACACAAAAGCCTGTTTGTAGCAGACATGAACCGCATAGTGACCAACTGCAGATCTTACAATGAGCCAGACACAGAGTATTACAAATGTGCCAATACCATAGAGAAATACTACATCACCAAAATGAAAGAGGCAGGACTTATGGACAAGTGAAATGCTACAAGATATAGGCAATGAGGTTAATACATTACTGTGAAAATTACATTGTATTGTTTTATTTGTAATGTTTCACAGCTATAAGTCTTGAAGTAAATGGTCCATACCATGGCTAATGATAAGGTCATAGAGGGCATCTGTTGATCTATGTGGGAGACCACCTACATGTAGGAGGTCACAGATACAATTGATATTGTTTTTTTTCATTTGAAAAAAGATTGGACCCATTGTCATAGATCACCTTCAGTGAAGTTTTGCCAGTTAAACACTTGGCACTTTGGTGTTACTATTACACATTGTGCTATGATTTATTGTAATGCATTATGTCTAATTCCAAAATTAAAGGTTTAATAAATAAAAAAAAAAAATAACTATATTGTAGTATTTATGTCATTGCAGTTTTTCTAATTGCTGTTGACAATGTTAAAATAGGTTTGTTTATAAATTTCGAACTAAAATTCCTTGTGTACATATAAGATGCCTTACAAAATATTATTTTTGTGAGAACTAGGTAACTTGAAATGGAACCAGTAAGTAAAGGGAAGTAGCGCTATTCTGTATATTTGATCTTTTGTCGTGAATGAAATTATATCTCCGTTCATTCAAACTGTTGAATGTACAGTAGATCTTCAACCAATTGACTTTTCCTGGTGTTTTCTTTCCCCCTGTCTGCTGCATTTTGCCACATTTAGATTGAGAGACTTTAATGAAAGCCAGAGACTTGAAATTGTATTCTTTCCACATCCAAGTAATATGTACAATGATTGTGTGTTGTTGTTGTTTTTTTTTAAGAAGTTCATTTGATTTATTTCCTGGTAAAAAGAAAACTTTGAATTTTTCTGTGCACTGTATCTCTTTTTCACCCACTCATTATAAGCAAGCAGTCTTGTGTGGCATTCAATAAATCTTTATCATGCTGATATTAATCCATTTCTATCTTCACATTGTTTATGTGTGCAGGCCTAGTCCTGGTTGGTGCATCTAATGAGGGACAACATAGCACTGGCAAATCCAGGGAGGGAGAGTAGAAATTACAATTATGTTTACTTAGCTCACTAATATATACTATCACTTATTTGTGATTAACATTTTCTTAATGCCCTAATATCCACACATTCACCAACCGATCTAAAATTTAGTGTGTGGAGCAGGTCTACAACATTTTAAATGTTAACAGGAGGGTGAGTGACAGCTGTCTAAATAGTAACACTTAAACAGACTGCAGAGAATGTCTGTGGCTTAAGAAACCATAAAGCAAAACAAATAATGCATTATTTTCTACCTAAAAATGACAAAAACATGCTTTATTTTTGGTTTGGGGGGGGGGGGTGAGTTAGTGATCTCAAATATACTTGATATTTGTCATTTTTGTATTCCCAAAATTGTGGTAGGTTAGATGTGATCACCCCTTTGCCCTTACCTCTCTACATATTTATTAGTGTCTTTTGTACTCAACTACTTCATGGTTTCTATAATTATGACTTGAGTGACTAGTTCTAATATTTTCTCAAACACACTCATATATGTGTACATTTTATTTTTAAATGCTATAACATTTTTATGAACTTGTTGCAAGCCAACACAAAATCTTTATTCGTTAAAGCCATAGCCTTAGGTATTAGTTCTTTATTGAAACAATACTAATTGTCATAGTCAAATTGAAGAAAAAAAATAATATAATGGGCGTTACACATATATAAAAATGATTAAATTCAGTCTAAATATATTAAAAAGATTTACATCAATGTACACAATGTCTTCTCTGCAAAATAAAGATTCTTTTCTTCAATTTTCTTTAACCAAAAACAGCGATGCTATGATGAATATCTATATGGATGTCATGATAAGTCTTCATCAGTATCAGCTTGTCTGTCTCATTTGTGAGCACATCAGGATGTTCAAATAAAATGTTGGACATGACCTTTCCCTTGTTGCCCTTGAGACTGCTGGTCAAATGCCAAAAAGAAGTAGGAAACTATAAGCAGTATCTAAAATATACACAGAGATGATAGTTGCACAAATTGAAAGCTTGGATTGCTGTTTTCCGTATCATGTGTGAGCTCTGTGTTGACCAATAGTGTCATTGTTCAATGAGAATGGTGTTTTGCTTTCTTTATGTCTAACTTCTGTTTTTACAAGTACTAAAAAAAAAAAGTTCTGTTAGCACTAAATAACTCAGACACTTGCAGAAACTTGGTGTCTTGTCGAATCTTAAGTCAGATATCAGACTTTCTAGCATGGGGATAAAAACTGCTGCCATGGGGCATTCCTCTTTTGAACACATGTCAATATTTACATTGTCTACTGGCCTGTCTAGGAATCTTAACCCTTTGAACCCTCAATTCCCTGCGCTTACTTTCCTTTTCCCCTGGGCTCCTGATAAGTGTAATTTTTCACTTAAACATGCACAAAAACAAACTACTGTATTGAAAATTTAAAGTGAACTATTTTATTTTGAGAGAAATATTTTAGTCTCTTTATCTCCAAAATTCCTTTCTTGGTATGCCAGTCTTCCCAGCATGTCTATCCCTTCTTTAAACACAAGTACAGTTTGGCAAAGTTTACACCAGAATTTAGTTTTACTTTTCTTGACGTGATTGTTTTATAAGAATGTATGCATCTTGCTAGGCCACAAATAAAAGTTTAGTTAGTCGCCGAGGACATGTTTTGTTGAGACCACAAAGCTGATCATTAACATCACAACCACCCATGTATTTGATGTAGTCAGTGCAGAGCTGAAGTATTAGCACATCCACAGTTGCTCCATCCTTATTTCTTCTTTTCAGGGTGATGGATTGTGGTATGAAGAAATAGCTCTTTAAGTCCATCCAAACAAGGCATGCCACATTGCCATGACAGATGAATTCAGATTGACCTCTCTGCATTTTCTTTATCTTTGACAGTTCTTAAGTGTAGAATTTTCTGTTTGTCATTGCAGTTCCAACTGCAAATGTACCTTAAGCATTGAATAAAGTGTCCATGTATAAAACAGGTGGCCTGTTGATAAGTCTTACAACAATGCAGCCAATAACACCTAGCTTTGGAATGATCTGTTTTGCTTGTGTTAATTTCTAAGTTGATTATATAGCCTGTGTTTGCTTCACAAGTTATATAAGCTTTGAATCCCCATTTGACGAGTTTTGATTTTATGTACTGCTTTATAGCAAGTCTGCCTTTGCAAGAAATTTCTTCCTCCAAGCTGAGACATTGGGACGGTGAATAAAAGTGTTGACATTTGTTAAGCTTCATGTCCAGCATTGGTCTTACTTTGTAGGTTTTGTCTGTTAGATCTACATTGGGGTTCAGCTCATCAATAAAATGATGTGTCCATATAGACAAAAAGTGAACTCTCTGCATGACACTGCAATAACCAAGTGTTTTAGTCACAAATGATTTGCTCAAACTAGCCTAGTGGTCCTCATATTGCTCCATTGGGAGTTCTGGTACAGTTAGTGTGATAAAATCCTTAGCATAATAACTGTATTGCTTTTGTTGTTTCACTGAAGAATTCTGTCTGTCAGTGTGTCATTTATGTTTACCATAAGTTGAATAGTTCTGTGTGATGTTTTTTCCTTTGTATTCAGCTATTACAGACTGTTGATGAGACTGATATATGGGGCGGGCAGAGCATGGATTTTTTTACATGCAGGCCTATAATTTTGGGTAGCGGCATCAATACGTTTAAAGCTCAGCTCCTAATCTTGTCTGTCTAGGAATCTTAAAGCTCAACTTCTAATTTGATTGCTGCTTCAATAGCTTTAGCAAAGACTGGATAAAACTCATCAGCATTTTTTTAATTGGAAGATTTTCTACTCTTCATTTGTTATGTTCACCAGCTTGCATTCAATCCAAAGTTTCTATCAAGTTTTACTTAGAGACTGTTGTACAAAAAAAAGGTCTTAATTATTGAATCTAAAATAATTGTAAATTCTGAGTCTATTAAAGCTGTTGCTAAAGTCTTTTCCTTTAAGATGCTGGGTCTCAGTTTTGCCATTTAGTAATATTTTCCAAAACATATACAATACTTTCAAATGATGTCTTAACTCTTTGAGTGAGAATTTTTTTCATTGAAAAAATGGAGTTTTTTCAGGAAGAACCAAAATGGGAGAGAGGGTGGCACTACAAAAACTACTATAACTTTTTTATTTCTTAAAATATATTAATATATTTGGTATCAATTTAAAGGGAAATGAATGTGTAAAACGTTGATGTACCGGTATGAGATAAATAAAATATCAGTAAAATAATTTTTTTTATATCAGTTTGAAGTGTGTCAAAAAATATTTTTTTTTGAAAAAATGAAGTAAAAATCCAACTTAGTGAAATAAGACACATTTCCGTACGGACAATAAAGATTATTATTATTATTATTATACATATTTACAGTTTTTTTCATCATCATTTTAAATATGAATTTGTGTATGCCATTTCTTAAAATAATCTTTTGGATGCAGGTGAGGTCTATCAGGACAATCACTACAAATGAAATGAGTGCGCGCTGGTTTTTTTGGTGTGCTGCACACTTTACACCGGTTTTCTTTATCAGAATAGTCAATTATATGCCTGCCTGCATCTAGCCTGGGGATAGGATTTTTCATAGGTCTTCCTACTACTGGCTTTCTTCTGTCTTTCTCTTCTGGGGGCATCACAGCAGCTGCTTCCATACATAGCGCATGGACAAGTTGAATTTTAAATTTTTTCAAACTGATCATTTCTCTTTTTTCTCCATTTTTGCACATCAAATAGAGAACATGGTCATTTGAAATTGTTATTTCAACTATCCAGTGAAACAATTTTTTCCACATCTTTATACTTTTTCTGTTCTGTAGCCCGTAGTAGCCAATTTTCTGATCGACCAGGTCGCATCCATACATGTACTTGTACGTATCCACAACAGCAGGCTTCACTTTATTCTTTATTTCCCTGTTTTCAGCTTTTGCCATGGTAGACACAATAGCTACAGGCTTTTTAGCCTTTTTGTCTTGCCAGCTTACTACCAGTAGTTTTTCTTCAGCTGTCGCCCAATATCTAGACTCCTTGTGCCTCATGGTTAGTTTTTTTTAATTTCCTCAGGAAAGCCTTTGCGGGTGGTCTGTACTGTTCCAGTATAATATTGCTCTTCTGACAAGAGATAGTCCACTAGTTTTCTGGTCGTGTAAAAGCGATCAGCAAATACATGGTAACCTCTGCCAATGACACCAAGCAAAGTCCTAAACAATATCTGTACTGCCTGCCCTCCGTCCTTGTCACTGTTTGGGTCAAATGAGGTGTTTTTCCCATAATATGTCAGAAGATTGAGAACATATCCTGTACAGCTGTCAACAAGCCCAAAGCTTTTGATGTGATATTTATAAGGCTTTGAAGGATTAAATTGCTTGTACTGCCATCTGCCTTTGAAGCCCTCAATCATTTCGTTGATGGCCACATTTTGGAAAGGTGTGTAAACGGTGTTGTAATTATCAATCAAGAGATTGATGAAAGGCTCTATCTTGTTTTTACCTTCAGCATCTGGTTCCCCGCAATGTAACATTGAACAAAATAAGGACAAGAACCTGTCCCTCTCAAACATTTATGAGTAAATCGGAGTATAAAAAATATCATCGGTTGAGAAGTAATCCTAGATGCTTGGTTTTTTGTTCAAGTCCATAGCTATGGATTTAAAAATTTAATCATCTCATACTTTGTTACAGGTTTCCAGTTGTGAAATCTTGACCTTCTCCTCAATGGGATGTTTTGCTTCACTATTTTTTAGAGCATAGGCATTGATGTACTCTATGACAATATCCATGATGGTACATGTGAAGAGGGAAGAGAAGCAATCCAGAATAGAAGATGACTGGGATAAATAATTTTCATGTATCCCAGGCTCATTCTTGTTGCAAAACTAAACTGGTTTTTGGTTTTAAAACCATCTCCTAGCATTATCCAGTCAGAGATAAATCTATTTATAATAACATTATGATTATCATTTAGTTTTCTTTTTTTGCTTTTGCTACCAGCTACTGGGAAACATGATAACAAAGAAGTGGGCGTTGCCCCAGCTGTTTCTTCTTCAGCGTCACTGCTTTCACTAGATCTAGGTCTAATGCCATTCTCGTAGTCACTGTCTGATTAATACGCATCATCACTGTCATCTGAGGAAAAGTTATTAAACATTTCTAAAGCTTGCTGAGCAGTGATTCGCCTAGATCTAGAATTAGTCTCAGGTCTAGAAAGTCCACTACATTCACCTAAATCCATTTTAGAATCCACTCAAAACGAAAAACACAGTGTCACTAAAACAAAGATTTGAAAATAAAACGTGTTCGTATGTCGTTTAATCAACTATAAAAGGAAAGAACAATCACTCTGTCAACCGTAAAGAAATACAGAAATTAAAAAAACGAACTTTAAAATAAAGAAAAATCATGAAACAAACACTATACCAAGTTACTCAGGGAGAGTAACGCCGCACTCTACAGCGCTAGGGAAGTTACTCCTAGAGAGTAACCCCGCACTGAAAGTGTTAAAGCAAATAACAGAATTGTAGCTTTTAACCCATTGTATCTAACAATTGGCAAATTCACTTTTGACTTATCTCATTCCTTGTAAGAATCTTCTATTTGCTGAGGTTCTTGGCATAAACATGCACTCTAAACTAACTGAATATCAAAAGCTTTAAACTCAAATTCAAGCCAGATTGGCATAGATGTAATGGTTACATGATGTTGCTTCCTTTGATATTTCTGCTTGGCATAGATGAAATGATTTCAAGATATTGCTTCCATTGATAAAGCTGCAGCAGCACCACAATATTGGGATGACATTACCGAACATTCATTAATTCCACAACCAATTAAAAATTTTAAATCCAAAGACTCTTAATATGAGGGTCGTGGGTTCGAGACCCATGTTACAGCACTAGACTCTTATGTTTGTATTTTTTTAAAAGAATTTATTAATTACAAAAACTGCCTTGAACTTTCTCATTTATGTTAATTAGTACATAGCATCCCATAATACACCCACTTCTCTTTTTACCTTCTTTTATCCAACATGCATTCCCATCATTCCACACTTACACCATGCTGCATACTAACTGTAACAAAATGTCTGCAAAATGTGTAGGTTATTTGGTTCTATATCAATATGTGATTTCTTGTATGCACACTCTAAGGCATCTACAAATGTTATGAAATCTTTGCAATGCAAATCTCTTTTGGAGGCACAATGACAGTTCCTGAATATCAGAAATGTCTGTTTTCATCAAGCAAGACAAATTGTTCTCTCTTCATCATAGTGTTTGTTATGCTTCACATATGATTGCTATGAATTCATTTGGTGCTGTTTCGTCCATATATGTGGCATTTAATGCTTAGGATTACGGCTTTAATTTTTCTCTGTTTTCTATTATTTATGTAAGAGCTGCAGAATTGATTTGATTAACATCGTGAGATGGGTTGAGAGGCATGCTCATGAAATTATTTCCCCTTTAAAAGCTTCCTTGTGGTTATTGTTTTGTTCTTGAGGTCTTTGCCTAAAAGCTTAGAAAATGTCTTTTTCACCAGTATTTGTTATGGTGTTTAGGGGCTAATGCTCCCATAGTTGGCATTCAATGCCCAAGATTTGCACACAAAAAAAACCTAGTTCTACATGTTTAAGCTTAGCAAATGTTGTAAGTGGTTATGTTTCACATAATGAATTCTATAGTTTTTGTGACTAATCTTAAGTCAAAATGTAGCATTTTATAAAAGTATTATTCAGAAGGCTTTCTTTTACAATTTGTCATAGTTTCAACTTAATAATTAGGGTCTATAATAAAAAAAAATAAGCGTATTGTAGTTAAGTGTTCTGTTAACACTAAATCATTGAAAGCAAAGAGTATTCTCATGACCAAAACCAAAAAAATCCACAAATCACATGTAAAATTGTCTTTTATGTCTGATTCTATCCCTTGATTTACTTCCCTTAAATTCTATGCACAGTTATGTTTCATCTTTTTTTTCCCACTCAGTTCATTACACCATAATTAATACTACTTCTATAGGTGGGACCAAAGGCAACTGTCCTAAAGGACTTTTTTTTCTTCTCTGGATTTGCCAGTGGCTGTTCTGTGTTCAAGTTTTATCACCAAATGATGTCCCCTTCCGACACACACAACAGTCAAAAGCTTAGGTTTTGCTGGTCTAAGAAAGAGAGAAATATAAAAATAATTAAAACTGCCACATTTTTGTTTGTTTATTTTGTATTTCAGTTACAGTTGAATTAAAACTGGCTGTCATTTGTAATTAATGTTTTAGGTTTGTCTGTACACAATAGATATAAATATGTAAGTTTAGGCTTTTTAAAAAATGTTACCCTAGACCTACAAAAGTTTTGAGTTCCTTGGGACAAAGACTGGCTGACTGACACCTCTCCCTTCCCACTTCTCTTAGTCCAGCACATAGCACAGGATTAGCTCTAATCATTGAGTTTGTATACTCTCTTTGTTTCCATCCATACAGTCTAGGGCCTACTCTCTCCTCTCTTTGTTTCCATCGCTTACAACTTAGGACCTGCTCCCTATGTGTCCAAATAAGTATTGTTATCACTGTCTTAATCAGACTGCTGACCACTACTTCTCTTTTCACTATGAGAAACTAAACTTTACTTACAAATCTCCCATCATCAGGTGTGCATAATGGTAATAATTATAATCTAATGATGTGATTGATTATTATGGTTTACATATTTTTAACCATTACATAGGTATGGTAAATATTTTGACATGTACATAAAACATGTACATATTTTAATGATCTAGATGACAAATGTATATTTTATGCTTGTTTTGACATATCCTATTATTATTATTATCAAAACTAGCAAAGGTAATAAACAAATGGTCTAGTCAATGGATTGTAAATATTTTCTGTATCATTGCTTGAAATTTTTTTGTAGGCTCATGTTTTATATTCAGTTTATAATGTTGTGTTAAACTATTTAGCTTTTGTTATAAAAGAATACATATGAACACAAAATGCATATAAAAATATGTTTATATATATAAAAAAAATTTGTAAATAAACAAAATACAAAAGTTTAACTGGTTTGTTTTTTTTCCTCTAATACATTGTTATAGGTGATCTAACCAAAACACATTTGTACATGCAATCAACTGACCAGTCAAGAACTGGGATGGTGGGAGTATTACATACCAATACACTCTGAACTGCACTCAATTGTGTGACTCATTATTTAGTCATAAGTTCAAAAATGTTTGAGAAAGGGAAATTTCTACTGAAAAGAATACATCAGATGAATTTGATACTGAACTTAAACAGTATGGCAAAGTTGGGGAAAAGGAAAAATGTTGACTGGGCTAATAACAAATACATAGTGAACACATCAAATTAAAAATGTCAAGCCTAGACAAGATCTACAAATAAACTTAGTGATCAGCGAATTAAAAATATATGAGACCCAATTGGGTATGCAGTATACTGTCAAAAATTGGTCCTTATCAGACTAAACAGAACATGTATTTTACAAATTGTTTCCTTACTACCAAGCATGGATACCAAATGTTTAATTTTCAACCTGAAGAACATAGAAGAAAACCATTGGAAGAGTACTTCTCAAGAGATTTTTTCATCATGTTAATACAATTGTTTTATAAATTACCCTGAAGGGAAGAAAGGAAGTAATGCTACTAAGATGACATTTGTTCAAGTAACATTTGGGATAGGTTGAGAAAGCTGAAATAAATATTGCATTACCATTTTTTTCATCAAATGAAACAGAAATATGGTAAAAAAAAAAAAAAAAAAAGTTTATTTTGAGATAAGAAAATGGGATTTCAATTAAAACAGTGAACAGTTTAAACCAATAGAAAGGGTTCATTTGGCCATAAATATCTAATTTATCCGGAGAAAAAAATCAGAATTCAATTTGCTTATTATCAAGGTTTCGACAGGCACTACACCATTTGTGAATTATAATAATCTTATTATAGTCTAATATACAAAAAATGTTTCATTTACTTAGATCAAATTTTTAAGGTAATTGAAATTATGTCAACAAAATGCATGCAGCTCACTCCAACTGCAGTAGAGATGCTGGAGATGTTATTACATTAAAGTATTTTAATAAGTTGAACTTTGTTTGAATTCACAATAACACCATGAATTATACAAGGCCTAGTAACACATAATTACACTGTTTAAATTTAGTGCCAATAACATATTTTGAAACTCATATAACGTAATACATTTCTAACAATTAAAAACATGAATGTCATATGAAGTAATTCACTAAGCATACAATCAACCAAACATTAACAGAATGGAATGTTCACAAATACTGACATTATATAATGACAGTATGATTTTTGTTAATAATTGACATGTCATTTATGTCACAGTTGTGGACACAGTACAGTGAAGTCCCCATAATCCAAACTTTGGTAATAAGAAAGTTCCTTTAATCCAAAACCAAAATTAGGATATTTTTAGAAATTAAAAAAAACTAAGAGAAATATGAACAAGTGAATAAAAATTACAGTACATAAATGATCATACTTATTCTGTACTATACCATATTTGTAGCATTTTATGACACACTGTACATAGCTTTTTAGTTCTGTACATCATGTAAACTGTAAGTCAGTCAACTAGAATAGTATTTTAATAAATTATAAATGTAAATGCTTGGAAATTCAAAGAAAATAGTTCCAGGAAAGGTATCTTAATATTATTCATTGATGTGCAGTAAATTGCATGCTTGCAATAGTTTGGTACTGGTACATGTATTTTAAAATCTGATGCAGTAATATAGAATTCTACTCTGACTACTGTATAAGAAATATTTGGCTCTCTTGTGACACACTTCATACACAGAATTGGTTTTAGAGAGAAAGAATAAAATAAACTGTCTATCGCTATATCCTGTACCAGTTTATGTAATGACACATTCATAACTATATTTACTTTAGCAATAATTTTGCTGAATCTGAAATATTCACTAATCCAAAAAGGGTCAGGTCCCAATCATTTCAGACTATGGGGACTCCGCTGTGTTATCTTTGTTTAAAACCAAGGCTCCCAGCCAGTCCAAGTCCGTCCAAGGATGTTTGGGTCAGTAGCCTGGTCAATGAGTGCTGCCACCTGTTCTTCAACTGTCAGGTCATGTGCTTGAAATGAAAATCTCACATTTTCATCCTTTTGCCCTTTTAGAACTCCACATATATATGTATAGACTTTCTCCCTTTTAGCTTTTACTGACTCAAGTTCTTGCCTACAAAACAAGAAATGAAATATAAAATTTAAGAAAATGATAACAAAAATATTTGCACTGCTCCGATAAACATGCACAACTAAATTTTTTTTTTAAATTTTTTAATCTGTTACATGAAGCAGAATATTGTATACAGGCAAAGGCAGACCCCAAATGCGATGGATTGATGATGATTTAGGGCGTGGAGATGAAAGACCCAGGAGAGATCTGAATGGAGTGATTCGAAGATTTCGATGATCTTGTTTTCAACAATTGTGGGCGCAAACCAATGCAGTGTTACTTTGACCTTTTCGTCTTCTATGGACTTTGAGGGCACTTTCTGACCCAAAGGTCTTTCCTAGAATACGGGATCTCACCCTTGGACTGTTTGAAACTAAGAACCAGACAAAGGGGTTCTTGAATCTATAGAGAGAACACACTTCATCTGGCATGAGACATAGAACAGTCATGAGACTAGCCATTGAGGCCTTGATAGCCTCTTGACCGGACAATTTGAGCAACAAAGTACCGGAAGGGTGGACCAAACCACCTTCCAAATCTTTCAAATAAGAAAGTTTTTACAGACATGACTATGTAATGTATGTAAACTCAAATGAGTAAAAAAAAAAAATGAAAGGGTAAACAAAACTTATGAAGTATTAAAATGTAGACACTAAAGAGTGTGTAGAATAAATACACTAAATGCTCCTCACTCCAATAACGAATACAAGTAACTGCAGTAAATCAATAATAATACTTGAACAAAATTTTTAAAATAAAAATAGTCTCATTATACTTTTAATTACAAGACACAAGATAATAAGAAATAAGGTAACAGCAAAGAATGCTTTATCAATCTAGAAATGACACTTGAATGGTCAAAAGATATGAAGAATTTAGTCAGAAACACACTATAGCAATGTTGTGAACACATACTCACCTTACACAAAAATCAAAGATATTAACACATACAAAAAATATTCACAATTTCACCACAGAAAACATAAAATTCATACTTACATCATAATATAACTGGGATGATCTCCTTTCAATTTACGCCTGGCTATGATAATTTTCTTTTCAGGGTACCAAGCATTTTCACACTCTGTGTACAACAAAATTTTTGCATTAATCGTTTGTGTCTTTTTATTCTTGTGATAGATTGGTCTTTTCTAAATATTAAAATGTTTAAAAAAATAATTTCCTCTTATTTTTTTATTTTATTTTAAAAAAGATTTTTTAGATTCCCTTTATAAGTGTTAAAATGATATTTCAAATGCATAAAGAGTAATTGTTAGATCACAGGCCTCTTTCTCTTCTTATTAAAGCTACAATCGTTGATTTGACCCCATTTGATTAAATTAATTTTCAGTTTAATAAACTAATTTGTTTTATATAAAAAGAGCATGCATTTTCCTAAAAATCTGGACCAAAAAGTAACATTTTTTTATCACAAACAAAGTGTTATTAAAGTTTAATCAGTTTAACAGGTTTGAATGTACAAATGTGAAAAATGAACAATTCTGACAGAATGTGGAAAATAATTACGGAGATAAAGAGTTAAAAATGAATTTGAAAAATTTCCATTTTCTTACCGGCATCAGCACTTTCATCTTTTTGGCGTTCTGCAAAATTCTGTAACAGCATTATGAAAAGAGATTCAAAAAGAAATTATAATGTTGATGTTGTTTTAATTTGTCAAAAAAAAAAACTCTTTTTTTTGGAAGGGGTGCCTGTAAATTAGAAGGTGAATAAGAAATTTGGCACCACAGAGAAATAGACAGGAAAAAAAAAAGAAAGAGCAATGAAAACAGCAGAGACAAAGTGGCAGTGACCATGGCAGGTTGTAAGGGAAAGCAAAATACTTTTTGAGCTACAAAAGTCCTAGGTCAAGGTCAGGATGGTTAAAGTGGTCAGGATACTTAAGAGCTTCTTTGTCTTGTTTGACATGTTTCAGATGTTCCTTCAGATTTGAAGAATATTACATCCTAGCCCAAATCTTCTGTAGGAGGGCAGGGTTCAAACTCAGGACCATTGAGAGTATTGAAAGCAAATACCACCTGACCAGGCAGCAATCCATATTGGTAATATAACAAGCCCTTGAGAGGATAAAACACACAAAAAATCAGTTACATAGGATCCCAGTGAAACATTACCAGCCAATCCAAATGAGGTTCTTTCACAAAAACATCCATAGTTCTGAGCAACAAGTCTGAGTCAGCTCTAAGTGCCCTTAGAACATGTCTCATTGTACTTTCCATCTGACCTTTGACCTTCAGTGGCAAGGAGAGGTTGATTAGTTGTCGGGTAAGTCGAAACGGCATTAGCTCAGGAACAGGAAGAAACTGAAAAATTAAACGAAATATTTGTATTAATTAATTTTTCAATGTTTTTTTTTTGTCTTTTCAAGGGGAATCCAGAGAAACTAACAGAAATTGAGCTTTAAATTTGAATTCGCTTTTTTTTTTTTTTCCTTCTTTGTCCTTATCGGAAAAAGTCCGTTATAGTTCCTGATTATTCAAATAAAACATTGAAAATGTTCAGTGCTGTGTATGTCTTTTTCTCCCACCTATTCATTACTCTTAAGTCTGATTCCCCCTCCCAAGGCTACCTCTATACCAAGCAACATTTCATTACCTCAGTAGCACTGCCAAATGCATGACCAAAATCGATCCCAATCAGCTGTCCAGTCTTGAGGTCAACCATGAAATTAGACAAGTGCCGGTCCCCAATGCCAAGAAGATACTGGCATATGCAGATAACAGCATGAGATTTGATCATGGCTGACTTGAGAACATGAAAGGCCTCAGGGGATGAACTCATTGAGTGGAGAGCTCGTCTAGTAAATATACATATTGAAATTTTTAAAAATATATTTTTTGCTGGAAAGATTAATAATAACAATAGTGCATTTTCAAATTAAAAAACATATTGCAGCTCAAAAAAAAAAATAAGTAAAAAAATTGAAACAGAACTAACTTTATGTACATGAATAGAATATTCTTCCATTCTCAAATTAATCAAAATTAGATTTAAAAGAAAAGAAAGCAAAACAACAACAAAATTATTAAAACAAAATCAGACTCAGATTTATTTTGGAAATAAATAGCAAGGTAAGTATATAAGATAAAATAAATATGAACAAATTTAAAAAAAAAACAGTCTTATAACTGTAAAGTATGGATTTTATATTTCTATCCTTATAGATAAATGATATTATAGATTTCCCTTATGAGATATTGCAAATGGTTCTTTTTAAAATTGTATATAAATGTATATATTAATCAAAGTATGATCCTCTGTGAATATGCAAATAAAGTTTGCAATTTTTCTATAATGGTCTGGAGAATATAAATTTTGGGAGAATTTGCAATATTTATAACATTTACAAGAACATAAATAAGTATTAGTTTAATAGGATTTAAGAGCTTCATAATGCTGAGCACCGATAACTTACCTTGACAAATCCCATGGTACTGTCCCTTCTAAAAGTCTAAACTGTTTAATGGTCTCTGTATAGTTATACTTGATGTAGACTTCATCGAATATCTTCTGCCAATGACCATATTGGGCTTTGTTGACCAGCTTACATATCCATTGGTTGTATACCTTGCTTGGACCCCTCCTGAAACACAAAGCAGTGGATTTTCCTTAAACATTTTTCACTTAAGTCATAACAAGAATATACAAAGAAAAAAGGTTTGACAAAGATTTTAAACTAAACAACAAACTTTACTTACTCACTATCCAGAAATTTTCTCTCATCTTCTGTGAGAGCATTATATAAAAAGTTCTTCAGTGGGCAAGTGTCTCTCATCCACTCAATGAGACCAACTCTAAAATAAAATACAAGACTCAACATAATATTTAACCCAGAACTCAGAAACAATTTGTAAAGTTCAATTCAATTGAAATAAAAGAAAAAGAAACCTGGGTGTGAAGTATAGCCTGATGTCAAAAAGTTAACCACAGATTCTCTTTTATGACCAACATAAGATAAAATTGTCAGGAGGACTTTTGTTTCAGGAGAACTTGTCAAATGGAGATAAAATTGTCTGAAAGACTTATTTTCAGAAGACTGGTCAAATGAAGATCAAAGTGTAGTTGAGAGACATCAAAAGATTAGCTAACAAGAGGGCTTCAGTTCAAAATCAACTTGAGCTGAAATGTGTTTGATAAGTGCTTAAAGGGAGCAGGGAAACCTTCTCTCGAATACCCCTTCACCAATTGGCCTAGAAAAGAGATTGGACCATAGTGCACAAAGCATGCTTTAAGCATGAAATATAAGCATTTTTATGGAATAATCAATAATTTATTGATACATATTTTGTATATTGCCTTACATCCAGTGCACTGCATCTAGTCTAAACCCACACACACATTGTTGTTATTTTTATAGATTACCCTTGAATATATTTTTTTTTGCTATAGCTTTAGTATTAATTCCATTTTGACCATTTCGTACTATATCATTATGGATGATGTAAACAATGACATGTTCTTGTGTTCATCCAACTTTCTGTTGTAAACTTCACATGGAATGTCCGAATGAAACAATAGTACGAAGACGTATTTTGTGTGCTATCTTATTATTTGTTTGCTTGTATAATGTATGGCTATTTCACAATGGTGAGACTAATCCTTAATTGTATTAAAGATTATTATTATTATTAGACAAATCCTTACTGGTAATTAAGATTATTATTATTATGGTGTTAGAAACAAATGAGTATTCATTCTCTGGCACTGCCAGGGCCGAATTTTGTTAATGAGAAAAAAAATTCATCATAGTCCCTTTATCAGTGTCCACTTAGAAATTTTCTGATGATGTGGCAGGTCTGCAGCAGTACCCCCCTCTGATAGGCAATATGAATCTTCCTAGGAATGTTAAGGGCCTTGAAAGTATCTGTGAGATCAGTTGTCATTATCCCCCTTGGTTGATATAACAATGGGATATATTGTTATTTTAGATAACTTCCATAAACGCTTAATCTTGTTTCACTGAAGTTACCTACCTTGGTGTCATGGAGACGACCTGGTAAGTCTTCAGCTGCAGCTTCCTCTGTTTACAGGCCCAGTCAGAGTTCATCACCTTGTTCATCATGAAGAACAGCATCTCGATGCGCTGGTCGAGCCTGAGGTCCTCTCCACTCTTCACCAGGTATGGATAGTCCTGCTCATCATTGCCTCGTATCAATATCCTTTTGGGCTTCCTTAGTGATGACATCACTAGAACCTGCATAGATAAAACAATCAGCAAAAACATTTTATAAAAACTATCAATACATTTTATGTGGAGACAGAATTCTAGAATGATTAAAGACACAATTTTCTTAGAAGGCATGGTAGCTTTTCTTTGCAATATCTTTCTTATAACATTAAGGCTTAAACATTTAATAAATTATAAATTTTGGTTTCTGAAGTTTAAATAAAGATAATGATTTCATTAAATTATGTGAAATGACAAGGAATATAACTAGCAATATATTTTTTTGTTCCTTTTGCCAAAATTATTTAATATTACAAAAAACATTTTTTTTTAAACTTAAAAAATCGAAGGCACGAGTTTCATTTGATGGGAAGATTCATTGGATGCTTGGCATTTAAGAACCACTCAAAGGTATGGCTCCAGTTCAACTACTAAAGAAGTCTTACCCTCTCATCAAAACCTGCTATCTTTACATGATACTCTGGAGTAGGCTTCTGCTGTCCTGTGTACTGACCTTAAAACAATTGTAAGAGAAAGGAGTTTTAAGACACTTTGCTTGACTAGCAATAAATATTCAAAAGGATCAAGTTTTCAACACACCATGCCACAAACCACCTCTATGCTCCTTTGGGTGGTTGTAAAGGTATATTGTCTAGGGGCTAGATCACTGGCAAGTTATTCCAAGCCCAGCCCTAGTCCAGTCTATTTCTGACAGGAAGATCTATCTACAATGGGATACCTTACTCTCACTGCACACTCATTCTCTTAAAGAAACAAACAGCTTTTACTTGTAATCAAAATTTGATTTCAACTCAATTACTCAATCATATGTACATCAAATACAAAGTCTATTATCAAAATAATCCATCAACGAAAAATAATCAAACCCCAAAAAATATTATAATATAATGTCCACTCTGACCAAAAATCTACACACTGAATCATTTGTCGTGAATCCACCTCCTCTCTCTTTCTCTATCTCTTAATATCATCTCACCATACTCCCTACTGTTTACCTGAACCCCAGGGCATATTACCCTGCCTCTTGTGAGAGTGCCTAAGGGTTGTGAGAGTACCCCCTAGGCAATGTACGGAATAATAAAAGAGCTTCCACACCCTTATCAACACTCCAGGCGCCATTCCTCAAGGGTCCATTTCATAAATGGTGCATCCTGCATGGTTAGTCTGCTATAGAATAGGAAAATGGCAGTGGTTCCTTCGGTCGTGTCTCTTGTCAGTGAGACCAGGGTGACAGTGTTATTTAAGGGCATTCCTTTCATGGCAGCATTCAGTTGGTATGGGAATTTCACATTTTTCTTCAAATAAAGATAGCATCAGGCTTACCAGGAATTTCTAAATCTTTGCCAAATTTATTAGGATTGAACTCTGCCAGCCAAGGGGAGTAAGCCTTTAGTTTGGTAGGAGGATTAAACAGCCCCCTTTTCCCATCAATCAAATTTCTCAGGCATGCTTCTGCTCCCTGAAAGTCCTGATAATAGAATATATTGATTATTAGAGGAAATTTACAAATAAACTTTATACAATTAAAATACAACTATCAAGTGTAGTTCACAAAAAAAAAATTTAAAGTAAGTTTGCAATTGGTCAATGAAACAAAATGAATTACATGTACTTCATCTTTTAAAGCATACTCACAATGACAATATTAAAAGGCAGTTGCAGAAAAAATATTGTACAGTTTTTACACAAACTTTAAATTTCATTGATTATTATAATATAATATTTGGCTAATGTCTTTGTCTCCTGGGTCTTTGTGTCATGCATATAACAAGCAATAGAAAATAAAAATACTTTTTCAAAAAGAAAGCATATCTAAGGGAAAGAACCACTAATTACTGCCATTTATTTGAAAATTACAGGTTTTAGCTTCCTTTCTGCTATACAAAACAAAGTTAATTGATTAGTACTAGATTAATACTTGATTAGTACTAAATGATTAACTAATTGGTCAATTTTTACATTGTTTTGCGCATTGCATGAATAAATATGCATAATTTCAACTTTATCTGAAAATGGGAAATATGAGTAAAAACATGTTGAAATGTAATTGACAGACAGACAGATAAAAGCTTTGTACAAAACATAAGCCAAGACACATTTGAATCTTTGCTATGTCTGAGTTTTTCATTACAATAAATGACTCACAAGTTGTTTTTTTAAACATTTCACAACTAGAGAGACAAACCTTTGCATTCATTGAAATCAATTTGCATCCATCTTTACCAAAGACCTTTTCAAACTCTGCCTTGAAATTCTGCCAATCAAAGAATGATATAATTGTTGACACAATTCTCCCCCAATAGGGATGGAACTAATATTTAACTCTTTCTCTCCATAATTATTTTCCACATTCCGATAGTAATATTCATTTGTATTTCACTATCCTGTTTTAATTAAACTTAAATAACTTTTTGTTTGTTATTAGAAAATGTTACACTTGGTATCAAATTATAGGGGAATGCATGCTCTTTTTATACAACACAAATTAAAGTTTATAAATTAAAAAATTAATTTAATTTAATGGGGTCAAATCAACAACGACATCGTCGATTAGGAGAGAAAGAGTTAATTTGCTTAGAATTAACTGAGAATAAAGAAAAATGTTTAAAATCAGAAATAGCAATCTAGTTCTTTGAATTAAACATTAATAGGTGCATTATACATTACATATGTAGGAATTTCAAAGCAAAAATACCCAGATTTAGTAGATTTGTGTGGTCAAATGGTGCAAGTCTGTCTGAGTAAAAATGTAGAGATTTTTTTAGTGTTGTTCTCTTTGTTTAATATTATATGAACTGTGAACAGAAAAAATGTATTATTTATTGTCTGTCTGATCAAAGTCTTAGCCTAAAGGCGCTCAGTAAACCATCTCCTAGATAACCCTTCCCCCACAAATGAGATTGGACGAAAATGCCCTGAGCACGCTATAAGAATGAAAGTAGCACTACATAAAAGCTTTTAAAATAAAAAAATGTAAATAGCTTAATAAAACTAATAATTTTGACAAACTTACATCAGAGAAACCTTTTCTAAACTCTCCCATACCAACAGAGGCAGCGGTGGCACTGTAGTTGATCTGGGTGGAGGAAGCTGTGGTGTCACCTTTTACATTAAGCAATTGGTCATAGATCTCTTGACACTTCCTCCTGACTTGATCTTTAGAAGATTTATCATTACCTAACAGTCTCTTCATATCTGAACACCAGTCCTGGGAACAATATATGCTGAAGGGTTATTTAAATAATTGTAATTGTGTGTTACAGCTTTCCTATTATATATCTATTTATAATTCTCTGACAACTACCTTCTCGATGCGTCTAGGTGTCCCGAGGTTCCGCTGTAATTATCGAATAAAATAACTAAACAACTAGATTAATACACATTAACTTTTAATCAACTTCTCGGCATATCACACAATCCACTCTCTACTTTTGATAACTATCTCACTTCCGGTGATTCGCTCCTTTGTAAAAATAGATTATACATACATACACACATTCACCCGTGACATTGTGCATGTATAGAAAAGGGAGGGGGATGCATGACAGACATCTACGCTATTGTAGGAATACAGAAAAATCTCTTTGGGCTCTGCTTCTGGCCTCCCCAGGTAGGGGAAGTGGTGTGGCTCAAGGAATTTTGCCACTTAAAAATAAAAATGATTCAGTGATCATCTAGTTGATGGGAGACCTTCAGACATAGGGTTTGGTGAAGCGCTAATCTCTCATTCCTGGCCTCAGGGTAAAACCCTTCCCTTGCGTCAAGGGTCATAATAGAGCACAAGGTGTGATAAAATATGTATCTCTAGTTAGTTTCTTAAAAGTCCTCCTACCAATTCTAATTTAGAACTCACAGTACAATAAACTCAAGTGCATGTCAAAATGATCAAACTAGATGCTTAGCCTACTTCACTTACCTTAAAAATGATCAAACTAGATGCTTACTTCACTTTCCTTAAAAATGATCATACTAGATGCTTACTTCACTTACCTTAAAAATGATCAAACTAGATGCTTACTTCACTTACCTTAAAAATGATCAAACTAGATGCTTACTTCACTTACCTTAAAAATGATATCTGGCTGACCAAACTGTTCCAGAGCACTAATAAATTTATACACCAACACATTGTGGATTTTGCCATTTAGTCTGAAAAGTCACAGAGTTACACGATGACCATTGTGGTATAAGATAAATATATGTATCAGAAAAAAAAATGTACGCCACAATATGATGAATAAATCAATGATAATAAAATGAGGGGATATAAATTGTACTCTTCTAACTGTATTTGTTTTCTTCTTTAAAAAGGTTTGCAACTTTAATTGTTTAATACTGATTAGTTGCTTTCTTGAATTACTCTATCTAAAAGACTTTTAATATACATCTAGTTTTAAACAAGAGATTACATGTGTATGAAGTGCTTACAAACTGCTTGTCGCAACTATTGAATTAGTTGTATAGTAAAAATGATCTATGTTTAATAGCGCGGATTAATCAATATGCGATGACGTCATTTGCGCTATTTTCTTGTTTTCTTGTGTAGTGTTAGTAGATGATCTTCCCTTGCTACTTCGTCATAATTTCTTATGACATAAAATGATTACGTAGTAAGGCTTTCATAGTTAATCGTCTGTTTCATTCTCTCCATCTTGTGCTGTAGAGCCAAGTTGTATTTTGTGAGCTTTTGAATTTCTCCTTGGATCTGATAGTGGATAGCCTTATCATTGTTCCTTGGATATATTTCTTGAAGAATTATTTTGACCCCTGTTTAGGGTGAGTTTTATTTTCACATTATATAGTTGTTTGTACTTGGATTCGATCGTATTTGTATTTTTTAAATTAGATTAGAAGATTAGAAGAATCTATTCTTTATCTTTCTATAGGGTCTCAGTTTCAGTCTCAGTCCCGGTCTCAGTATTGAGATCTCAGCTTTAGGCTACAGGACTGAGGTTTCCATCTCAGTTAGTCTGTCTCAGTGTCTGACGTTTCAAGTTTGTTTTTACAAGTCTGAGGTTCCAGATTCCAGACTGCGGGTTGCTGTATCCAGACCTGGTGATACAGTTCGAAGTTGTGTGCTTTGGTGTTACTATGAACTTTTGCTTGTTTATTGTGGATGAACAGTATCTTGGATAGAAGATATATGGACTTGTCATGAAGTTGTTGTCATGAAATATTGCTGAAGGCAATATTACTGAACCTTATAATTTAAGGTGAATATGTTTGTTTTATTTATTATAATCATATTACAAGTATTGAATTTCTACATCATATTATATTTACTTATATTATATTTATCATTGATCAGATCGCATTGTCATTGTAAATATATCACTAGATTAGATTCATCATTTTATGTAAATCATCATACTTAGTTTATGCACAACTCGGTGTGTATGGTGTGACTGTTGGGCTGAACTTGGGACAAAATTAATAATAACTTATCAATTTTAATTATAACACTCACACATTGAAATAATATTAATTTTAATACCTAGACACATTAATACATAATAATATTCAATATTATAAGTAAAACTTAAGACCTGACACTGCTATTCTGTGCTACTAATACATGTAACATTTTGAAACGTTTACTAACAAGAAGTAATTTCCAGTCAGAAATAGCATTAAGATAAAGTCAACAAAATGCAAGTCAAATAAAATCCTGTAAATTGAAGACTTTCCTTCAAATGAGAAGATAAATATCTCCTACATGTGACCATGTATTTATTGAGTTGAGCAAGTTAATGGGAGACTTAAAACTCTGCTAAGTCTTTGGTTCTCCCATTGATTCAGGCAAACCTGATGCATGCTCTTTAACACTAAGGAAGTTAGAAATTTACTGAAACAGATAATAAGGGTTACATACCTGTCAAGAGTTTCCTTCCTTTTATTCAATTGATATTTCTCTATTTTAGACTCACTTTTTGGGGTGAAGTCAAAACCTTCAGAGCTCATGTGTAGCGGATAAATTAAAGCCTAGAAAGAATATTACAGGTTATGTCTAATTGATAAATTTGAAATAATGTCATAATAATTAATCTACTTTGTAAGGGGTTACTGGAGTCAATTTTGGGTAAAAAAATCGATTTTTCAATTTTGGTTTAATTAAATAGCTGGACATGTATTTTATAAACTGGCACTAAAAATGTTCTAAAAAATAGTATTTTTTATTGAAAAAAAGCATTTTAATGATGCATGGTGAACACTCTTTTCCATATTTTTCTGAATACAAATTCACTGTTTTTGAGTGAATGCATTTTTTTTGTGACCCCCCCGTAACATATTTCTAAAATCTCTAGAACTAATAGAGATAAATGTGTCAAATTTGGTACACATATTCAGAGATAAATAATACAGAGAATCAGCTAGTTTTAATGACTTTATCTGAAGAAGTTTTTTATATATGATCTTTTTGAAAAAAAAATGTGGATGCACTTTACAGGTAAAAATAAAAAAATCACCCTTTTTTAAAAAATTATAAAATGCACAATACTAAGGGAAAATGTATAAAATCTAGCTAGCTCCTTCCAGCCATCTTTATACTTTAAGGTGTAAGTATTTTTAGCTTTGAAATTTATCAATTTTGAAAAATTTTAGAATTTTCCTATATGAACTAATTTTTGTTTATTTTCAAGATGGCCACCATTACCATGGCAACCCGGAAACATTAGACAACATTCAATATATATTTTTTTTTATTGAGTTGTCATATGATATAATATAAAAAAAGTTATTAAATTAAAGCAAATATAAAAATAATAAATTTCGCACTCCAGTAACCCCTTAATGACATTTTTTTTTAAATATAGGAGATAATAATGGCTTTTTAAAAATAATTTTTCTCATGAAAATTTTACAAGTACCTGTGGATAATCCTGTGCAATTCGTTCTAATAGAGGGGAAACAACCACAGACTCATCTTTGTCCATCAAAGCAGTCATCTGACTTGTCCACATCAAAAACATCCAAGATGGGACTTCTGCAGCCTAGTTAAGACAAAAGAGGTAGAGAAATACAAATAGATAAACAAAACAATGACAGTGGCAATAAATTGATAGAAAGAGCTGCAACCTCTCAGTGCAATCATCTTACAGAAGACAAACTTGGTTACAGGAGAAACAATACAATGATTAGTTTTTGTTCTTTTTTCTTCTTTAAAAGTAGACATAATTATTACTGTTTCATTAAGATATTTACGTAAATGTCTACATATATGTGTTGGGCACCGTGGCCGAGTGGTTAAAAGCTTAGCTTCTGAACCTGGGGTCCTGGGTTCAAATCTTGGTGAAGACTGGGATTTTAAATTTCGGGATTTTTAGGGCGCCCGAGTCCACCCAACTCTAATGGATACCTGACTTTAGCTGGGGAAAGTAAAGGCAGTTGGTCATTGTGCTGGCTACATGACACACTGCTCATTAACCGTTGGCCATCATCTGCCCTATAGATTGCAAGGTCTGGAAGGGAACTTTACTTTACTACATCTATGTAATAATGTGTTATGCCTATTACATATGCTAGTATGCTATGCCTGTAAAAATTGTATTATAGCCTATTATAACTCTATATGAAGGCTTTTATATATCACTCTTATAGCGCTTCACATCCAATAAGTTGGCATATAATGTACAGAACGAACACTCATTTTTTACAATGTAACAATTCTTTCTTAAGCTCAGAAATGTAATTCAGATACTAATATGTTTCATTTTCAATTTTTGTTATTTAATGGAAAATCAGCCTGTAAAGCAAAATCTTTCAAATTGTTTCACTGCAATAAAATTTACCATAATGATGCTAATCAAAACGTTATATTTAACTGACAACAAAAAAGTACCAGTCAGCCAGCCAATCATTCAGCCAATCAATCATCTGCCACCAAAACCATCATATGCAATAATAATTCATTTATTGTACTTCACCTTTTTTATAAACACATCCCAAACATCAGGAAACAGTTCAGACAGCTGAAGCAGTCGAGGGAATCGTTCCCTGGCTTCTTCACTACCACCTTTCATAGCATTAAGCAAACACAGCACTATAGTCTCAGGGAAAAGTGTTCGGTCACACTCCTTTGGAAATCTCTCTAGATAAAATACATTAATTTAATTTTAACAAAAAAGAGACATTTACAAACTATAAAATGTTATACAATTTTAAGGCTATACTGATATTTGGTACTAAAATGAAACATGGTATTGGCACTTGTGTAAAACATAATTTAAAAAAATAGAATACAAAAACAAATTTTTATTTGAAAGATAAGTGAAGAAGATGTCACTGATTCTTTGAGTAAAGGCAGAACAATAGAATATGTTACTAGCAAGGATGATGTTTTATTGTAATCTAATAATGCCAAATAGACTTAGAGGCCTTTATTTTAGTTCTGTTTGACTAAAGAATTCTGACATGATCAACATAAAAGAAAAACACAAGTGTAAAATAATTAAATGCCAGACAATTCTTTACAAGAAGAGTGATTGTTCTTTATTTTGGTAGTAAATTGGATGCAGGACAAACACATTTTTATAAACAAGATAACATTGCATTAGTGGTTCCCCTTTTTTAGTTTATTTCCTGGGACTGACTCAAAAAATGTAAATAATACAATTTCTTACTACATTTGTGAACTTTTTATGAAATTCGAATCGATGAAATGCCCATTCATTTTCCTTTAAAATAAAATCAAATATGTTAGATTTTTCAATAAAATAAAAAAGTTGTGTTAGTTTTAGTAACTCTACCCCCTTGAAAGTTTATGTTTGTTCAATCAGAATAATTTGCAATGAAAGAGTTAACACTAGAAATCAAATTTCAAATAAAATGAACAAAATTGAAATGAATGAATTTATAAATACACTTTACTCATTTCATTCCCAAGTATTAAATATTTATCACAAAATTTAGCAAGTCTCAGGTTGGCTTCTTCCATAGTTATGGCTTGTCTTTTTTTCTCATTAAGCTGTTCATCCATATCCTGACAAACTGCTGCTTTCAAATAGTTGTATCCCTTATCAACCAGCTGACAAAACATCTGAATGGTGTTGATAGAACATGAAAATGTATAGTTTGACTATTGGTATAATAACAATTTGAGTTACTTACAAATATTCCAATAAATAAAAAGTAAAACATATATAGGTCTATGGTTCAACACAAAACATTTAAGTAGATTTCATTTTAATAACAAGTGGTCCATGGGCAGAAGATGTGAAATAATACTTATTTCTATGACAGATGGCTGACCAAGGTATCATGTCATCATCCAATAATCTACAATTATTACTTTCTCTAATAATTTAAACCATTAGGAATTCAGTGAGTTCTGGGATATACTTACATCTTGAGACATTTTAAAATCTCCTATTGAAAAACATCCAGTCCATGGGCAGATGATGTGAAATAATACTTGTTTCTATGTCCAATGGCTGACCATGGTATAGTGCTATCAGCCAATGACCAACAGTCGCTAGTTTCTCTAATGTTTTAAACCATAAGAGTTAAGAGAATTCTGGGATATCTAAAATCTTGAGACAATCTAAAATCTCCTATTAGAAAACATACAGTCCATGGACAGATGATGTGAAATAATACTTGTTTCTATGTCCAATGGCTGACCATGGTATCATGTTATCAGCCAATGACCAACAGTCATACTTTCTCAAATAATTTAATCCATTAGGAGTTCAGTGAATTTTTGGATATCCTAAAAACACGAAAGATAAAGTTTTACAAATCAAGTTGTACAACTTACTTTGTCTTTAGAAACTTCCATGCCCTCAGGGGTGGCAAGTGAATAACATTTTTTTAGAGTGCCTTGCTGTAAATCTGGCGAATTGTTGAATTCTAAAACTCCCTGAGCTAGCAAGCCATAACCCTCGCCAGTTAGGATTTGGTGTTCTAACCTCAAGTCTGATCTCTCTAGAAGTATTGCATATTCTTCAAGCTTTTCTGTGAAAGATGCCCAGATTGATCATAATTAAAGAAAGATTGAATCAAGAATTTAGCAAAATTATACTAAGTATCTAGTAGTCATGGTTATATTTATTTGGGGTCTTTATTGTTAACGATTCGTTGTTAATTTTAAGTCGGGTTAAAATACTAAAACAAGTCAACATTTTAATGAAAATTAACAGTAAACATTCTTAGCTACTTGTCATGTCTTGCAGTAAGTAATGTCATAACACAAGTACAGAAACAAATCTATAAAAAAGAAACCCCTAAAATAAATTAGCTTTTGAGTGCATTAAAGAAACAGGAAAAATAACATGCAGAGTAATTGTCTGCTCACTTAAAAGTTCCAGTGTTGTTGCAATCTTGGAAAAAATATCATCTGTCCATGGATGACCTTTGCTCTTGGCACTGGATTGGTGAGCCGCTGTGTACAAATGAGACCATTTGAGAAACAGTTCTTGATCTGAATTTTTACAAACCTGGGGGACAATGGAATATGTAATCACTATCTTCTGCCAGCTGTGATGAGCTAACAAATTTTAATATGTTTTTATTTTCTCAATAAATGATTTTTAAAACTTTGAAATGAGTCAGTGATCAAACCATGAAAATAAAAATTAACAAATGAACTTTTTTTACAGGCATTATGAGAGAAAAATAAAATGAATCTAGTTAAGTGCCACCAGTAACTTTATTGCTACCAGCTAACATATAATAGGAACTATTGCTACCAGCTAACATATAATAAGAACTATTGCTTCCAGCTAACATATAATAAGAACTATTGCTACCAGCTAACATATAATAGGAACTATTACTACCAGCTAACATATAATAAGAACTATTGCTTCCAGCTAACATATAATAAGAACTATTACTACCAGCTAACATATAATAGGAACTATTGCTACCAGCTAACATATAAGAACTATTGCTACCATCTAACATATAATAAGAACTATTGCTACCAGCTAACATATAATAAGAATTATTGCTTCCAGCTAACAAATAAGAACTATTGCTACCGGCTAACATATAATAAGAACTATTGCTACCAGCTAACATATTTTAAGAACTATTGCTACCAACTAAAATATAAAAAGAACTATTGCGACCATTTAACATACAATAGGAGCTATTGCTACTGGCTTACATAAAATACGAATGTTTACAAATTAAACTAGAGAAAAAAATATTAAAGTGATCAGATGACTACTCACAGTCTGTGTGTCTCTCAGCAGGCGTAGAGAGAGGGTATAATTGTTTTGGGTCTGACAGCAGTCTGCCATAGCCAAACGCAGGGAAGCCTTGGCCTTGTGCAACTCAGTTATAGTATGATTTATATTCGTGTCAGGATCACTACTATCTCCAGATAACTGATCCAAAATAAGATTGATGTAAGCAACTCTGAAATAAAAGGGAAACATTTTTCTTAATAGCCTCTCCTTTCTCCCCCTTGTATAAGACTAAAAATCTAAAGTGGCTAATGGTTAATAATATTTCAACTTACTAGTAATTGGTACTAAAAATTATACTGCATTTTTCAACATGCAAAGATTTTGACTAATTTCTTAAAACTGTATATCTTTGACTTATTGCCTATAAATTCACAGCTCTAGACCTTACTTCTTCTTCTTCTAGCCAGCTTTATTGCTGCTGAGCTGTGAACTCTTTTGCAGACTGTGCCAAGGAAAAAAAGTGTGCTGTTTTCTTCAGTTGTTCAGCACTGCCGTACAGGCTGTTGGTTATGTTGGGCTGTAGGGTCTGCCTAAGGTGGATTAGGGAGGGGCATTCAAAGAGATATGGTTTACGGTTTCAAAGGGGTGGCTGCAGTGTCTGCAAAGGGGGAGTTGTGTGGAGTTTATTTTGTTCTTGTGGTAATTTAATAGTGGTGAGTGTCCTGTTCTTAGTTGGAAAATTGTAGATTGTTCTTTGCGGGGGAGGAAGTTAGACCTTACAAGATGAAAGAAAGTTGCCAGTATACCTATTATGGGTAACATCATCCCACACAGGCACTGGGTCAAGGAGTTTGTGTGGTAGTCTTCCCTTCCAGGCATTGATTAACAGAGTGCTTGCTGAAGGCAACACTTTATCTGTTCAGTGAAATAAAGAACATTGCACAGACTAAATAGTTTTAACATTGTTATGTTGTCTTTTAATAAAACACCCAAACTATTCAGTAAAACATGTCTACGATTGCAAACCTTTCATGGAATATAGAAAAATATCTTGATTAAAATTTAAAAAAAAAGATAAAGCATGCATTAAACATACAGCTGTGACTGTCTATGTTGACCTAAACCAGCTGATAAAGAAATTATTCTAAAAAGTATAGCCAGATATAAAGGTACAACCTTTACAACATGCCATTAATAGACCTAACCATGACTGGACGCCAAAATGTTCAGCTACAACTGAAAAAATGGAGGCGTTGTGGCTGAGTGGTAAAGCATTTGGCTTCCGAACCTGTGTTCCTTGGTTCGAATCCTGGTGAAGACTTAGATTTTTAATATCGGGATGTTTGGGTGCCCCTGAATCCACCCAGCTCTAATGGGTACCTGACATTAATAGGGGAAAAGTAAAGGCGGTTGGTTATTGTGCTGGCCTTGTTAACCGTAGACCATAGAAACTGATGACCTTTACATCATCTGCCCTATAGACCACAAGGTCTGAAAGGGGAACTTACTTTTACAACTGAAAATGATGAAATATGGATATAGTATCATGATTCTGAAAGTGCCAGTTATCTATCTAAAGCAACAGCAAACAGAGAGACAAATGTAAAACTGTCAAGATGTTAACTTTGACATGAATGCCTCATTTCTTGTGAACAGAACTACCAAGGAATCCAGAACAACTTTTTAAGTTCCACATAACTTTGTTTTTCTACTTACGGTCAGGACCCACAGAGTCCAGAAATTCTTTCAGTTCCACTAAACTCTGTAACTGTTGCAAGTTTTTCCTGCAGCTAGAGACCAAATAGCTTTGTCTTTCTACTTACGGTCAGGACCCACAGAGTCCAGAAATTCTTTCAGTTCCACTAAACTCTGTAACTGTTGCAAGTTTTTCCTGCAGCTAGAGACCAAATAGCTTTGTCTTTCTACTTACGGTCAGGACCCACAGAGTCCAGAAATTCTTTCAGTTCCACTAAACTCTGTAACTGTTGCAAGTTTTTCCTGCAGCTAGAGACCAAATAGCTTTGTCTTTCTACTTACGGTCAGGACCCACAGAGTCCAGAAATTCTTTCAGTTCCACTAAACTCTGTAACTGTTGCAAGTTTTTCCTGCAGCTAGAGACCAAATAGCTTTGTCTTTCTACTTACGGTCAGGACCCACAGAGTCCAGAAATTCTTTCAGTTCCACTAAACTCTGTAACTGTTGCAAGTTTTTCCTGCAGCTAGAGACCAAATAGCTTTGTCTTTCTACTTACGGTCAGGACCCACAGAGTCCAGAAATTCTTTCAGTTCCACTAAACTCTGTAACTGTTGCAAGTTTTTCCTGCAGCTAGAGACCAAATAGCTTTGTCTTTCTACTTACGGTCAGGACCCACAGAGTCCAGAAATTCTTTCAGTTCCACTAAACTCTGTAACTGTTGCAAGTTTTTCCTGCAGCTAGAGACCAAATAGCTTTGTCTTTCTACTTACGGTCAGGACCCACAGAGTCCAGAAATTCTTTCAGTTCCACTAAACTCTGTAACTGTTGCAAGTTTTTCCTGCAGCTAGAGACCAAATAGCTTTGTCTTTCTACTTACGGTCAGGACCCACAGAGTCCAGAAATTCTTTCAGTTCCACTAAACTCTGTAACTGTTGCAAGTTTTTCCTGCAGCTAGAGACCAAATAGCTTTGTCTTTCTACTTACGGTCAGGACCCACAGAGTCCAGAAATTCTTTCAGTTCCACTAAACTCTGTAACTGTTGCAAGTTTTTCCTGCAGCTAGAGACCAAATAGCTTTGTCTTTCTACTTACGGTCAGGACCCACAGAGTCCAGAAATTCTTTCAGTTCCACTAAACTCTGTAACTGTTGCAAGTTTTTCCTGCAGCTAGAGACCAAATAGCTTTGTCTTTCTACTTACGGTCAGGACCCACAGAGTCCAGAAATTCTTTCAGTTCCACTAAACTCTGTAACTGTTGCAAGTTTTTCCTGCAGCTAGAGACCAAATAGCTTTGTCTTTCTACTTACGGTCAGGACCCACAGAGTCCAGAAATTCTTTCAGTTCCACTAAACTCTGTAACTGTTGCAAGTTTTTCCTGCAGCTAGAGACCAAATAGCTTTGTCTTTCTACTTACGGTCAGGACCCACAGAGTCCAGAAATTCTTTCAGTTCCACTAAACTCTGTAACTGTTGCAAGTTTTTCCTGCAGCTAGAGACCAAATAGCTTTGTCTTTCTACTTACGGTCAGGACCCACAGAGTCCAGAAATTCTTTCAGTTCCACTAAACTCTGTAACTGTTGCAAGTTTTTCCTGCAGCTAGAGACCAAATAGCTTTGTCTTTCTACTTACGGTCAGGACCCACAGAGTCCAGAAATTCTTTCAGTTCCACTAAACTCTGTAACTGTTGCAAGTTTTTCCTGCAGCTAGAGACCAAATAGCTTTGTCTTTCTACTTACGGTCAGGACCCACAGAGTCCAGAAATTCTTTCAGTTCCACTAAACTCTGTAACTGTTGCAAGTTTTTCCTGCAGCTAGAGACCAAATAGCTTTGTCTTTCTACTTACGGTCAGGACCCACAGAGTCCAGAAATTCTTTCAGTTCCACTAAACTCTGTAACTGTTGCAAGTTTTTCCTGCAGCTAGAGACCAAATAGCTTTGTCTTTCTACTTACGGTCAGGACCCACAGAGTCCAGAAATTCTTTCAGTTCCACTAAACTCTGTAACTGTTGCAAGTTTTTCCTGCAGCTAGAGACCAAATAGCTTTGTCTTTCTACTTACGGTCAGGACCCACAGAGTCCAGAAATTCTTTCAGTTCCACTAAACTCTGTAACTGTTGCAAGTTTTTCCTGCAGCTAGAGACCAAATAGCTTTGTCTTTCTACTTACGGTCAGGACCCACAGAGTCCAGAAATTCTTTCAGTTCCACTAAACTCTGTAACTGTTGCAAGTTTTTCCTGCAGCTAGAGACCAAATAGCTTTGTCTTTCTACTTACGGTCAGGACCCACAGAGTCCAGAAATTCTTTCAGTTCCACTAAACTCTGTAACTGTTGCAAGTTTTTCCTGCAGCTAGAGACCAAATAGCTTTGTCTTTCTACTTACGGTCAGGACCCACAGAGTCCAGAAATTCTTTCAGTTCCACTAAACTCTGTAACTGTTGCAAGTTTTTCCTGCAGCTAGAGACCAAATAGCTTTGTCTTTCTACTTACGGTCAGGACCCACAGAGTCCAGAAATTCTTTCAGTTCCACTAAACTCTGTAACTGTTGCAAGTTTTTCCTGCAGCTAGAGACCAAATAGCTTTGTCTTTCTACTTACGGTCAGGACCCACAGAGTCCAGAAATTCTTTCAGTTCCACTAAACTCTGTAACTGTTGCAAGTTTTTCCTGCAGCTAGAGACCAAATAGCTTTGTCTTTCTACTTACGGTCAGGACCCACAGAGTCCAGAAATTCTTTCAGTTCCACTAAACTCTGTAACTGTTGCAAGTTTTTCCTGCAGCTAGAGACCAAATAGCTTTGTCTTTCTACTTACGGTCAGGACCCACAGAGTCCAGAAATTCTTTCAGTTCCACTAAACTCTGTAACTGTTGCAAGTTTTTCCTGCAGCTAGAGACCAAATAGCTTTGTCTTTCTACTTACGGTCAGGACCCACAGAGTCCAGAAATTCTTTCAGTTCCACTAAACTCTGTAACTGTTGCAAGTTTTTCCTGCAGCTAGAGACCAAATAGCTTTGTCTTTCTACTTACGGTCAGGACCCACAGAGTCCAGAAATTCTTTCAGTTCCACTAAACTCTGTAACTGTTGCAAGTTTTTCCTGCAGCTAGAGACCAAATAGCTTTGTCTTTCTACTTACGGTCAGGACCCACAGAGTCCAGAAATTCTTTCAGTTCCACTAAACTCTGTAACTGTTGCAAGTTTTTCCTGCAGCTAGAGACCAAATAGCTTTGTCTTTCTACTTACGGTCAGGACCCACAGAGTCCAGAAATTCTTTCAGTTCCACTAAACTCTGTAACTGTTGCAAGTTTTTCCTGCAGCTAGAGACCAAATAGCTTTGTCTTTCTACTTACGGTCAGGACCCACAGAGTCCAGAAATTCTTTCAGTTCCACTAAACTCTGTAACTGTTGCAAGTTTTTCCTGCAGCTAGAGACCATCAGAGTTGCTGTATTGCACCAATCCTGTCAGTGGAGAAAATAAATTCAAACTGAAATGAGTGTCGCATGCAAACTAAAATAAAATAAATAGCATAATTACGAATTTAAAAGTGTTCTAGATCTAGTTCTAGTACCTGTAAAAATCCCCTGAAGGCCATATTGCAGTAGTGTCGGGACCTGTCATAGCTCTGCTGCCAGAGTGACATCAATGCTAACTCACTACAATAACGATTCTATGAAAATAAAAAATGTCAGAAAAAAAAACTTTTACAACACACAGGTTTAAAAAAAAAATTTTCTTAACACGTAACAAAAAAAGTAAAGTACCTTTTCATATTTTGTAATCTATAGGGCAGATGAGGTATACATTATCTGTTTCTGTGGCCCATGGTTAATGAGGGTGTAATGTGGCAAGCACAGTTACCAACCTTCTTTACTTAATTGAATATTTTTTAACTCAAAGATGCCCTAAAGATCCCAAAATTAAAATTAACAGTTCATCAGTCTTCACCAGGATTTGAACTCGTGATCACTTGGTTAGGAAGCTTAGTGATTTACCACTCAAACTACGCACCCCAGTCTTAACACATGATGATAATGAAATGAATGCAAACATCCTAAATAAATATTTTGCATCAGCATTCTCAGCAACAGGACACAAAGACATATTTCTTAATTTAAACCAAGTTGAAAATAGGAGATATAGCAAGAAAAGGGGATCCTAAAACAATTAGCTAACAAAAAAAAAAAATTAAGTATTTTGACCTGATGGTATTCCAGCTAGATTGCTCAAAGAATTAAGCAACAAGCTAGCTCCAATGTTCAAAATACTTTTTCAAGAATCACAAAATCAGGGTAGAGTACCATCACTCCCCTATTTAAAAAAAGGAGAAAAATCTGATCCAGGAAACTACAGACAAGTATCACTGACCAGCATCACATACCAGAACGCATAATATGTATGATAAATCACTCTGACAAACATAATGTACTAACTCCATTCCCACATGACTTTAAATCAGTTGTTACAATGTTTTATAATAAATAAAAAGTTATCATGGAATACCCATGCTGACCAAAATTATTTAAAAAATCAAAGAAAGCATTTGGGTTTATTTACACATACCAAAATTATCTCCAGTTATTAAACTTCTGTCAATGTATGGTAATGACAACAGAGTTCAACAAAGCATGACCAGGTATTTAGGAGCCAGGCTAAGGATATTTTTTGTGTTGTTTCTTGTGAAAGAAGTGTACAACTCTAAGCTTTTCTTTAAATCACCACTATCAATTTTGTTCAACACTACAACTTTACTAACCTCTAAATGTTGTTTTTTCTGTAAGTCTGTCATGCAGTTGTCCACAAAAGTCAATAAAGACTGCTGGTTTGCATCCCCAGACAACAAGAGCTTCAATTTGCTGCGTATAACATAAGGCAAGTACTGCTCCTATCAATACAGATATCACACCCATATAACAGAAGAAACAACATTAGTTATATCTACACAATAGTTTATTCCCATTGTTTGTTTTAAAACCTAGAAAACGTAAAATGAGATTATCTCAAGTAAAAATGTGCCAAAATTAAAATTAATTTGATAAGAAAATAATATTGTAATGTATCTAAAATTAAACAACATAGTTTTGTCGAAATTCTTCAGGACCAAATGTAACACAGTAAATTAATAAATTTTGATTGTTATATTAGATGTGAGTTGTGGCTTGAATGTTTATAGTGCTAATGTTTTAAAGGGAAATAAGGTCTGAAGAAGAAAGTCAACATAAAGTATTAAGATTTTTGTGTTTATTGATTCTGAAATTGAAGTATGGGAAATTCTAGCAAGTATTAATCTTTAAGTTGTCTTGTATTGAAACAATAAAGTGTCTTCATCAAGTATAAATAATCAAAAGTTTTTAAAGCAATTAAAATGTTTAGATTATATTCACTTCTGCTCTGTCTTGACATATATCAAAGGAAAAATTTGAGCCAAATGGCTGGAATATAACAAAAATTAATCTGCCAGTTAAGTGACTAATAAACAACAGTTAGATAGACTCATACAGAGCCAAGACACCTGAAGAAAGCTGGTTGATGGTCTATGTCCCAGACTGCACCACAGGCAGAAGTGAGATGAGATACTACTAATAAATTTCTTTTGGGTTACCTGATAGAAACCATCATCCCAGACACGATCTAAGTTTGGCTGATCTGAGCTGTCCACGCCTTTGACAGATATTGTCTCAAGGTCTTTCCACTGTGACAGATGATCAAGGCACTAGAGAAAATAAAGAGTTAATTGGTATGAAAAAATATATAAACGACATTTTGACTAGCATGCTGAACACAGTGTTACATAAACTCTAAAAAAAACAACACATAAGATGAATTTATGGCCCCACAAAACAAAAATATTTGTTTTTTAAATTTATAAATAGGTCATTTGAATTGAATTTTGTTTTTAATTGTAGTTTTTAATTTTGTTTTTAATTGTTGTTTTTTTTTTGTGCCAGTGGGGGGAGGGGGGGATTAAGGAGCAGGATACTGTGCTGCCTTTAGGCGCTCAGTAAAACAGCTCAGCTCAATTCATGTTTCGAACTCAAACCTTAAAACCCTATGAATAGGTTGCCAAGTGATTTATGCTTTTTGGCCCTTCATACCACAAATTTGAGAAGCAACATATGATGTACTGTAATGAGCTATTGATATATGTGTTGTATCATTTCAGGCTGATTTGTGGTGATGAAATGTTATTTTTAGGTAAAAACTGGAAAATTCCACAAGAAAAGTACTAGAGCATGACAAATAAAATTGTACCTCCATCCTACTGATATCCCAGAAGTCAACCTCTGCCTCCAGTGGATCACCATCCTTCCAATCTTGTTGAGCTATAATCTAAAACATCAAGATTCAAACAAATAAATTACCCATAAATGACACTTTCTTCCTTTCAAGTAAGATCTCATTACAAACATAGAAACATAGAAGACTCAAAAGTAAAGTAGCAATTATTTATAAAACACTGAACCATAATCTTCAAATACAAAAACAAAATTTAATAAAATACTCAGAAAGACACAAAGATAAAAGCACATTCCTAGCTCCATATGCTAGGACAAATTGTATAAATGCTCCTTCTTCCCTAGTGCTGGAATGGGTTGCCTGAGCTAACCAGGAAAACCAGTGACTTGGCAGAATTTAAGTCCTTGGTTAACATGCATGACTAGAATGATGCAGGAACACGGGTAGAACTTAATTATCTTTTTTATTTTTTTTTTTGAAGTAACGTCTGTATTTTATAAGATAAGATAAAACAATATTGATAGAATGTAATTTCTCATTTGTATCTTTATACCTTTTAAGATCTAGACTGTAGGGCAGCCACTAATTCTATGACCATGTTACACAAGGTGTCATGTGGACAACACATTGATCAATGGTCTTTACATTTCTTAAAGAATGTCAGGTATCCCCTGGAGCTGTAGTGAACTGAAGGGCTTCCTTAAAATTTAATTTGGAGCTGTAGTGAACTGAAGGGCTTCCTTAAAATTTAATTTGGAGCTGTAGTGAACTGAAGGGCTTCCTTAAAATTTAATTTCAAGCTTTCTTTGGGAATTCTTAGGAGCTCCAAACTAATCCATTTCATAAAGAAAAAAAAAACTAGTCCTTAATCTTTCACTATGGTTTATGCTTCTAGAATGGTGCAAAACAAAAATTTATTAAAATATTTTTTAAATGCAATAAAAATGAAGGTTGTAAGATAATTTTTAGAAGATGTTATCATTTTCAAATATTTTACTTAGGTAGTGACACAGTTTTACATGTGCACTGTGAAGTCATGTGCACTGTGAAGTCATGTGCACTGTGAAGTCATGTTCATTGTGAAGTCATGTGCATTGTGAAGTCATGTGCATTGTGAAGTCATGTGCATTGCATTGTGAAGTCATGTGTATTGTGAAGTCATGTGCATTGTGAAGTCATGTGCATTGTGAAGTCATGTGCATTGTGAAGTCAGATATTTTGCACACAATTGTGTATTCAGCACAGAAGCCAAAGACTGGACTATTTCCTGTACCTGAGAATAAATCAAGTTAGCAGTTTTGAAGTCTCCCCTAGCCTCAGCCTCAATGGCTTTCCTAGTTTGATCCTTGGTACCCAGCTGGTCACTAAAGATTCCTTGGACAATGTCAAACTCATTGGCTGACTTGTACAATCTGCAGGATGAGGAGAAATGCCCCAATGAATAATACATATAAAATACTTCTTTAGAATATATTTATGTTGAATTCAGATATCAACTTCTTTTCAAACATTTCTGTCTCTTCTAGCACACCTTTTGCTACTTAGCAGTAGTAACGTAGCTCCGTAGTCTGCTGACTAGTAGACAAAAAGCAGGGTGTTCTTGTCAAACTGACATAAAGAATTATAGTTAGGGTAATGTCTAAGGACTTAGTTATACTGATTGTTAAGTTAAAAGGGACTGTCTGGGGTGGGTTACTTTGAGAGGTTGTAATAGAAACGTTCCACAATTTCATACTTATGGCAACAGTGTGTGCAGTTGGATAGGTAACTTAGAATTGAATCTATTTTCAGTTGATTTAAAATGTTTTTATCAATTCTAGTCACAATAAAAAAACAGCAGAAAGAAATAATTCAACAAACATTTTAAAAACTTCATCCACAATTTACACAACACAAATAAAATGTTTTTTTTTTTTGTTTTTTTTTTTTTTCAGGTTAAATAAGTATATATCCCTGAAAGATTTAGAACTAATGATACATGTTACTGTAGGAAAGCATTTCTTCTAGTGATAAGCAGCCTTTGCAAACATTGCTAAATAACCAGTTGCCCTTACAGGTACTTTTAATATAAGTGTGGTCTAAAATCTAGACTTTTGCAACCTTCACTAATGTTAAAAGTTATTATTATGGCAACCAAGCTTTTTAAAATTCTACCCCTACAGTCCTAAAGTTCAAAGACTTGAACAGACTACATGTAAATTAAAAAACAAATATTAAAAAACCTATTAAAGAATGTCTGTATATTCTATTTCAGTATACAAAGAGTATATAGTATAGCCTGCATATTTGTAATCATTGAATCTAACTTTCAATTTAACAATTTCTATTTATTCTTTCACTTCTATCTAACTAATTAAGTTCAAAGGCTTGTCTCCCATGACATTAAGGACCAATTTTTTAAATAATAGCTAAATTAAAGAATCAAAACTAATAAAAAAAACAAAAAATGACTGCTTATTAAAATTTAAATTCGTTTTAAATTCTATCAGATTTATTAACACTATAAATTGATTGTTTAACTGGACAAGGAACACACAGATCACCTGGATAGCTGTATCCATTCAGCCAGTTCTGGTGAAGGTAAACTTCTAGTCTGACGTGACTTCTTGCTTCTGTTAGCCACTTCAGTGGAGTCTGATTTAATTAAGTTTTCTTCTAGAACCATTATACCTTAAGAGAATATTTCATAAAATGCATTAACTTTCTAGTTTAACCCTTAAAACGCGTGTGGAAGTTTAGCATCTAAACATCAGAATTGTAATTGTAATTTTGTATGTACTCATTGTAAAAAAGCTCAGCACTTTAAGGGTTGAAGATTTTAACTTACATATGTAAGGATTTCCAGAGAGCTAACATGGAACTACATATGATCAAACACTAATCAAACTATTTAGACCAATCTATAAATTTAAGAGCAATTGGTATGGTCCACAAAACAATATCGATACGATAAATTATTCATTTTGAAATTTTCAAAACAATTTCCATAGCACTTTTGTTTTTATGCCTTAACAAACCAACAGATTCTCCACCACCACTAAAAATGTTTAATTTATTGAAAGTCTCCCCTTTCAGACCTTGTGATCTATGGGGCAGATGATGTTAAGGTCATCTGTTTCTTTGTCCAAAGGTTAAAGAGCAGGTTGTCATGTGGCCAGCACAACGACCAACCATCTTTACTTTCCCCAACTTAAGTAGGTACCCATTAGAGTTGGGTGGAATCAGCAGTGCTCTAAAAATCCCGAAATCCAAAATCTTGGTCTTCACCGATATTTGAACCAAGGACCCCAGGTTCAGAAGCCAAGCGCTTAACCACTCAGCCAAAGCACCCCCTCTTAATTTATTGACAGACCAATAAATTGTATAAATGTCAAATAAATCACTGAACATTGTAAGTTCAGTATATAAATGTAGTTAATTCACTTAGAGATTTCATGGGAAACTTTATACACATTTTATTCTCAACACCACAATGGATATAAAGCCTGTGGCCATGAAGCCTTTCCTTTTATAAGCAATATCTGATGGTAAAGACCTTCCTTCAGAGAACATTACCAGGAAAAAGAAGAAGAGGCAGACAGTGAAAGCTATGTGAAAACAAATTAAAGAATGGATGGGCCTGTCATTGAAAGAGATTCTATTCAAAGCAAAAGGCAGAGAAAAATGAAGAAAGATGATTGACAGATCATGTGTGATGCCTCAACTGTTCTATGGGTCAACAGACAAAGAGATCAATGATAAAGTTAACTATGTTTCAAATGAGCAACCAAATTTTATCATCAAATTGTTAGCATTTCCTCCCATTATCTCTACATTGATTTCATGAGTGTCCTAACTTATTAGACTACAATGCAAATTAAGTATCAATGGAGCATTCAAGAATATTGAAAGTTAGAGTTTTTTTCACTAAAAATGACTAAGTTCTAGTTACCTAAACTTTGTTGATTACTGGTTATGGAACTTGTTCCTACATCACTGGCAGATACTTTTAGGCTGGAGCGGAGCTCATACAGAATAGTCTAAATGAAATGAAACTAAAGTTATTTTATTCTAATAGTAGCAAACAGATACTTTTAAGAACTATTCTAATGTATATTACAGTTGAAGAAGTAACAATAATAGTGACAGAATAGTCTAAATGAAATGAAATCAAATTTATTTTATTCTAAAAGTAGCAAACAGATACTTTTAAGAACTATTCTAATGTGTATTACAGTAGAAGAAGTAACAATAATAGTGACAAGGTTGTGATCTAAGATGAATAAATACCCTAGAGTCATTAAAGCATAGAATGATTTGTCTGAATCAGGAAAACCAAAATGACCTAGCAAAGTTTATGTCTCTAATTAATATGCACAACTAGATAAATACATGGATATCTGTAGGACGTAATTATCTTCTATTTTGAAAGAGTGTCTTTAATTTTTAAGATAAGATAACATTTTAAATAGCATGATTATTATAACAGCTACTGGTTATGTCTGCTAAATACCAGAAAATGTTCTAAAAGTTAGAATAGTATTACACTAGTAGTCTACTAGTTTACTGATTTTAATCAATTCTATTAATTTAGCTACAGACTGATCAAAGCCATCACTTAGTTTAGAATGGACATTAAAAAAAAACTTACCAGAATTGATCCAAGAAAGGGTGGAAAGAAGTAGAGAGATTGTCTCAGTATGTGACTGATGCTATCATTGATTTGTTGAATCAGTTGCTCTATCTCTGTTTCTGTCTTCAACTTGTCCATTTCACAGAAAATGGCTTGAAATAAAGAACTAAACAAAAGCCTGGCCACTGTGCTGTCACGCTAACAAAAATACAAATACCATATAAGATTTTGCCTTTCATTATTTAACATTAAATATAATTTTTTTTTATATTTAGCAATAAATTTCAAAGCTACCCCAAAAAAAGCTATAACTATGGCTATTTAAAATAATAATAATTTTAAAAATTTCTCACGAAGACATTCTTGGATTCACATCTTTGTATAAATAAAGATTTAGAAAGTACCTAACACCCTTATAGCAAAAAAACAAAGCAGCAGCCCATTGAAGAAGATACCCTTCAGAGGTGCTGACAATGGATATGTCACAGTTTTCACAAGCCTGCCTCAAACATCACAAGCCCTCAACTGGAACCCCCAAGGAAAGAGAAAGAGGGGATGGCCCAGAAAAACATGGTGCCTATATTTGGATGCAGATGGTCAAGATGTGGGGATATTTAGACTCAGAAGATGCCTGCAGGAACCTTATTGGTCTATGCTCCGGAAGAAACAACGGGCAAAGATAAAGATGATAAAATCCTTTGAAATTAGGATTGCATTGGAGGTGGACATTTTTAGCTTGTTAAAAATGTTTAGCACATTTATGCTCAAATGGGGCTTAGAAAATTTGTTTCTACCTGCAGTGCTAATAAGTGCACAAAAATTATCATATACCTTTTAAGAAACATATCTTATCAGTTCCTTATTTTTTAGGCTGAACACACCAAAAATACTAGATAAATGAGTACATTTAACTAAATTATTCTTATTTTATTATGCCTTAATTTTATTAAGCCTTAATGTTTTAAAAATCTGGCTACATACATGAGCCAAAGCTTGAAGAGGAGCAATGATATACTGATACTTGATCTGAATATCTGGCAAATCACCAATACGATACTTTCTGTAGAGAGTCACTTGATTTTCTCTGCGAGCTTTCTGTTCTTTTAATATTTCCTGAACAAAAAAATTGTTTAGATATTAAATTTTTTTTAAAGGAAAATTATTATTTTAATTTCTTTTTTGGTAATTACTGTACCAATCATATTCATTGTAGGTGACTATATGTATTGAATAATAGACTGATAGATTTATAAAATGTGTCATTTAACAAACCTCTCTTAATGTATTTATCTTTACATTTCGTCGGATATAAAACAGAGACTGTGCTTGTTGGTCTTTGACAAACCTTCGCCTCAGGCGCCAAATATCCTCATGAGACTGAACAGATCCTGTGAAATATATAAGAACCCAATGTAGCTATGTCTAGTATGAAATTACCTGGTTATTATGTCACAGACTCAGTCCTGACATCCTAATGACCTCCATGTGATTACCAGTAAGATGGCAAAAATAGAAACTGAGACACATGAAAGAGGTTGAATTGGAGAGGGCATAATGAAGAAAATAAAGTATTTGCAATCTTACTTAAGTATAGATGTATATTGGAGATTTTCTTTGTTGGATACATACTTGAGGAACTGTATTCTGGATTTCCTTGGATATCAAGTATCATGTGATTTGTTATGTGATGTATTAGTTATGCCTAGCAGAGGATAGCTGGATGAATAACTGTATAACTTTATTTTATTATATATCATTTATTACAATTAAAAAAAAAGTCCCAACCGAACTGGCTTTGAATATGTAATGGGACCATATGGCTCTGCAGAAAACATCAGTGATAATGGCGAGCGTTTGATTTCTCTCTGCGCATCCAACAGCCTTTCAATTGGAAACACATATTTTAAGCACAAACAAATACACAAAAAAACATGGCGATCACCAAATGGAGAAACCTTCAACGAGATAGATTACATTTGCATCTCCAAACGATGGAAGTCATCTCTGTTAGACGTGCGGACCCGCAGAGGAGCTGATATCGGCTCAGACCACTACCTTGTCAGTGGCAAATGTAAGCTCCGATTGAAACGCCAACCAAAACGAGCCACACGACCCCGCCCATTTAATGTAGAGAAGCTTAAAGACGGCAATACTGCAGCACAGTTCCAATTGAAACTAACGAACCGATTTGAGGCTCTTGCAGATATATTGACCCTTGAAGAAGAGTGGGCCAACTTCAAATATACCACTATTGGGTGCGCAGAAGAAGTTATCGGAAGGAGGCGAGGTTCATACAAGGAATGGTGGATACAAGACAGAACATGGAAATTGATAGATGAGAGGAAAGAGGCCAAACGTAGACGAGATCAGAAAAATGAAACACAGGATCGCAGCCTAGCGGAAAAAGCCTATAGGGAAGCAGATCTGAAAGTAAAGAGAAGCTGTCGGCAAGATAAACGGGACTGGATTGAGCAGAAGGGACAAGAGGCACAAGCAGCTGCAAGCAGAAATGACACAAAAACCCTCCATCGTATTGTCCGAGATCTCACTGGAGCAAAGAGTGGACATGGGGCACCAATAAAAGACAAGCAAGGCAAAACTTTGTTAACGAAAGAAGAACAGGATGCAAGATGGGTAGAGCACTTTAAAGAGACCCTTAACCAACTGTCGCCAGACCTAACTTACATATTCAAGGACCCCTCTCCAGACAATGATCTCAAGGTCAAGACAGACCCAATAACTGCTGAGGAGGTTACCATGGCCATTGCAGTGCTAAAGAATAACAAAGCACCAGGACTAGACATGATATCAGCAGAAATGCTAAAATATGGGGGACAGTGCATTGTTAACAGAATGACTGATCTCTTAAATCTCTGTTGGCGAACTTCAAAAGTCCCAGAGGACTGGCAAAAGGGAGTGATTGTAAAGCTTCCAAAAAAGGGCAACTTGGCAGACTGTAACAACTGGAGGGGCATTACTCTCCTCTCTGTCCCAGGCAAAGTTTTCAGCACTGTTTTGTTGAGACGGCTTCAACAGTCTGTAGATGAAAGGCTCAGAGAAGAACAAGCAGGTTTCCGAAGAGGCAGATCATGTACAGAGCAGATTTTCGTTTTACGAAATATTATAGAACAAAGTCTTGAGTACCAACAACGGCTAACGATCAGTTTCGTGGACTTCAAAAAAGCGTTTGATAGTGTCCACCGAGAATCACTATGGAAAATAGTTAGAGAATACGGTATACCAGAAAAATTCGTCCAGATCCTACGACACCTTTACAGTCAGTCTAGTTGCTGCATTAAAACAGAAGAGGGAACAACAGAGTTTTTTACAATCGAGACAGGTGTGAGACAGGGGTGCATCTTATCTCCCTTCCTTTTCCTCCTAGCCATCGACTACATAATGAGGAGAGCAATGAACCAGACTGCCTTTGGTATTCCATGGCATGAACAACTCCAATTGATGGACTTGGACTTTGCTGATGATGTTGCACTACTCGGGGCTACAAATAAATGCATTCAAGAAATGACGGAGAGCCTAGACAGAGAGGCACCCAAAATTGGCCTCCGCATAAACTTGGATAAGACTAAAATTATGCGAGTGGGATATAAGGCAAAGGGTGTCCCCGTCAGACTTGGCGAGTCAAAGCTTGAAGAGCTGGACAAGTTCACGTACCTTGGCAGCATCATAACAAATGATGGAGATGCTTACCATGATGTAGCGTGCCGAATAGGAAAGGCAGGGAGCATTTTCCAAAGGCTGCAGCCTATTTGGACTAGCCAAGCCATTGGACTCGAGACAAAAATACACCTTCTCAACACAATCGTCATTCCAACTGCTACATATGCATGTGAGACATGGAAGTCATCTGTCAAAATTGAGAAAAGACTAAATGTGGCTCAACAGAGATGGCTGAGACGGATTTTGGGAGTCAGTTACACAGACCGGATCTCAAACAAGGAAATCCTTTGCCGAACTGGGAGTCGAACACTTAGTGAGGTTGTGACTGAGCGTCGCATGAGGTTTGCGGGACATGTTCTACGTCAAAATGAATTACGCACACCAAGAGTTGCGATAACATGGAAGCCTAAACGAGGAAAGCGCAAACAGGGACGTCCTCGTATTACCTGGCGACACACCTTCATGGAGGACCTCAGAACAGTGGACACCAGATGGGAAGAGGCTTCAGACATTGCCAGTGACAGATCATTATGGAGACAGCTTGCCGCCCAATGCGCCGAACGGCGCGGGAGGACCTAAGTCTAAGTAAGTAAAAAAAAAGTATGCTAAGTTTGGACTTTGTGTGCCTTACACGTAGTTTGTTGGTTATATGTGTATTGCCATCACAACATGACAAGAACTCAAACATGCTTATATAAACACTACATGTCTGTGGTATTTTACGTCTCGAGAGATAATCGTTTCCTTTTGCAACTTCTTGTGTGACTAAAAAGGCCAATCCTTGATACACAGCTGAGGTCATAGGTTTGGCATATGTGATCTCCAGGCGCCGTTGCATTTTCACCCTTCTTTCTACTACTGTTGTGTATGGCATCTGCACTCCGGGAACCTTCCCTTATGCTCGCTCTCCATACAGATCTGTCACTACATCTATGCTCTAGAATGAGGAAACCGATCAGTCACTAAAATTCATGCAAAATATGATCCCTACACATAATACATGTAGGGGTGCCCAATCTGGATACATTATATAATTGGTGAAGCTTCAGATGTGACCGGCATACTATTACATAGTAAAGATATGTTGGAAGAACAATCAACTAAATTAGAAGAAATGAGACATTGAAAAATCATATTGAAGTCTTACCATCAGTTTCATCTTTATTTGCTGCTGGTTTGATGTTATTCAATGTAATCTTTTTCCATGCAAATGTCTTTTTAGCAGTAGCCTCCCCTTTCTGTCCTGGGATTAATAGGTTTCTATGCTGTGAAGAAGAGCCCACATTAAACAAAAGTTGAGAACTAGCCCCCACACTAGAGCCAGGGTCAGCATATGTATCAAGACTGCTCTGAGTCAACCAGTTGAATGCCCTTGCTGTGCCTGGAATTTAAAAAAAGTTGAACTTTTTATTATCAGATAAATGTTACCAATTATTTCATATCTCCTCTTAATCAGGGGCCATTTTTAAAAGCTTACGCTCTATTCTCACATTAGAAAAAACAAAAAAACCTATTTAAAACACTCAACATATCAACAATGACATATGCAAGAAAGGCATGGAAGTTATCTGGGAAAATCAACAGAAGGCTAAATGTGGTTCTGCAGAAGTGGATAGGACAGATTTTATGGGTCACAAACAAAGAAATCTAATGCTATACCGACCACATAATGAAGGTGTAACCGAGCATCACATGAGGTTTGCAGGACAAGTCCTCTGACAAAATGAATCACACATCCCAATGATACCAGTAGCAATAGCTAAGAAGTCTAACATATTTGGGCTTTCGGCATATTGGCACTATTTAGGCCCTGTCTTACCAAGAGGTCTAACAAGGAAAGTGCAAACAGAGATGTCTTTGTATAACCTGGGAACACACTTTCATAGAGGATCTCAGTGCAGTGAACACCAGCTGGAAAGAGGATGCAGAAGGCCAAATTCTATGGAGACAGCTGCTGCCCGATGCGCGGAATGGAAAAATGAAGATCATTATATCCCAACCCAAACCTCCTGCAAGATGACAGAATTCTATGGAGTGCCTGATGCACTTTTTGTGATTCGATACTAGAAATTTCCTTACGGATAATAAAGATTATTATTATTATTATTATTATTATTATTAAAACTCTGTTTTAGTTTTAAGAATATTGTTTACTCTTTTCAACATGTTCAAACTGATTACCACCTATCCAACTAATTCTCACCAGTCATATCCATGGTGGGAGTAAACTGGGGCACATCCTGTGTGGCTCGCAGCCCACCATCTAAACTGTCTTGTCCCGTTTCCATGGACTGGGTGGCAAAAGTGCTGGCAAAAAGTGGAGTCATAACAGCATGGCGTTGCCTCCAGGAGGAATGCACTGAGTAGTCCTGGATGATGAACAAACAAAACTGTCACCAAGAAAGTTATAAACAACTACAAGGCACTTAAAAAAAAAATTGCTTAATCTTGATAAATAAGGAGCTTTCAACAATTTAGATTTTATTGTGTAAAATTATTTTTTTAATGACTGTTTTCAAAATTAAAGTCAACATAAAGTTAGCTGGGTTGATTTAGTCAAAAATCTATTATGATGTGATTGATGTGATTAAATGGATACCAAATTAAAGGGATTACTTTCAGTAAAAGATTGAAAAGCTTTGGGTGAAAGATTTAATATTAGTGATATAATGGTTATAGTTTGTACAGTTCAATTAAATTAACTGGTGCAGTAGTTATTTAAGAATATTATATTGTTTGTAGGGGTTTTTTTTAATTAAAAGAATACAGACTTAACTCTTTCTCGCCTAACTGAGGATACCAACGTTGATTCTACCAGAATGTGGTAAATAATTAAGAAGAGAAAGAGTTAAGTCTAGAAGTTGAATTTAAATGTAAAGTGAGATAAAAAAAAAACTCAATAGACTTTAGTAATTTAAATGAAATTAATTATATAAGAAATAAAATAGCAAAATCCAACCACACAAGAAAAAACATCTGGTCATTTATTAACCTGAAAAGTGCATTCACTGAGAGCATGTTCAAAGATTTCCCTTTGGTAGTCTGGAGATTTAGATGTAGCCTCTAGCAGAAGGTTGGTGGCATATGCCAGGTAATGGGGCTCTGTGTTGGGTGAATACATTGCTTCCAGCATGGAGATGGTCCTCTCTAACGTCCCTTCTGGCAATCTGGTATTACTGCTCCAGAAATTCAGGCAAACTAGTCTAAAAGAAACCAATCAAAAACTTCATCATTGATAACATACTATAAAAAAAATAGAACTATAGAATTCTATGACGATTGTCAAAATAATTTTATTATCATGATAAAAATATTTTAAGATACAGGTTTATTCTTTTTTTTTAAATTCCTTTTGTATAGTGCATCTATCCTACTATAGCAAGCCCAGTGCACTCTGATCGAAACTTTTGTGGACATGTATGTGAAAGGGTGTCTGGGAGAAGTTTTCCGTGCTACCTTGCCTAAATTGGGATTCAAACTTCGAGCCATACGTTAGGTACCCAAGCAGTTCTTGCCACTCAGACACACATCTCACATGTTTTACTTGTCTTTCAAAACAAATACAGGTTTGGACAGTTAGGATAATTGGATATATATTTGGTATGTAATTAAAATTAAGCTTTATTTTCAGTATTGATTTTTATTCAAATAATATCTTAAATATGATCTCAAGCATTTCCAATGCAAATGTTTATGTGTTTCAAAAATTAAATTATTTTTAATCCTACATTGAAAATAAGCAATTATCTTATGTGTCCAGACTTTAACATACTTTATGACTAATGTATAAAATTTACAGAAACTATATATATATTATATTCAATTTAGAGAACAATGTGAATGAAAAAAAAAAAAGATTTACTTTCTATTTGTAGGTTTTTCAGAGATTTTGTGGAAATAAAGATATTGCTTCCTAGCCCTAACCTCCTGCATTAGTTTATTATGTCAGGCAATGTTCACACAAGTCAATTATGACAAACCATTCTTTCTGACTTCAAAATGATTTTGTTTAAACTGCAAGGATCTTAAAATTCCAATGCTCACAATCACAAAAGGTGTGTGGGTGAGTTTTCTAGAGACCAAATGTATAGAAAAGTTTAGCTCAGCACCTGCAAGCAAAGTCCTCATCACAAAGGCCTCTGAGTAGAGCTTCTTTGGTAAGGCTAATGATGGTTGCACTATCTTCATCCTCCATATCTCTGTGGACAAATGAATGGTCAGGAAATTAAATACAGATTTTAGATCCAAAAAAAGTTCCATAAAAATAAAAAAGATTAATACATATGAAAGCATAGCACTAGGGCATGGAAAGATGGAGCAAGGTCACATTAAATAGCTACTTATTCATGATCACCATGAACAGTTAAGTTCACATAGCCATGATTCGCTTGTAACATCCTGCAACATTAGATAAGTTATGGATATCTAAGAATAACCTTTTAATTAGTCTGCAATGTGTTTCTTTAATTTTTAATAACAATAATGAAAGCAATAATATATTATTAAGACAACCAATTATACATTCCCAACTATACATTACACATAAGTATGACATAAAATATATAAGTTTCTTACACCACTCCTTCCACTTACAGTATTTTGTAAATCAAGCTAGTCAAAGCTCACAAAACTATGGCTGCTAAGGTGACATTTCAAAGCCTTGTGTGACAATCAAAATTTTGCTGAATGGCCATCAAGCAACAAAGGACACTACCAAGGAACAGAGTAATGAGCCATTGAATGCACCTTAAAATCTCGTTGTTGGTCGGGCATTGGTCTGTAGCTCCAAACAGCTAAATACAACTAAACCAATGTAGGCGTATTATATTTTTCATATTGATGAACTTTAAATAACTTGAACAATCTTCCTTTGTGAATAAAATTCTCAATATAATTTTTATAACCAATATACATATTCAACAAGATATAGATCTTATAATAGTAACAAAATGAAACAAAATGTAACAACAAAAACACTTCTTTACTCTTTCACATCTCTGGGTCATCTCTAGTTCTCCTCTCAGCCACATGACTACTTAACATAAATTATGACAGACCAGCTCATGGTTTCATCATTCTGCCAAAAACTAACACTCTCAATTCTCATCATAACCTTGGAAGCACAAACATACACTCCATGACACTCATCTCAAGAGGCTCTACATAACCTTATAAGGCAAGAACTGTTCCTATTCTAGAATGAGAAAATGAGCTCACTTGTAATTATCATAAGACCACATAAAAATTTCCAGCATGATTTTCCTGCAGGCTGGGTTAGGATGGCCTGAGAAAGTGGTGCCAACTTTCAGAAAAGAGAGCAACTCTGAGCCTTTAAGTCTTGTCATCACTGCATGGACAATTTTCAAAGCAACAAGCTGTACATCTTCACTTCTGTTGGCAGACAATTTCAAAAGGAGATTGAACAACAATATAACATGATATCTATTTTAAATTTTTACATTTGTGCTGTTGTCAAAGTCTTACATTGTTTTCTGTTAAAAGGAAGGTAAAAAGAGGAATTATGAAAAACATTTCTAATATTTGCTACTTCTCTCTATCTGGCTCTTTGCAAACACAAGGACAACTATACTATATATTTTTTATTTGTATGAGCACTGTTTCTAGATTACAGACATGAACACATCAACTGAAAATCTGCATAATATATTAAATCACAGTCAAATGTACATTTGAACAAGTTTCACTGACCTGTGTATTAAATATTCAGACAAGCCTTTCAACTGAAGGTACACATTTTCCATCTCATCCACTTGTCCTAATAGAAGCTCCAGACACTGGACTTTGAAGTGACCGTGTAGTTTAGGTAGAACGTAGAGCAATTTACTTTGAAATCTTTGTGAAGATAAAATAGTGTTTGGACATTCAACAAGATACTTTCCTCTTTTGTAGAGACATTTGTCACACATTTTTTATTAACGGAGGCACACTGGCTGAGTGGTAAAGTGCTTGGCTTCCGATTTGGGGGTCCCTTGTTAAGACTGGGATTTTTTTATTTTGGGATCTTTGGGCACCCAGCTCTAATGGGTACCTGACATTAGTTGGGGATAAGTAAAGGCAGTTGGTTGCTGAGCAAACCACATGACACCCTTGTTAACCGTGCATCACAAAAACAAAACAGATGACCTTTACATCATCTACCCTATAGATTTCAATGTATGAAAGGGGAACTTTACTTTTTTTTTTTTTTATAGACAACATTTTGCCAAAATTTATACAAATCTGAATGCATATTAATAGGTAAACAAATTTTTTGAACAAAATTTTAAAGCAATTTAAGGTTTTAGCACACTAAAGTCATGTTGAATAAAAAAAAAATGCATTTCTACTGGCAATATAAACATTATATTGTTTTGTGAGTACTCCCTTTCAGAGCTTGCAATCTATGGAGGCAGATGATGTAAAGCTCATCTGTTTCTATAGCCCACAGTTAATAAGTTTCAAGTGGCCAAACCCTTTGCCTCCCCAACCAATGTCAGGTCCACTTCAGAGTTGGGTGGACTCAAGATATCCTAAAGATCCCAAAGTTCAGAATCTCAGTCTTCACCAGGATTCAAACTCGAGACCTGTCAGCTCAAAAGCCAAGTGATTCAGCACACTGCCACCACAAAATTTAAGTTATATTATCATACTGTTACCTCAAAGATTCTTACATTTTACATCTCACACACACTATCTTCCCATTCATCTAGCATGCAGAATACTTACTTGAAACACAGAGGTGGATAACTTAGATGAATGCAGTGCAGACATGTGATGAATATACCCAGGTTGTTATTGGACAAACTGGTCAGCTGGGCTATGGCACTGTCATGAAATGGTCCTTCTGTCTCCTTACAGTTCTTCTCCAGCCATTTCATGGCCAGGCCAATCACTTCTGCAGCTGCCGCATGCACAGCTTTATAACAGTTGCTCATCAATACACATAAAGAGCTGAGATATCTGTCAGAGAAGTACTACAGTTATCAACAAACTTATCAACAAACACATTCATCAAACTTAAAATAAACAGTAAGATAATAACAAAATCAACATGGGTCATTTATACATTAGAAATGGAAGTAGAACTCATTTTTTTTATCAATTTAATCAAACTTGCTGAATAAATTTTAATCAGTTTCAATTCTCCTCACACCAAAATGTCTAGGTGAATATTACAATGATTGCTTTTTAAATGCAATTTATTTTTTTTTTAAAGTTGTACGGCTTGAATTTAAACTTGAGGGCTCAAGTCTCCTCAGAACAATACACTAACCACTGTGCCAACAAAGTGCTTATGAACAAAAAAGGTTTTATTGTCATTGTTACCTAATTCTCTACATTAAGTATAAAGGGATCTAATTCAACTTATACCACCACATCTGTGAAGTACAAAAACAATTCCTGTATTTTCAATACCAAACAAAATAATTAATTTCCAATAGTTTATTAATTTGATTGATTTAATTTTAATTTTTTTTTTTATTGATTCTTATTTTGTCAGATACAAGAAATAATTTAGCAAAATTCCAATTTGATCCAAGAATGGGTGTGGGAGAAATAACATGTACAAGTTTTTTACCAGACAGAGTTGAAATAAGCTTTGTAAAAAGGTGCTAAGATTCAATGACAATAACCTCATTTAACAAGGCTAGCGCAAGAAAATTAAATACATTTCATAAGTGTTTTACCTATCTCTATCAACTGGTGCCACAGGACCATATGGAGGAAACTTCCCAGCCAGCACAACACCTAGAATCTGAATCCCAGTTGTGGATTTCATTGACTTTGGGTCTGTATTCTTCAACAAGTTGTAGATAGTGCTGCCGAAGAATGAATGCAAACAACATTTTTATGAATATCATCACAGAGTTGCACACAAAAAAAAACTTTTAAAAAAAATAAACTAATGAGTAATTTTTTAAAAGTTTTGTTATGCTTTTACAAATGCTCATAATTTTTTAAAAGGTTAAAAAAAAGAAAGAAAAAGTTTAAAAACAAGCAAAATAAAAAAAAAAGCTTAAATGAAGTGTGGTTGTATCAATTAGTTAGGATCAGTCATGTAGTTAAATTCGCAATAGATTTAGACTAACAATAATAAATCTGTGCAATTAGAAATATTTTTACCAATTTTGTTTAGTGCAATTTCATGCTTTTAGCTTTTTTAATATGTTATGATCCTATCTGGACCAATGGGTGGGGGGAGAAAGAACATGGTATCTGGGTTGATCACTATTTAAATCTATTTTAAAAAAAGGGGATTGACCTAAATTCGAACTTGTCGGCTAAAGCCTTCTCAGGCTTCTCAAGCCAACACGGTAGCCCCTCTGCTAGCTAAGAGCTTATGAACATGGAAGATTGGTCTATTGTTCCTATTTTATATTTGTGTTAACTAAAATTCAGACAACAACCTATTAAGGGGACTAATTCAACTTATACCACCACTTCAGTCAAGTACAATTTCTTTACATTGTTTGAGATAACAAACAAAATAATTAAAAATAGTTAATTAACTAATTGGTTAATTTTTTTTTTTAATGATAATGTTGTCAGGTAAAAGAAATAATTGATTATTTCAGCTTGATCCGAGATTGTGTGTCGGAGAAATGTGTATAAACTTTTAACCAGACAGACAACAGAGTGAGTTGATATAACTTTTTAATAACAAAACACTGCAAAAGTATCTATCAAAATTCAACTTGTATGTAATATTGCTACTGTAATTTTTACAATAAAAAAATGTGATGGTCGCTTAGGTCAATTGTACTTACTCATATGGTATGTCCACTCTGTCATGCCAGACTTCTAAAAGAGATTTAAGCAGCGTAAGATTGTTGCGATATATCTGACGTACAGGATGATATATGTTGTCTGAGACCAAGCGAACTATCCGAGAGGCCAAAGCACGCTCATCTGTTGTGTCCTAAAGTATAGGCAGGCAAATAACCTTAAGTGTTGATATGTGGTATAGACTTTGATTGAAACATTAATAACAGATTTTTTTTTTTACATGGCCCATGATTTAAGTTTAATGAGCTGTAGAATAAACTCAGGAATCGCAAAGACCTTCCTTCACGGAACAGTACCAGGAAAAAGACAGGAAGTGATAGAAAGACATCATAAAAGAATGTACAGGCCTGTCATTGAATGAAATTCGATCCAAGGCAAAAGACAGGAATGGAGAAAGATGGTAAGACAGTTCTTGTGTGATGCCCCAACGGTTCAAAAGACTAAGGGATAGTTGAAGGTGAAGGTTAAATAAACTATTAATTATCTTTCAAACACAAACAGAGAATGAAAAGACTAGGGATTAAATGGCCAGGGATTATGTGACTGGGAATCTTCTACTACAAGGTGGCTGCCTGGTCATGCAGTATGCCCACTGGACTCTTGTTCGGTAGTCTAGATGGTCCCAGGTTCATACCCCGCCTGCTGCCATCCTATTTGTCCTACAGGAGGTTTTGAACTAGGAAGCAGATTAACTTCTTAATGAAAGAACATCAGAAACATGTTAAAAATTTTACAAAACATTTGTTTACATTGTACAACCGGCAGACTAACCATCTCAATTTCATTTCACTTCAATTAAGGTAGACAAAATAAAATTGTAAACAAATATACAGGTGAGAAATACTTACTGCAGGGATGGCAGACTTGTGCCAAGTTATCATGGTGATGATTATGTCAACAGCAAAGTATGTCAAGCCTTCACCACACACAGTCTTCTCCAGAAGAAGTTGACCAAATGGCTTTAACCAGAACTTAGCATAAGGCTGAAAAATCTATTTCAGAAATGAAAATAGCCAGAGAAAAGGGGAAGACATTTAACATAGTTATTTACAAGATTTAATGAAGGGATATATATATATATATATGTTTACTTTTAATAATTAAAGGCATAAATAAATTAATATTTTTATAGCATACAAGCAATGACCCATTTCTATTAGCAAATAATTTTATTACAAAATTCCTCTAAATATTGGCACCACTAACAAAGAGAAGAATTGACCAAAATAGATAACCTAAAAACTTTGAATAGGGCAAAGTGTTTCAAAATCATACATATAAAAGAAACTATGGCATAGTATGTAAATAATATAATAGTTAACAAGTATTAATAGACATTTGTAATTAGAACAACCAAAAGTTGTTTCAAAATTAAAAAGAAAACATATAATAAACAAGATTGTACAAGATAAATTATTTAAAAAAAACACATTTATAATCTGCATTTGACTTTTAATTTAATAAGTCAAATGATGTATGTTTTTTTTTAATATTTGATGAAGGATATTTTTATTTATAGATTTGTATTTATAGATTTGATATTAAATCTTGATATCCATAAACATTCCCATTAGGGCTCTTCGTGTCCCAACTATCAAAGATAAATTAACCCATACATTAACTCTGAACTACCTGATAATACTTACCTGGCTACAGTTCATTACAAGTTTACATATAAAGAGCCTGACATTGACAGCACTGAATGCAGCAGACATTTTTTCATGCAAATAGGACATCCAAGATGGCATTTCTGTTGGTAGGTTTCCCTAAAGCAAAATAAAAACATTTTTTTTTCTTGTTGGTAGTTTTGACTTAGCTCAAATTTCAGCTGAAGCAATTTAATAGATTAAATTCTGAAAAGAAAACTACTTTTTTTTACTAAATTTTTTTAAAAACTTTATTAGACTTATTATTATTATTGTACTATCTAATTTCTTCATAAAAAAAAACAAATATTTCAACAATTTAAAAGGAAATATTGTTAAAATTTGCAAATTTCACAAGTTTAATTCATGTAAATTGATTTCCAAGTTATCAAGATACAATCATGTGTATTCATACTTACTGGTGAGACTTCTGGGGTTATTTTTGCAATAGACATATGTTTAATTACTGCAATCAGTGATGCCATTGATTCATGCCTGTTGAGAGCATCCATCTCCAACTCAATATAGTCTTGAGATGAAGGTTCTTCAGTAGCTACCTAAAGTTAAAGAAGCAAGCACATTTAGAACATGTGTTGTTGTTTTTTTTTTGGTTATACTGATAGAGAAAGTAGGTTTAAGCTATTTAAAATTATCTTCATCATGACCATCATGTCACAGTCTTAAACAATAAAAGCATTTTGTAACATTAACAGGTCTTTTGTAAGCTTCATTCAACTTTTCAATGAAAGCTGCGTTTTATTTTTAGCTCAAATATTTTAGTTTCAAACCATAACCTAATGAAAGATGAATGGTTTTCTTATTTACTCAGAGCCTTTAATGGATGGTTGATACCATCACATATGCATACTGATTGTAACATTAACAGGTCTTTTGTAAGCTTCATTCAACTTTTCAATGGAAGCTGTGTTTTATTTTTAGCTCAACTATTTTAGTTTCAAACCATAACCTAATGAAAGATGAATGGTTTTCTTATTTACTCAGAGCCTTTAATGGATGGTTGATACTATCACATATGCATACTGATAAATGGCAAGGTATTCCAAATAATGAAACATATTTATCATAAATTATATTTCCCATACACACCAAGAATCAAGTTATTGGGAAACGATCATTTCAATTAAAATTAAATTATTTCTGCACATTTTAAAATGGAAACATGACACTGATCTTGGAGACCAGATACACCTTACTTACTTTATTTTCCTGAGAGGCTGAATGGCCTCCCTTAGTGCTCCTGTCACTGGTCGTTATAGGATCATATAGCTCACTCTGAAATATAGACACATTAGGTTATCCACCCTGATCATTTGTAACACCAATCCAGTTTTGCAAGGAAGTAATATAATGTGAGAGGACATGTTGGCCTGGAGGGGAGGGATAGCTGTTTTTTTGTAATGCTTTTGTGCTGTGGTTTGCCAGGTTTAGATCTCAAAAACTATTGCAATCTGGCATCATCTTTTGTGTCTGGGATAGGTGCATTTGCTATTTATGGTTCTCCTTATGCACAATCTTCAGATATACAAGTCTATATAAGTAAGTCAAAATAAACAATAAATAAAAAGATATGCATATTTTATGCACATACATAAAACCATTCATAAAAAAAATTTTAAAGGCAGCTTAGATTAATCTTGTAAATAAAGTTTAGCGTTAGAAATGATTATCCAGTTCCAATATTGTCTTTCTTATGCTTCTTGCTTTTCAAAAGGAAATTCCTTAATTTTAAATTGTGCATGTAAAATACATATATACAAGTATATGTATGATCATGTTTATCTGCAACCCTAAAACAATTCAAAAGGAGTCTAGAAAGATCCTCATTTTTCTTCATTATAGTTATACTATTGATCTCAAATTAGTTAATTTGAGGAGGCCATACTAAATGGGATGTACGTATGACCTTGTTTGTGACAAAACATGTGAGAACCACTCTAGCCATTGAGTAAGTCAAATTTTTGTTTATCTCCAGAAGAAATGAAAGTTATTAACAATTAGACTAGCTTTATACGTTTGGGACATTCCTTTCTCCATGCCATAGTGTGACAGTCATACCACCCGGCAACGCAATTACCCAAGATACACAATAATTTACTTGAATATCAATTATATTTTATTATCAATACATGAAATGTATACTTAAAAGATTAGCAACAGTCGTTTAGATAGAAGGTAAACAAATGTGTAGTTAAAGGTCAAAGTTTTATTATGATTTTTTTTTAAATGTTACAAGAGCTAAACAACTTACCTGCCAGTTGCTGGACATGTTGAAGTCAAACTGATTCAGGTCATCATTCAAACTACTGTCTGCCAGATACTGTGAGGCCAGGTGAAGGGAAGGTGAGGCAGACTCATCTTGGCCATTGGATTCAGCTCTCATCTCATGGGCAATGTTGCGGATTGACACAAACTTTTTATGTCTCTGCACTGGAGACTGAAGGGATACAAAACAAAATATTACTCATAACAATAAAACCCAAAATTAGTTGTCAAATAAAAAACCCAAGATTTCACTTCAGGAAAGAAGATTACAATATGTAGATGGCAGTTCAAAGGAAAAATAATAAATTGTTTACATATGGCTGCATTTGTATTTTTCTAACATTTTTAAACTAACATTTGATTAGAAATGTCTATTTGAAGAGTTTGAATAGAACATTAGATAGTTGGTTATGCATGTAAAAAAAAGTACCTTTACTTCCACAGTAAATTCATACTTCTTGTTTGTGTCCACAAGATTTTCTAGAAGAAACTGTCCCTAAGCAGGAAAGCAAAAAATTTGTTTAGTATATGTAGGTTATTTATAAGATAACTAATTATAGTTTGTTTGTTTTAAATGTTTCAAAATTGCCTTCACAATTAAAGATTATTACATCATAGGCCTATCTCATGCACCCAGAGGTGCATTTGATGAGACTTAAAGACCCCTACTTTACCTTAGAAATATTGTCTTGGAATAAAAAGCCTTTGTAAAACTTGAGATCAGTCTGAACACAAGAAATAATGGCAATCAAGAGGTTGTATGCAAAGCAATGATACTGGCGCCGCAGATCAGGAAGTAGAGTCTCTCCTCTCACATCTTCACTTCTGGCTTCATGAGCGCATCTGCCATAGAAACAATTCATGTTAGTTGTATGTAAGAATGGCTTTATTTTAAGAGAATTCTTTGTTTACGTTATACAATTATCTGGGAACATAGAATTAGTTGGTATAAAAGATTATCAACTTTAAAAATAAAGTCAAGCAGTGTTCAGCAAAGCTATTTGGACATGTGCTGACTTTTTTAAAACCATAAATTACAGTGTCAAAGATTCCAATCTATAAAGAAATGATTAAATAAATACGAGATTTAAACAAGATTTTTTTTTCAAAATTCAGCTAAGATAATTTTAAGATCTTACAATGAGTAATGTCAGGTAGAAAAAAAAATGAATTTAAAATAAATTTAGGACATGCTGAAATATCTAGAAATGATTATCTAAAATTAAAGAATGCAACCAAATGGAAATTAATTTTTATTGTTTGTTAAAAATAAAAAGAGTAAAAAAATGTCAAGAAACAAATCTACTTTGTAATCTTTTGTGTCATCTCTTTGCCTGTGTCAACTTTTCCTTCACATAACTTTTGGTTGATGACTGAGGTCTGGGAATTGACTTCCTCTTTACTCAGCCTAGCATACATGATTTCAAGCAGTTGAAAGCAGCCAATCTTTGTACTCAGTTGATTCTCGAGTGCAGACTCAACATTCTGAAATGGGTTCATAAGTATGCCTTTAATAATGAAAATAACGTTCAGACGACTATATTACACAATCAAAAATTAAAATGAAGTATAAAGGAACTTTAGTTCTAACTTTGTTCAGAGTTTGATCAAGATATCTGATGATTTCTTGAATATGACTGCTGAAGAACTGAACCAATGCAGAAGTGGATACAACTCGAAGGATGGGAAGGCACACATTTTCAACAGCCGCCCTACGAACGTGTGGTAGGTATGAGTTGTCATTGACAAACACAGAGAAAGGTACATCCATTGCTAGAAGCTGCTGGTCTAATGGCAGCCTGGAAGCAAATATAAAATATTTTAGATAACGAAAATTAATATCTTTGGGGAGAAATATATAGAAAATAAATTAGTTCTCATAAAAACAAAAACAAGGTTTCAGAAAATAAATTAGTTCTCATAAAAACAAAAACAATGTTTCAGAAAATAAATTAGTTCTCATAAAAACAAAAACAATGTTTTGAAAATAAATTAGTTCTCATAAAAACCTAAACAATGTTTCAGAAAATAAATTAGTTGTCAATAAAAACTAAAAAAAAAGAACTTAAAAACTTAAAACACTAAGCTTAGGGTGGAAATAAAAAACATTCTTACTACTTAGTTTGCAATGCTTTGGATTCTCTTTTCATGAAAGCTAATATGATTTTTAGCAATTTCAAAGTAAAATCTAAATGTGGAGGCAATAAGAACTGTAAAGGTAACATCGACTATTCATATTTTTCCTATAGCTTCATTGAAATGTTATACTGCATACAACAAAGCAAACATTAAGAGACTACCTTTGAACAAATCTGTTGATTCCCAGCTGAATGGCTTCACTATGAATGTGCTCTGTCTCCCTACAATACACACTGATTACAATGTTTAACACCATCAAGCTGCCTGTCATCTCCATAGCAACCAAAATCTATGAAGTAAACACACATTAAATATTTGCATAAATGTGGATAATGAATTAGAATAATGAACATTTTTTTTTTTTAATAAATATATGTAAAAATTCAGTTCGTAACAAGTGAAACTAACTCTATCAATGGCTGTAATGTAGTCTTTATACTTGGAGGTTCCTGGTTCAAATTCTGTGCTAGTTAGAGGAAAGTTATCAACAATGAACCTATCCAGAGTTTCCCTGGAGATAAAAAATAAACATTGCTATTGTCAAAAAAAGCTTTCTACCCCTCTTCTATCAAAATACCAGAGTAATCATTAAAAGAAAACATTCGTCAGTCATCTGGTACTACTCTTACATTTATTGATGAAGTCATCTGGCAATGAGTCATGAGTCTATTAAACTTACACTTAGATTTTTACTCTTCTGTTTAAAATTATTGTGTTGATATGAAACAATAAAAAAAAAAGAACATGTAACCTATGAATAACACACAATAACATGTAAAGGTGCGTTGGCAGAGCAGTAGTAATAATAATTGTGGCTTTTATATTATAGTGCTACTTATAGCATGCTCAGAGCGCCATGGTCCAATCTCCTTTGTGGACCAGTGGGGGAGGGGGTATCTGGAAGAAGTTTTTTTTTGTGCTGCCTTTAAGCGCTCAGTGAACACAACTCTGCTAGAGTCAGGTGTCAAACCTTGAGCCCCCTTCATAGGTAGCCAAGCTAAGTTCAAGCATACTTAGCCCCTTGCTTGGCTTCCAAACCAGGGGTCCTGGGTTCCAATCTTGGTGAAGACTTGGATTTTTAATTTAGGGATGTTTGGGCGCCTCTGAGTCCACCCAGCTCTAATGGGTACCTGACATTAGTTGGGGAAAAGTAAAGGCAGTTGATCGTTGTGCTGTCCACATGACATCATTGTTAACCGTGGGCCCCAGAAACAAATGACCTTAACATCAACTGCCTTATAGACCACAAGGTCTGAAAGGGGAACTTTAGAATAACCTGTGGGTAAAACAAACAAGCTCACTTACTTCAGATATTTATCCTGTTGACTTTTTGCAGTAACAAAAAAGGGAAGTAATACCAAAGCTTCATTCTGTGTTAATAAAATCAGAATATTACATTTAAACAACAAACACTCAACTACTTTATAAGGTCATTTTAACACATAATCACAAACACTATAAAACTGTATTAGGATATCATAAATGTCATAATTAAAAGAATAGTTTAATGATAAAAAAAAAGACAATACCTTTATTGCCATGTTGGTTTTTGGGTCTTTCAAAATACATTGGTACATATCAGAGAGTGATTGAAATGTTTCACTGGAAGAATCTTTGGCTATCTGATTAAAAACAGTCAAAATATTTTTAAAATCCTTTTAAAAAAAAACAATACTTATCTAAGGGAAAGAACTTTATACTTACAACTATATTTCTCATTTTAAGGAAAGAACTCTGCACTTACATTTATATCTCTCAATAATGTAAAAGTGTTTCCCCTTTTTGATATCAAACAAAATAATTAATTACCAATAATTAATTGAATAAATTTTTTTTGTTTTTTTTCTATTGATTTATGTCTTGTCTATGCCAATGCATAATTCTGCAAAGTTTCAACTTGATCTGAGAATGGGTGTGGGAGAAATAGCATGCATAATTTTTTTATCAGACAGAAAGACAAGAGTGAGTTGATATGAGCTTTGTAAAAATAGAGACATACATGCATTGGTGAAGTAACATGCTAAAAAAAAACATTGCTTTTTTTTTAAAGCTTTATTACAGTAGAAACAAGCTTGCAACACAACAAAATAAAACTTTGCAGGCTCAAAAGAAAAGACAAAGAGAGCCAAGAGAAATTTGAGGGTAATTAAAATTTACCAATTAAAATAAAAGATAGATACATCAACACTTTTATCAAATACCTGGCCATCTATAAGAAATAACTTTGTCAAGATGAGAAGTAGCAGTCTCTGATTGTCTGCCGATGATTCTCCTTCCAAACAGGATTTTTGCTGATTTAAAAAACCCAGAATAGCTTGACAAAGTTTTACACCAACACTGAAATGAAAAGTAAACAGAATGTATTAGCCATTACTGTATTTCTTCTTGGATCGAGTTAATTGTAAGTTGTATAAAATGTAAACTTAAAGTGAATGCAACATATTTAACTTTATGAAAGTCAGGGAGTTAAACATTTCTACTATTTTTACAGTTTTAGATGTTTTATTAGAATTACAGGTTTCTTTCAAAAACATTATCAATTTATTTTTTTTATAAAAAAAACGTTCAAAAAGAATTATAATAGGATATCCAAAGAAAGCTTCCATTAGGCTTTAATAAATTAACAGTGCACTAACTTTTTACGCAGCATCCTATCCTTAGCCACATGATCCAAAACAGCCACCAAAAAAGCCCCAACACATGTCGTATCAAGCATTGATGTCTTCTTGACAAACATCTCTAAAATTTCTGGAACTTTCCCAACGACTGACCCAGCAATAGTAGAGCTCATTAAAGTTAAGAAGTGATCACCATGGTTGACCTTGACACCACCAGAGAGACCTTGAACTTGGGTTTTGTCCAGCAGTTTCTCAACCAGATCTGATATCTGTAATAGAAATACTTCATTAGTGTTTCTAATTACTTTTTACATAAGCAAGTAATTTTAAGCGATTTCTAATAATCTTATTTAGAATTTAATATATAGAGTTTAAAATATTATACAATAATAAGCAATCAAATATTTAAAATTTAATTTTTTCATTTCTTTTAAGCAATTTAAAATAAATAAATATTGAGGTACATTTTGAAAAAAAACAGTGTGATTAAGTTCATGAGCACAATATTAAAAGTACATCTTCTATAAACTTTTATATTAAAGATATACTTCAACGTTTCTTACTTCTGTTTCGATTCAAAGTGCTGCACAATGAATTAATATCACTTTTTGAACATTTCAGTTTTTATCAATGTATATGTAATTGTGAAACATTACAAACATCCAAATTAGACAAATTGGAACTAAACTCTACTTACTGGTACATGAAGCTCTAAGGACAGTATCAGTAAAGTCTTGGCTAAACTCAATGCCGAAGGTGTTAGTGTTACTAAGGACAACTCACCATCTTGATGATCAACAATGCCCTGGAAGAAAGTTTAAAGTAATTCAGACTTCAAGAAATATAACAACCTATAAAAATGTGATTAAAAGTATAAAATAATACAAGTTATGATGTGGGACAATATTCAAAAAGAAAAATGAACTACTAAGATGCATCTAACAAAATGGGTCCAAAGCTTCAAATTTCAAGTATGGCTCCAAAACGAAATGCAACTTTTTCTATTAAAGACAGCAAGAACATTAATTTAGTTTGAAATTAATTTACTTAATAAACAATTATGATTAGATTAATAATAACATGTCTAGAACTTATAAGAAATGTCTTTTAATTAAAGGTAAGATTTGAAAAAAAGAAAGCATAGTTTAAACTGGTTTATTACAAGAACAAATCAGAAGTCTAGTCTACATCACGATTTGAATAATATAAAATAAGACAAAAATTTTAAACCGCATACAAAAGAAAAAAAGCAGGCAGAAATTTCATTTGTGAATAATGAAAATTAATGTCCAAATTGTAATAACTAAATTAATTTATTGTCCATTAGTTGATTATTTTCCAGTATAGCAATATTAAAGGGTAAACATTACCTGAAATACATTATTTAACAGTTGGACAGCCAAACATTGTTTATCTGAAATGTCCAATTTGGGCAAGTGGTCAATCAGAAGTCCAGCAGTGTGCAATTGTCTGTAGCCCTCCAGCATCAAAGACAAGTGAGTGTAATTTGTTGCTGGACTCATCAGATTAATGGGTAACATAGTGACCAAGTCACTTTGACCAGAAGTGGGGGAAAAAAGTAGGCATTAATGTCACTTGGTTATAATAAACACAATTTTTCACATAACAATTTTTTTTTAATTCTGATGAGCTTTTCATGTGAAATAAACTCCACATTATGAACTGAATGTTTTTCAACTATATGTATGATTTAGTTTTTAAACATATCTAGTGTTAGACACTTAGTATTATTAGTTTATATAGAGATGCACCATAACTGACAGACTTTGAACGCAACTAGTGACGTTATGACTTGGATTAGAGACTACTTGGAGACAGAAAATCAGTTGGTGATAGGATTTCTTAGGGATAACACATATTTTATTGACAGAGACTCGACTGTGGCGTTTTGCTGTATTATAACCATCATCTGAATTGTTTAACCGTTTTTGAACTCATCTATTCACTTGTTAGCTTTTGTGTGTGAGTATATGTTTTTTTGGTTGATCGCATTGAATACACCCGCACAAGAATCCCAGAGATCTCCAGAGTAATCTGTCGAAGTCAGACAGGCATCAATAACTACAAGATAGGCACATCACACTAGTGTGTATGTATGGTGGCATATGTTGAAAAAAAAACTACATTTATTTCTTGAAGTATAAAACTTTAGGATCTCAATATTTGCATAAATTAAAAACTTTTAAATAACAATGTTTACCATTCTCCTGAAAGTTCCTGTTTTAGAGCATTCTTAAACTGAATCAAAATATCACTGGGTAGAAATTTGCTCAGAGTCTGAAGACAACTTTTCATCTAAATTATTTTCAATACAAAAAAAAAGCAAAGAATAAAATTGGCTTTCTCTGGCAGTACAAAATAGTTGAGCAATTTCAAATGATATGTAGCTGTCAATACAAAGTACAGATATATCAAATATATCTTTTGAAAAAGAAAGTTAAATGCTTCTATTAGTATATCAACAACAAACTAACTGATATGAGAATCTAAATATCTTGTAACTATGTATGTCATACTATAAAGTAACACTATCACTTTTATAATTACGTTTTAATTGTAATTGCCAGTATCCACAAAAAGTCAATATTTTTTTAAGTGACTTTTTATATTACCTCTTTTGGTAAATTGAGCATAATTTCTGTATCAGACATGTTGAAACCTAGAGTGGAGGGTTTGATTACACAGTAACATAGTAGCCGCCACAACTGATAACACCATAAGCTTGAAGGCACAATCTGAAGTAGGTAAAAGGATGTTCATGTTTAGGTCAAAAACTAAAATTAATAGCACTAAATAAATAGTAACCGCAGGTATAACAAGAAATACTTTCATGTAATGAAATATAATGATTCAAAACAAAAAGCATATTTTGCATTAAGGCAAAGAAAGGTTTCAGAAAACTATACATTATTTTATGCTAATTATGCTAATTAAAAATATTTTATAGTCAAAATCTTCTTGTTATTGTGATGTGAGCATCTATTTTAATAAACTATATCAACTGATTCTAGAGCATAATTATATTTTATCATGATCTAAGATATACTTATTCTAAATTGAAAAAAAAAAAACACAAGATATACTAATATTAGTTTCTAGATATTTTGACTGTAGAGACATTGATTCTAGTTACACAAAACAATACCTCTTTTAATTCCTTAGAAAACTTTGCTATTAATATGGACATGAAATTCCAGAATCTTATAATAACAGTACACTTCATCCTGTGAAACAAAATATGTATGATGTGTTTACAAGGGAACTAGGTTGTACTGTTTAAGACTTAATTTACTTTGTTTGACATCTACAGTGAAATATTCTGAAAAACAAATAATTAAAATGTTCATTTGTTCAATCTTGACATGAACCTATGTATTTCATTTAATTGAAGGCATAGTGGCTGAGTTGTAAAGTGCTTGGATTCTAATCTAAAGGGTTTGTTGTTAAAATCCAGATTAGGATTGTTATTTCGAATTTTGACTTCTACCAAAAATACAATCGATTAGAAACTTATAATTAGCTACCTGTTGTATTCTTCTATTTCTCGGGGTGTAAATGTGAAATTATCTCTGTGGGAGAAAAGACGAGATGCCGCAGCAATGTCATTAAAAGCCAATCTCTTCAAAAAGAACTCAAGGCTCACAAAGATACAACTTCGTTCAGATTCCTTTCCTAAAAGAATATAAGTGAAATTTAATTTTTTAAAACCTGGCCACATGTTCTATAATGAATATAAGTTTTATATAACTTATTAATTTTCCTTTGTTCTCTCTATTAGCAGGGCTCCACAGTAGTATTGTGGCCAGGTTTTTGTGTATGGTAGTTTGAAATGCAAAATCAGTGGATTTTTTTTTTCAAAAGCTTTGGTGTAAATCATTTATCCTTCAATGCTAACCAAACAAATGTATTTTGTTTGCTTTACAAGAGCAGCATTTTTAATATTAATCCATTGCTGGATGTTAGTGCTCTTTAAACACCTATATAATGAAATCGTCATGCATCCAACAAAATGACATTGGTTAATTTAAAATATTTATATGCCACCCTTGAGATATTATGTAATACTATGTAATTTGATCAATAAAAAAATACTACCTTTAAAGATCTGAGAGGGGATCATGAGTTCCTGTCCAAACAGCCAACAGTAGCAGTCCAGCGCAGCCAATAATAGATCAAACCATTCTCTAGCTACTTCCAGAGAAAATGTTTTTCTATATTCAATCATAGTAGGATGAGCTAGGATACCATGTGACTCACTGTAACCTTGACCTCCACCTTCAAATCTATTTAGGTAATTTTTTAAAAATTAAAAAAAAAAGATCTTTCTATTCATATTATTTTTGTATAATTTTTTGTGTGTGTTTTATGGATTATTTCAATGCATCTTTAACAAAAAATACCTTCTTAAAAAGTAAATAGGTCCTTCAGATTTGTGGAGTATTGCAAAAAATGCACTTGGTGTTTTGATTCCTTAAAGAAAAAAAATTGATTTTTTTTTTAAATAGTTTGATATAGTAGGAAAACAAAGTTAAAATAAAAAATTGTTATCATTTAGCAAAAGTGTACAATTGTTTGGCCTACAGAAACTATTTGTGTTATATTTATTTCATAATCTATATTATTTTTAGAAACTTTTTAAGTTGACATCCTAACTATTGCTCTGTCTCGTTCCATGTTTAAATGTCACTTGTAATGGAAGAACAGAACTCTTGTATAGATGGAGTAGTCTTCCTATTGCAAAAATGTTTATTTCTTTTCTAAATGAAGTTGTTTTTTTTGTTTTGTTTTTTTACCAATAATCATGTTGCTTGTATGCACTTTAAAATAACCAAATTTACCTTTATATCTCTTAATAAAAAATATGTTTAGATTAAGTACCTCATTATCGTCAAAGAAATTATTGAACTTGATACTAGAATTATTAGCTATTAATGATCCATGCACATCTATTTAATTACAGTTACAGAAACATTTTAAAGATTTGAGAGGAATATTTTGTACATTATATGTAGATGTAAATAAATGTGAACAAACCTACCTGGTAAAAGAACACAAAGATTGTACACAAGTTTCATACAAGAATGTCTGCATTCAGTTTGAGGATTGCCACATTGTCTGGTTAACCATCTAACAGCAAACTCCAGCTTTCTGCTGTTCCATGAACTGAATTATAGAACAATAAATCAAATGAAAAATAAAATATGTAATGAGATAAGAAAATCATATTTCTTAAATGAATAGAAAGAAATGTAAAAAAACAGGTTAAAGAGAAGGGGAAATTTGACCATGGCAGGATATAGTTACAGCAACAGAAACATTTGTCAATGGCAGGATATAGTTACAGCAACAGAAACATTTGATCATGGCAGGATACAGTTACAGCATTTGGGATATGTGTCAATGGTAGGGATGTGTATTTAAGTGTGTACCTTGGTTCTGGTCTGATTTTTGGTCCTGGATCTTTCTTCAAAATGTCAACTTTGGTCTTCATAATTCTTTCCAAATGTTCCAGAGCTTTCACACACTGTTCTTGTGTGCCTAGGAATAATAGAAAAAAATTTATTATAAACATGCACAAGTGTTATGTATGGTTGGCTTCTTTTAATATGGTAATTTAAGATGGCTTTGTGCTAGATGTATGATGCTATGCTTTTACAAGATAAAAGCAAAATGTATGTTTTGTTTTTTTTTGCTTTAGGTGTATGATGCTAGATTTAGAAAAGCACTGTAATATTAATTAAGCTATTACAGTAAAAACATTTTGTCCCAATAGAAAATAGGTTTGTCTAAATCTAGAATAAAAATGTTTAAATCACATTTTATAAATATTATAACAAGCTAAATAATGATTTGCCTTCTAAATTTATGATAAAGTGTCATCCTGTTAGTGACTTATGGCTGTAAAAAAAAACACTTGTTTCCTTCTCATAACTACTTAAAACTTGCTGATATCTAGCATCTATTTTTTTTTAAGTATGTACATCATATGTTCCACATAGATTGTAATACATCAATTACAGTCCATTTTGAAATATGGACAAGCAGTTTATTTTTAAAAAACATCATATGTTGGAGGTGAATTATGTTAAAATGAAATTCAGAAAGAACTAACGTTTGGGGTTCAAATGAGATTCAGATAGAAATAACTTATGTTTGGTGTTAAAATTCAGATAGAACTAACTTTTCACATCCACCTCATGAAATGTAGTTCATTTTTTTTTATAACATCATTACAACTTTGAACTCACCCAAAGACTTTTCATCATAGTGGGCCAAACTCAAACTGTCAACAAAATGAACGAGGATTTCAAATGTGAACCTGTCCACCAGAGCATCTTCTTCCCTTAGGAAATTAAAACATAATGTATCAGTTTAAATCTTCAACTTAACATAAAACTATTAACCTTAGTTTCAACCGCAACCATAGCAGCATTAGTAGCTAATATAACGCTAGGAGTTTTTAAGCAATCTAAACTCTTCTTGAAACAAACTAACAATAAAGTTAACTACCTTAAAACCATGTAAATATTGTTGAATGCCAAGGCAGCTCCAAGCCTTTTGCTAGCATTTGGATGTGCTGAGAAACTGTAAATCCTTTTCAAGACTGACTTCACATTGATAGGATTTTTCTCAGCTGACTAGTATTCAAAACAAGAAAAATTCATAAAAAACAACACAATAAAAAAAGATATTAATAAGACATTTTTTTCCATCTCAACATTGTGAACATTTTGACCTATGACATTTCAAAAATTAACCCATTAGCTCCTTCTGCAGTCAGAAACATTATCCTATTTTAGTCCCAAACCTATATTTGTTTTAAACTTTAAAAAAAAAAGATTTCATTGCAAGCATGATTACAAATTATTGTGGAGATTACTGTTCTATTTTTAATTGAATCTAATTGATTCTTATTGCTTAAATAATTTTTCAAACAGCAGGCCCATAGCCCCAGTGTATAAGCCCCCACGTGGGAAAATTGGTATTTTTAATGCTTTTTTATATTCTAATGGTATTAAAAGTAGATTTAATTTTTTTAACTAGACATATCGTTCTATTTTTTAAAGTTGTTTGTTTGTTAATATGTATTAGATCTGAAATTTGATTATTTGATCAAAATAAATATTTTTTAGGATTTTTTTTAATTCGGGGTTATCCCTGGTAAGGGTTTATCCTAACCGGAAATAGGAGCTATTGGGTTAAACGAGAATATGAAAATAAAATAACCTTTTTAGAAATTTGTTTCAATGACCACTTGAGAAACTCTCGAAGACATTTTGCACAAAAATCTCTTAAGGCCATATCATTGGACTGAATAAGACCATCCTGAAATAAAAAGTTTGTAATTGATTAAAATATTTAAAACATTGAAGAAAATAATTTTTAATACAGCACAATGGATAAAAATTTTTAGCTGGTATTTAAATATCTACTAATAAGTGGATTTTGGGGTCGGTTGTGATGCATAATATGTGAGAATTGAAAAGAACCTTACAAATATACAGTCTAAGAGAGCCATAGTCTCTGGGCTTTCTGCCATCTTGTTATTTGTGAACCAATGAATCAGTTGCAGCATCAAAGGCTCAAACAGCTCTTTACAGACCTGGAAATAAGCATACATTTTTAAATAAATCATCTAAACTACAAATATATGTACATGTAAAAAAATCTATGGTAAAAGGATCCATGAACCGTGACTTTGTTGGTAAATGCTTTTAAATGTAGCTTTTAAATGTAGAATTATATGAAGTATGTTAGTGGTTTCATAAAATTTATCATTCTGAAATTGTTCAACTAGTGACAGCACTGCAACCTATACTGTACTTATATGATGTAAAAATGTTTTCTAAAAAAATACTGTTAGACACCTTATTTATATAGGTTAGTTATTTTAGTTATTTAGCGACGCACCATAGTAGACGCATATTGAACGGGACTAGTGACGTTTGGGATATGTTGGGTTAGAGACCGGAAAATCAGTTAGCGATAGAATATTCCAGGGTAACGACGTGTTTAGTGACAGAGACTTCTACTGTGGCCTTTTATCAGAATAAATACATGTTGAATAGTTCATCAGAGTTGACTACATCTCTTCACTTGTTAAAAAACTGATGTACTTATTTTTGTCTGACTTGTTGGTCAACTACAAGTAATACACCCGAACAATTATACTCAAACGCTTGCTGAGTAATTGGTTGACTTCAAGACAGCCTGAACTAGCAACATCACAGTGGCGACCCCGAACCTCGAAGCCGGACCCCTGTTGAAGTCTGAACATCGAACCGGACCTCGAAGCAGAACGTTTACTCAGGTGAGGGTCGTGCACTCGAAGTTATAAGATTTCATCGGAGTACGGCTGAACACAGCATTATCGCAGAGTGACTTTGTTCTAGATCTACATGCAGTCGTCGCCTGTTGGATCGCACGTTCAACGAGCCGTTAACTCAGGGTGACCTTCGTCAGGACCGTAATCATCGCAACGTCTGGTCTACTTAACCAGTATATTATCAAAGCCTGATCTTCATATGCTGAATCGACCTACAGCCAGAGAAACCGTTCATTCATAACGGGTGAGAGATCGTTAGTGAACCTGTTGGACATATTTTTTTCTTCGTCATAGGAGCCACATCGAGTATCAAGTTTTACCTCGTCAGTTTCGAGAAGGACAGTTTGCCCGCTGTCAGAAGTATTGTGAGTACTACAAGTTTGGTAGCTAACTAAATCGAAATCGCTCTGTCGTCTTACCCTTGGAGAGATTCTTGTGGAGCAGTTTGCTCATTGAACCGGTTGCTTGCCACGTTTATAACGGTCACTGTGTTTAACCTTTGGAAGGTTAGTAAAGTTGTATGTATCATTACTGAACATTGATATATTTAGTATTCGTCGGTCTAGACCATACCTAGACTTGTTAGCAGTGAAGTTGTGGAAACAGCTACATCCACTTAATTTCGTTGAAAACCGTTAGTCGTATAGCGGAACGTCGTCGGAGGTGACCTTGGTCTCACCTAGTCTACATTGGACAGTTTGGTCTATTGAAGCAGAGTACAACAGCAAACTTCGTCGTACTACCAGAGTAGCAGCAGAAGCAGTGAACTATTTTAGAGAACCGTTATTCGTCAGCCCAGATCAAGTCATCGTCAAGAAAGTCGTTATTCGTCAGCCCAGATCAAGTCATCGTCAAGAAATTCGTTATTCGTCAGTCGTCCAGATCAAGTTGCCGTCAAGAGACTGTTATTTGTCAGTAGTCGTCTACACAAGTCAAGTCATCGCCAGGAGAACCGTTAACCTATTCGTCAGTAACTGTGTACACAAAGTCGTCGGAACTACACATACGGTCATCAACAGTCGTCGAAGGAACTGGAACATTTTGCTGTGGCATATCAGGACATCTGTGGCATTACGTGGGATACTGGTAGCACCGGAGAACAGAGTCAGAACTGGAAGAGAGGCAGTGGAATTTGTTGTGATCTAGCATATTCGGGAGTCCGAACAAAGGGATCTTTCTTATCAAAAGCTAAGTGCCATTTTTCTTATTAGTATATGTTTAGATTGCCCTTAGAAATAGATTTTGTCTAAATTTGGTACGTTAGCCTGAGTAAAATCAGGTGGTGCGCCTTAAAACCCGTCGGGGTAGAAGACGTAATTTAGATGAAAAGCTATATTATACGTTTAGGATTGTAATTTGTTTTGTTTGTATAAACGTCATATCCGTTGTTGCCTGGTTACTTCGTGACGTCATCATTGTGTGCCATATTGTCATATCCCAACCCATAGCGATAGTCTCATTTTAATTATTTCATTTGTTTATATTATTTTAAATTATTTAATTTTATTAATTTAATTAGATCTGTATTTTTTTTTTTCACTTAATGATAGAAAGTGCGGGTAGGATTCTTTTACTGTGAATCAGACTAAAATAATTTTAGTTTGAGCGGTTAAAATCAATTATGATTTTGCCATGAGAATAATGCCGAAACTGGCTATGTAGTCAAACACTATCGTCTGGCTAAATTTAGATCTGCAAATTGTTGTACATCTCTTTGATACAATTAAATCATCTAGACTCTAATTTGAAATATTATTAATTGAAAGATGAATGAAGGTAATACATTCTAGATATATATATCTTGTTGAAGATATATTTGACATTGTATAAACATATTTGTTTCATATGGTTAAATAGAACCATAATCTACTCTAAATCTAGACTCTAGACAGTCTTTGAATTTACTCTAGACACTTCAGTCATACCAGATTTTAAAATTGATCATAGTTGGTCATACTAGATCTAATAGTCATAGTGCTCTTGATAACTATAGATCTAAATTGTATTATTATACATAATATAATATAATAGATTTGAATTTGTGTGATACTAGACCTAATATACAGATTTTAATATAACCATAATAACTCAGACTAGATTTACTCATTTACTAAATCTATAGATAGAGACATAACATTTAAAACTTATATAAAAGTTTGAAAAACTTAAATATAAAATAAGTTTAAAGTATAGCCATAACCAATATAGGCTAACTAAAAATATATATAAAATATAAAACACAATGGCTACATCATCATATGTGGACCTTAAGGAGGTTAAGGAAACAGCTATGCAGGATGGAAAGGCCATGGAGTTAAAAGGAAAAGACTTAGCAGCTTATGTACAGCAAGTTGTGAAGGAAGAAACGGAACGTCAAAGACAAGAGATAGAAAGACAAGAAGAAAGGCAAGACAAAGAGAGAGAAAAAATTAGAGAACATGAAGCTAAAATGGAGAAGATGAGATTGGATGCAGCACAAGCCAGAGCTCAAACTGAACAAGGAAATAACACAAATAACTCAAATAATTATACCACTCAAAGAGACAACCCTAATTCGCAGACATGGCTAAAGAGAAAGATACAAAGTTTTGATGAACAGAAGGATGACATTGGTGATTTTCTGAAAAGATATGAGGCAAAAATGTCTACATTTAATATGCCTGAAGAAGAATGGTCTGAAATACTGATAGACTTTGTTCATGGTCAAGCTCTAACAATATGCCAAAATCATGACCATCATATTGATGATAGCTATCAGGTTTTAAAAAGAGAGTTATTGAATGCATATGGTCATAATGCTACAACTTTTAGAAAAAAATACTTTGACAATATACCATCATTAGGAATAGAACCCCAAACTACCATTAATATGGAAAAGGATTTTTTCAATAAGTGGGTAAAATTAGAAAAAGTGACAAACTCTTATGAGGGATTAAAAAATTTTATTTTAGTGGACAACTTTGTAAATAAATGTGATCCTCAATTACAATCTTTTATTAAAGAAAGAAATCCAAAAAACTATAGATGAAATAACAGAGATAATGAGAGTATACAAAAATGCCTATCCAAATAAACCATTTTCTGATAGGGATAAGAGCAAAGTAGATTTAATAGGATACACCAAAGAAAATGTTGATAGAAGTAGAAATAGAAACAGATCAAGTAGTGGAAATAGAAAATATAGTGAAATAACCTGTTTTAAATGTCAAGGAAAAGGTCATATAGCAGCTAACTGTAGAAGAGGGAATAGTAGGTCTGGAAGTAGAAATAGATACAATGAACAAAATAACAATAGATATAGGAGTAGAGATAGGAATGACAGGGGAAATTATAGAAATAGGAGTTACAGTAGGGAATACAAAAATAAAGGTACAGATAGGATATATTTCATGGAAGGAAATAGGAACAATTTTGCAGTGTACCCAGGGTTTGTAGATAGAATTCCGGTGGAATTAATCAGGGATTCAGGTTGTAACACTTTGGCAGTAAAAACTAAATTTGTCAAACCTCATTGGTATAAAGGGTTTACTAGGAAAGTAGAATTAGCAGATGGCACCGTAAGGGAATTTAAAGCTATAAGGGTGTACATTGAAACTCCATTTTTCACTGGTTATTGTGATGGCATTGCAATACCAGAAATGAGATATGATATGTTAGTAGGAAACATAAAAGGAGTTAAAGAATGTTCAAGAAAAGAATTAGAAGACTGGCAAAACAAATACAAAAACATAAGACAAAATCATGAAAACATAGAAACACAAAATATAACAAGTATGGTAATAACAAGATCAATGAATAAACAAGATGAGAAACAGGAAAATACAATAAATGTAATTAGTAATGATAAAGAAAAAGAAACCAGTAATGTAATACAAATAGAAAATACAAATGTTAAGGAAAAAGAGATAGAAAATGAAACACAAAATAGTCTTGAAACACAAATATCTCAAAGTGAAAAAGAAACAACACCCACATTTGCATTAGAACAAATGAATGACAATATTATTGGGAAAATTTATTCAAGAATATCAGATAAAAACAATAATAATCCAATGGAGAAATTTTGTATAGAGAATAAAATATTATTTAGACAAACAAGTAATGATAACAAGAAAATAAAACAACTTGTCTTACCACAAAAATATTGGAAAGATGTTTTAATCATGACACATGATAATAATTTAGCAGCACATAGGGGAGTAAAGAAATGTTATAGGAATTTGTCAAAACAAGTATTTTGGCCCAAAATGAAAGCAACAATAAACAAATACATAAACTCATGTGACATATGTCAAAAGAGATCTAATAAAAGCCTAGTGAATAAAACACCTATTCAAGAAATGGATGAACCTACAGCACCATTTCAGAAAGTATCTATTGATTTAATAGGTCCTTTAATTCAAACTGAAAATAATAACAAATACATTCTAACAGTAATAGACATGTTTAGTAGATACCCAGAGGCAATCCCATTATCAAATACAAGTGCAGAGAATATCATTAATGCCATAACTCAAAAAGTAATTACAAGACATGGTATACCTAAAATTATATTGAGTGATCAGGGATCTCAGTTTAAGTCAGAACAATTTAAGAAATGGACTAAACAATACAATATACAACACATATACTCTTCGGTTTATCACCCGGAGAGTAATGGTTTATGTGAACGATATGGTGGTTCATTAAAAAGATCACTAACAAAAATAATTCAGAATAATCAGAACAAGTGGGATCATTACATTAATTATGTACTATTTGCTCATAGAAACAACATCCATGAAGCAACACAATTTTCACCATATGAAATAATACATGGAAGAAAACCTAGAGATGAATTAGATGTTTTTAAAGAAAATCTAATAGACAATGAGAATAACTTAAATAATGACAGTGAAACAACAATCACAACAGAATTGAAAGAAATATGGACTCAAGCATATAACAACAACAAGAAATACAAACAAAGTGCTCATGAGAATCTAAATAAGAAAAGACAATTGAAAACACTAGAAGTAGGAAACAATGTATTAATATTGATAAATGACCTGAAAAATAAAATTGGTAAACAATGGAAAGGTCCATTTAAGGTGATAAAACAAATTAGTGATGTGAATTATCAAATTGAAATAAATGGGAAAATTAAAACATATCACATAAATAATTTGAAACTGTATCATGATAGAGAAGATGAGTTGATACAAAACATTCAGGAGGAAATAGAAAATAAATTTTCAGAAAGAGAAGAATGCTTGATGATAATAACAAATGAAAATCATAATGAAAATGATATTAAGGAAATACCTGTAATAGAAACAAAAGAGAATCAAACTTGGCAAAAGATTAATCTTAATAATTTAAATAAGGAAAAGTCAAAAGATATAACTAAAATAATACAGGAATACAAAGAAATTTTTTCCAGCATACCAGGAAAAACAAATATTATTAAACATGACATTAAAGTAACAGACACAAAACCTATCAAGCTTAAGCCATATAGAATACCGCTACATTTACAAGACAAAGTAAAGAAAGAAATAGACAATTTACTAGAATCAGGTATAATTGAGCCATCAACATCTCCTTATGCTTCACCAATTGTGATAGCCAAAAAGAAGAATGGAGATATAAGGTTATGTATTGATTATAGGAAACTTAACAACATCACAGAATTTGACCCATATCCAATGCCAAATATAGAGGATATTTTACATAAATTAAATGGAGCAAAATTTTTTACTAAATTAGATTTAACTAAAGGTTATTGGCAAATACCTTTAACAGAAAATGCAAAACCTTACACAGCATTTGTAACACCATATGGTATTTTTCAATGGAATTATATGAGTTTTGGATTAGTAAATGCACCTGCCACATTTAATAGAATGATGAACATGATAATTGGAAACAAAGAAAATGTTATTTGCTATTTGGATGACATATGTATTTTTAATAATAGTTGGGAGGAACATTTGGTAGATGTAAAAGAAGTATTCAAAATAATAAAAGAAAGTGGACTTACAATTCAAGCAGAAAAAGTAGAAATAGGATTGGAGGAAATAATTTTCTTAGGACATAAAGTAAATAACAACATGATTAGCCCTATTGAAGATAACATAAAGAAAGTACTTAATATTGAAATACCTACAACAAAAAGACAAATTAAAAGCATATTGGGAATAGTAAATTATTACAGAAAGTTTATAAAGAACTTAGCAGAAATAGTGAATCCATTAAATGACTTACTTAAAAAAGGAAAACCTCAAAAAGTAGTTTGTAATGAGGAATGTGTGAAAGCTATTGACAGAATTAAAGATGTTTTTAGTCATGAACTAATATTAAGACTACCTGATAAAGACAAAATATTTTATGTCACAACTGATGCATCTGGTAATGCTATTGGTGGTTGTTTAATGCAGAACTATGATAACTTACATCCTATATTATATGTAAGCAGAAAATTGTCAGAGGCAGAGAAAAAATATAGTGTCATTGAAAGAGAAGCCTTAGCTGTAATATGGGTAATTACTAAGCTAGAGAGCTATTTAATAGGAAGGAAATTCATATTATTAACTGATCATAAACCTATTCAGTATATACAGCAAAAGAGCATGAAAAACAGTCGTGTTTATAGATGGTTCTTAGCACTACAGGAGTATAAATTTGAAGTGAAAGCTATTAGTGGATCTGTGAATATTGTAGCTGATCTATTGTCTAGAATGACATTGAAATGAAATAATTTTGTAAATAAACTATGATTATAGTGATTATGTAATATATATTAATATATTGGCACAATTTATATGTTATGGAAAAGGGAGATAAGTAAAGTTGTTATTAAGCATTTAAAAGTAAGTATGGATATTTTTTTTTGTGTGAATCATTTCATATATCATTGACGAAAGTTAGTTCTATGGAAAAGGGTGAGTATAAAAGAAAAATGGACAAAAGCGTATAAAAGGGTGGTAAGAAAAAAAAAAATTTATTGAATGTGTAAATAAAGTTTATAATTGTTTTTTTTGAAATATTGTATTTTATCAGATTACTGCCAGTGAAGAACATTTGTAATGTATGACGTGCCCATAAGATGCCACATTTTCCTCCATGATGAACTGTGTACTAATGAAGATGATTTTGGAATGTTATGAACTGTTATGAACATTGACATGAATATGAGGAACTGTCAAGTCAAGATGAAGATGTCAAGATGAAGATGTCAAGATGAAGATGTCAAGATTTTATGTTTGTGGTCTTCCCCTTAAATTGAAAATGCCCTTGTAAGACTTGACAGTAGTGGAAAAATATTGACATATTTTTTTTTCAAGGGGGGGAGGAATCTGTTAGACACCTTATTTATATAGGTTAGTTATTTTAGTTATTTAGCGACGCACCATAGTAGACGCATATTGAACGGGACTAGTGACGTTTGGGATATGTTGGGTTAGAGACCGGAAAATCAGTTAGCGATAGAATATTCCAGGGTAACGACGTGTTTAGTGACAGAGACTTCTACTGTGGCCTTTTATCAGAATAAATACATGTTGAATAGTTCATCAGAGTTGACTACATCTCTTCACTTGTTAAAAAACTGATGTACTTATTTTTGTCTGACTTGTTGGTCAACTACAAGTAATACACCCGAACAATTATACTCAAACGCTTGCTGAGTAATTGGTTGACTTCAAGACAGCCTGAACTAGCAACATCACAATACTGAAAAATATGTTTAGGCTGAAAATGTTTTTTACTGAAATCTTTTTAAATGCAAAAACAACAAATATTTATAACTATATATCTACATAAAATGAAACTATACTTCAACATTATCAACCATGTTATTTACCAGTTCAACATCACAGGCTAGCTGGAGCAGAGAAGGGAAAAGTTTACGGTACAACTGCTCCATGGGATACTTTTTCTGGGTCTCCCCAGGCATCTGGGCACCTCTGCCCAGGGCATACAGCACCAGAGAATGCAGAAGCTCACAAGCAGCGACTTTAGTTTGCCTGTCACTGGACTGTTTGGCTAGTTTGACCACTTGGGGAAGAAATGGATCTGAAGGAAAACCTTTTTTTATTAAGTTACACCAAACAAACAAAAAATATAATCATTAAAAAATAGCATGCAATGTGTACACATGATTGTGAAACAAAAAGATATAATAAAAACATATTATTATTAATAAACTAGGGATTATGAAAAGATGTTATAATACTTAAGTTACTCCGCAATAAGTGCTCTTCATTCTTATCACCTGGTTAGATTGCCACATAAGAGTTGAGCTAAATCTTATTTACCTAAATAAATTAAAGCATACAGATCTAAACAAAATAGACACCATACAGACCTAATGGGGGCGCGGTGGTTGAATGGTTAAGCGCTTGGCTTCCAAACCTGAGGTCCTGGGTTTGAATCCTGGTAAAGACTGAGATTTTGAATTTCTGAATTTTTAGGGCGCCCCTGAGTCCACCCAACTCTAATGGGTGCCTGACTTTAGTTGGGGAAAGTAAAGGCGGTTGGTCGTTGTGCTGGCCACATAACACCCTGCTCATTAACCGTTGGCCAAAGAAACAGATGATCTTAACATCATCTGCCCCATAGATCGCAAGGTCTGAAAGGGGAAACTTTACTTTTTTTTTTACTTTTTACAGACCTAATAGAGAACCTATTGACCAAAAAAAAATAGAAAGCTTACAGACCTAGATAAATAGATGGCTTCATGTCAATGAAGGGCACATCAAACTTCAAGTGCTTCTGGGTATCCCAAGCAATGGCTGCAGAACTTATCTCTTCATCTGACTTGGCCAGTAAGGCATGGCTGATGTGTTGGCCACCCAGTGACCCAAGGTATTGCAATATTCGAAGTTTTAAACTGGTCAATTGAGTTTCAGAGTTCTTTTATTCCATTTTAAATAATAAAATAAAAGAATAAGAAAGATAATGTTAGTTTTTAAATGATTAGTTTTGACATAAAATATAAATCAAAATATGAAAATCAATTTTTCATAATGAATGTTGTACATGGTCAAATATTTAAGTTTAAAATGATTATAGTCAGCAATTAAGGTCTATATTAGGTTAGTTAAAGAGTGAATAAACTATTTGCTGGCAGTAATAACCATTGAAACTCAAATGATTTATGGTTCAACATTCAGCATACTTTTTTAGTAGAAATTATTAGAATACATAACTACAATAAAAAGACAAATAGCTTTACTATATATTTATGGCCATGAGATATGCAATCTGTATTTTCAGTGCTCCTTTGGAAAATCAACTTATATTTGCTGTACTACTTTAGCAATCAATAGGCTAGAACAGGGGTGGGCAACCTTTTTGTATCGAGGGCCGCATTACAGAAAATTAGGGGAATTGCGGGCCGCAGATATATATATATATATATATATATATATACAACTTACAAAGATACTCTAGCTAACTGTGTAGAGTGTCTTTTAATTCATATTTACACTGTATTATATTCGAGTTTCTTGTTTTTTTTTCCCAAACTCCACGTAAAGGAATTACAACAAGTGTTAGCAATTTTTGGAACAATTTAACGTTTTTTTCAATAATTGCTTTTATCTTTTCATACCACAATATCTCCACAAATATACAGTTGTACCTAATGTACTAAATGGTGAGCTAATGGTATTGAGAACATATAATATTATCAATCTAATTAGAACGAAGTGTGGTAACCATGGGTAGTTTCGATTTGAGAACAAAATATTAATAAATAATGTATCCGCTAGCTTAGTATGGGCAGGGCAAATGAGAACAATATAGAATCTCATGGAGGAAATTGTTATGTTACTTAAAGGACATTGACTATTCATATTTTTCAAGATTGCTTGCTTATGAAATATAAATACATATGTTAAATCTTTTCAAACAAAGCTTTCCCATTTCTACAAACAAGCAAAAGAAAACAGATTTTGTCATTTTCCTTTAATGAAAAGTGAAACTATTTCTAGTGAAATTATTAAAAGTACAACATTTATTTAGATTCCTCCTTAATTGTGCAATCTATGAAAGAAAATTTTAAGATTCAGCTCCAGAGGATATAACTCCAAGCCAAGAGAAGTTCCAGTCAATACTTCCACGGGAGTCTTATGAGTGTCAGAAGCTGTATTTCCACACTTTAACAAATTTGCTGCTGTTCACATAATTAGGGTACACATTACATCTGTTCTTCTTCTTCGTTCTCATTAAACACGTTGGAGAGTTAAGATTGGATAATGTTAGATAAATATAAGTTTAAATGTTATGCAGCTTTGTACAAACTTTCATGTTTAGAGTTTATGGTTGGGATATTTTTTGTAAAAAAAAAATAAAAACAGCTATTTTTCTCAGTCAAAGGTCGAGCTCCGTCAGTTGTTACACTTTGCATCTTGTTCCAACCCTACCCAACACATTTCATCAAAGCATTGAATAAATACTGGCCTGAGATTGTGTTTTGAATTAAGTGCATTGATGTATAGTTAATAAGCATAATCTTCGTTTGCTTGAAACTTTTTAAAACGAGACAGTTCCAATAATGTAAATAGATATTATTTTTAATATATTTGCATTTTTTTTATGTATATACTGTGGGCACAACTGTTTTCTGTAGGTGTCGACGGGCCGCATAAAACACTCTGGCGGGCCACATGTGGCCCGCGGGTCGTAATTTGCCCACCCCTGGGCTAGAAGAATATAATCACTTAGTTCCTGTCCACCATTAATAACCAGTTATTTTAAATCAATCCATGTGGCTAGCACTAACTTTCTTTGATTTAATTATTTTTTCTAAGTAGCAATGTTTTCCAGTTTCAAGTTTGTTGTAGAGCTCAAACATTCAAAATTTCCCACTTTGCTGGCCTATGTTAGCCAAAAAACATACAAATTGTCAGGCAAAGGTCCCTCAGAAACTTGAGTCACTTCATGGTCATTCACAACATAGGTCGGCAAGCTCTCTCCAAAGAGATGGGTAGTATGTGGCTTCCACAGCCTCTTCCCAAATTGTCTCTATGGATTTAAGATCTTCTAAGAAGGTGGAGCATAGCCCTCAACAATAAAATCATGCTATGTTCCCTAGTCACTGTCACATTCATATATACTTGCAAATCTTGGATACTGACTGCAGATCTAGAGGAGGATACTAGCAATGGAATTGAGATGCTACAGAAAGATCTTAGATCTTTGAACATTTCAACAAAAGCTGCCTAAAGTTATCTTATCTTATCTTATATAATACAGACGTTACTTCAAAAAAGAAGATGATTACGTCCTACGCGTCATGCATTTAGTCATGCATATTAACCAATGACTTAAATTCTGCCAAGTCACTGGTTTTCCTGGCTAGCTCAGGCAACCCATTCCATGCTCTAATAGCACTAGGGAAGAAGGAGTATTTGTACAAATTTGTCCTAGCATATGGGACGAGGAATGTGCCTTTATCTTTGTGTCTTTCAGAGTATTTTATTAAATTTTGTTTTTGTATTTGAAGATTATGGTTCAGTGTTTTATGTATTATTGCTACTTTACTTTTGAGCCTTCTGTCCTGAAGGCTTTCTAAATTTAGTGATGTGTTACTCTAGTCAAATGTGAATATTCGTTTGTTATGAATCGCACTGCTCTATTTTGTGTCTGTTCTAGTTTCTTAATGTTTTCTTGAGTTGAGGGGTCCCAAACAGAGGATGCATATTCTATTATTGGCCTAACCAAGGTTAAATAACATTTTAGTTTTATTTTCTTATTTGATTTATAGAAATTTCTTTTAATAAATCCTAATGCTTTGTTTGATTTTTTTGTAGTTTCATCAATATGTGGATTCCATGACAGTTTTTCATTTATTATAACACCTAGGTATTTTGCGTTTTTAGTCTGTGTTACTGGTTTGCCATGAATAAGATAAGTGGAATTAATTTGTTTTAGTTTTTTTGTTACTCTTAACAACTGACATTTTTCTGGGTGGAAAGACATGCTCCAATTTGATTCCCATTTCTGTAATTCATCTAATTCTCTTTGTAAAATATCTGTGTCTTGTGTTGTTTTTATTGTTCTATATATTATGCAATCGTCTGCAAATAATCTGAAGTAATGCAATTTGGTAAATCATTTATGTAAATTAAAAATAGTAGTGGACCCAAGACTGTTCCTTGAGGTACACCTGAGTTTACTGTTATCGGTGTTGATTTAGAACCATTTATTATTACAGTTTGTTCTCTCCCTATCAGAAAGTCTTTAATCCACTGATGCAGTGGACCATTAATGCCGAAATATTTTAATTTTTTAAGCAAGCTATGGTGGTGAACTTTGTCAAAAGCCTTAGAAAAATCTAGTAAGATAGCATCTATTTGTTCACTATTATCTAAACCTTTTGAAAAATCATCAATTAGTCCTATTAGTTGTGTTTCACATGATCTATATTTCCTAAAGCCATGTTGGTATGGTGTGAGGACATTATGTTTGTCTAAGTGGTTTATGATGTTGCTACATATTATGTGTTCTAGGATTTTACATGTGATGCTGGTAAGTGATACTGGTCTGTAGTTTCCTGGGTCAGATTTTTCTCCTTTTTTAAATAGGGGGGTGACATTAGCTTCTTTCCAGTCCTTTGGTACTCTGCCCTGGTTAAGTGAAGCCTGAAAGAGTATTTTGAACACTGGGGCTAGCTCATTACTTAGTTCTTTGAGTAATCTAGCTGGAATACCATCAGGTCCAGAAGCTTTATTTGGTTTGGTGTTGGCTAATAGTTTTTGAATTCCATTTTCTTGTACTACTATATCTTCTATGTTGTCTACTTGGTTCTAATTCAGTAATATGTCTTTGTCTCCTGGGGCTGAGAATGCTGATGCAAAGTATTTGTTTAGAATGTTTGCTTTAGTTTCATTATCATTATGTATTATGTTATGTTCATCTTTTAATGGCGCTACGCCTGTTGTTTCCATTTTCTTAGACTTAATGTATGACCATAGGTTTTTGTTGTTATCTTTAGATATTACATTGTTTATGTATTCACTCTGCAGCTGTCTGCTTACTTTTTGGGTTAAGTGTTTAATTTTTATATACTTTTTGTAAACTCTTTCTGCATTAGTTTCTTTAAATTTTCTATATAGGTTTTCCTTCTGTTTACAAAGCTTCTTTAGTCTATTATTAAACCAGCATTTATTTATTTTGTTTGATGTGTATTTAGTTGGTATATGATTTTCTATAATGCTTTTAAGATGGTTTTTAATGAAATTCCAGAGGTCATCGACTGGTTGGTTAATGTCTTTTTCTAATAAGAATGTTTGTTGAAAGTTTAATGCAGCTTGGTGTAGTTGTGTTAGGTTACATTTATTCCAGAGTAAGATTTTTCTTTTGGGTTTTGTATTGGCTACTGCTTTTATCTGACTGTGTATTTTTATGATCTCATGGTCTGATAGACCAGGGATAATATCATAATCAACTACTAATCCAGGTCTGTTGGTTAAGAAGAGATCTAATGTGTTGTTTAATCTAGTTGGCTTTTTAATGATTTGATCTAAACTTAGGTTGTGTAAAGTTTCTATGAAAAGCTCATTTATGTCCTTAAGGTTTTGGTGTTTATCTATGGTTAGTGTTTTCCAATTTATATCGGGTAGGTTGAAATCACCCATAATCCAAAAAACTGCATTTTTATTTGTCTCTTTAAGTGTAGTAATCTGATTACATAGTTCCTGCATTTATTCTAAACTAGAATTTGGTGGTCTGTAAATGCTGCCTATTATTAGGGATGTTGAGGTGGTATTAATTTTACAAAATGTTGATTCTATATTTTTTTAGTTAGGTAAGGTAATTTCTTCTGCTATAAGAGTGTTTTTTATTGCTAAAAGAACTCCTCCATGATTATCAGCCCTATCTTTTCTAAAAATTTCATAATTACTATTGAAAATTTCTGCATTATAAATTTCAGGATGTAGCCAAGTTTCTGTGCCTGCAATTATGTCTGGTTTCTCACATTCTAGATATTTGACACATATAGTCATTAACTTTGAATCAAACACAATCACAATTGTTATTTTTGAAGTGTATTTCATCAAATAACTTTGCCACAGTCTCCCTTGCACATTAAGTTATTCCTTCAAAGATAAGAACAGAAACTCTAACCTGATCAGCAGCAGGTTTTCCTTTAATGAGCCTGACAGAGACTTTAGACTTTACTTCAGCTTTCTTAGAAGGAACTAACACAGCTGGCTCAACAGTCATGTCAGATCCTAGGAAACATTTAATACATTTAAATCTGTAAGTCTGATAATCTCAAATATACTAACTATGTTTTGAAAGTATTTGTATAGTGATCTGGAAACAGAAAAGAAAGTTTCATTTCAAGAAATAATGAGATAGGAATGAAATAATAAATATTAATTAATCAATATTAAACACAATGATTCTCTTTTAAAACAGCAAGTTAATGAAAGCTAATGAAGTGGATACTTTAATAGCCATCACAAAATGAACAACTACCTATCCTTTTATCAACAGATAGCATAAGATAGTTTATATTTGAACTGTGTAGATTTAGCAAGATTTTAATTTTAAGAGTGAAAACCAAACTTTCCATTAGAACACAAATTGAGGAAGTACACTGTATAACATTTAACTTAAAGGTTTTCCTTTTTCACTTAAATATATATTATTGTGTTAACAAACCTTTATCATCTGTCCTGAGGTAAGCATCCAAATAAGGCAATATCTCTGCATAATAAGGTTCAATCAATGAAGCAGGCAAGTTGTCAGACCAATACTGAAGTGCATCTAATCCAATGTTAGCCAAAGGCAGATAACTCAGTCCCATGATGAATGTTGTCTGCAACAACAAAATTGACTTTCATCATAAAAAGAACATTGATAATGCCCAATATTTTTTGTCCAATTGTGTTTTTGAATGTATGCTTTAATTCAGTATGTCATGTTTGTCCAGATAGATTCTTTGATCAAATGAAGAAATCAAAGCACAGAAAAGGAACAAACCTGAATAGCAGGCACAATATTTGCCATCTGATCTTGTATGATCTCTTCAGGAAGTGCGAGAGTCAAAGAGAGACAGGCAGCCAACAGCTCATCTCTGTACTGCTTCATTCTAACTAGAACCTGGGCCACAGGGTAAATAAGTTATAAATAAGCAATATAATTAAGTATATTCTCTATTATGATAATGAACAATAAACAAGACGTGAGTAGTGAATAATGGTATTATGATGATGTGACAGAATGCTAGTGAGAAGACTGGCTCTGAATCTTAGTAGAAGAAGAGCATGTTAATATGGATACTATTAAAATGCTTGATATGACTTTGGTAGACATTATATGATAATGATGATAATTACTCTACTATTTGTTGAATTCAACTGGATTTCAATGTGTGTACAAAGAACGATGCAAGGAGGATCTTTTTTTATTGTGATAGATAAAAGATGTCTAAATTAAGTCAATTCCCAAATCTGCACCTTGCTGTCATCCTATACAGCACCACAAACTAACTCATTATAAGTTAACTTGATGTAAACATATGTAACAGTATAGTTAGGTTTAATGAAGATCACATAAGAAACAGTGTGAATGTACTATTCATGTGTTTTGTACTGCAAGCACATAATATGTACAAATAAACATGACATACAAGCCAATTTTATTATTCAGTATAAATATTTGTTTAAAGTACTTGAAAACAACATCAAGGCTAAGAGACTTGAGAAATTATTACTATTACGATTAAATCTCTAGGTCTCAAAATCTCAGTGCCACATTTAGTTCAGGAGAAAGACTCACCTCTTTAGTGAACTTTTTGATGAGCTGATAAGTCTGAACTTTTTCAAATTGGTTCTCCTGCGTTTCTGGTTCATCCACATCCATTGAGTCAGATAGCCTTGAACTTTGACTTGTTTTTGTAACAACATCCTGTCAGATCACCAAACAACCAAAAATATGATAAACCAACAAAAACTACTTAATAAACATTTTAAAATATTTTATTTTTAAAACTTGTGCATTTATACTTTTGCAAATGATTTTTATAAGGATAATAGTCAACTACTTAGTAATATGTAACTATGGTAGCATTCATCAACTATTTAGAAATGTATGATTCTATTAACACAATATGAAACTCTGAACAAAAGTGTCCTGAGTGTAAATACATAAATGTAGATTGAAATAGAAATTCCTCCAAAATTGGACGACTATTTTGAGCTGCAGTTGAATAGTAGTCTCATTCCATTAAAAAGAAATTGTTTGTGAAACTGTGATAAGTAATGCCAATGTTGTGACCTGCATATTTGTCCACATCTGGTACACACAAAGTTCTGATAAGTATCCTTCTTTATAACTCTCAAAAATAATAACAAAGTATCAATCTATTAGCACATTTTTTTCCAGAAGTTTTAATTCCTGTGCGCCCCTTCAAATAAAGTATCATAGTAGCTGGGGGTTTTTTAGTGTTAGTATGCATTAATTAAACGCCGTATAAATCTAGCGCGTCAGACATTTACACAGCTAAAACCAACCCTGAAATCTCCTCACATCAAAAAAAAGACTAAACTAAGAATCTTTAACTCTAATGTCAAGGCTGTCATACTGTATGGTTCTGAAACATGGAGAACAACTGAAGCCACAACAAAAAAAAATACAGACCTTCATCAACAGATGCCTGAGAAATATCCTAAAAAAAATACACTGGTATGACAAAGTAGAAAACACCAAACTGTGGGAGATGAGTGGACAGAAAAATATAGAAGTGCAGATCTTAGAGAGGAAGTGGAGATGGATTGGTCACACCCTTAGAAAAGATACCAGCAACAGAGCTAGGCAGGCCTTAGAGTGGAACCCCCAGGGAACAAGACGCAGAGGAAGACCAAAAAGAACATGGCGACGCAGTGCACTTGAAGAAGCAGAGAAGACAGGGAAGAGCTGGGAAACCATAAAAAAACTAGCAAGAGACCGTGGAGAGTGGCATGTTTTTGTTGAGGCCCTATGTTCCATGAGGAACTCAAAGGAGTGATGATGATAATGATGATGAGTATGCTTAGTAGATACGTTTAGTTAATATTAAGTGGTGAAGTAAACTTTATTTCACCAGGAGTTGTCAGTGCTGATCTTGTAAAGTGTTAGGCGCTTCCGCTGTGTCCAATGGAGATAAACCAAATGGAGGTAACACTCAATGAAATCCAATAACACAGGTGAAAGGTTGGACAATCAATATAAGTTAGTTGATGCTGATAGTGAATGTCGAAGAAGAAGTTTAGTAGTAAGGAAGGGAACCATCAAATGTTAGCCAACTCTCTACGTTCATAACAAACTTCTTAATCTCCAACCTATCCCAAAAGTCATCTGTTTACATCAGCTGGTATTTCGCTATCTCCCCCTAAACCAAACCAAGTCTTGCTTTTACTAGTAAGTCAAAACTTCCCCTATTTCCGCAACAAATCACCAATCCCTAATCATGCAATAACAAAAGTTAGACCATTATTCTTGTACATGAAAAAAAAAGTAAGTGATTTTAATGGTAACAAACCTTGAAGTATTTCAGCTTACAGACAACAGTCATAACAGTACAAAGTAGTTTATAGAAACCACTAACCAGAGGATGTCTGAAAAGAAATTAAATTCTTTTAACATTTTAGACATAAAAGAGACATGAAGTTTAGCAATATTATGATTTTTTAAAAATTGCATTGAGAAAATAATTTTTCTGTGACCAAAAAGTAATAACTAATCCTTTTCATAATTGAAACTCATACAAAGTATGTTTTATATTAGAAATGAAGATAAAGCTACTTAAAAAAAAAGAAAGATGAAGTTGTATTGAAACTAAAAAAAGACTAAAACTAATGAATGAGTTGACCTACTTGGTTGACAATACTATCGCAGAATAAGTGAAAGTGTAAACCCAATTCTTAAAGCGATGCCTTTGATGGTGGACAAGTAGGTCTCTGAAAGTAAAACAATTGAAAAACATTAACAGACATTTTTATAGACTAAAATTAAAGTGCCTTTTGAAAAACTGTCAGTAATAAAAATGACATGTTTGATTCATTATGACAACATACTTACAAAAAACATTTATAAAATCCTACAAATTTAACATCATACATGGCAGCAGAAAATGACTTCAGAAGATTTTTTATGGATAATTCTATTATGCGACAAGATAGAGCACATTTTGTGACTAGGTAGAGCACATTTTGTGACAAGGTAGAGCACATTTTGTGACAAGGTAGAGCACATTTTGTGACAAGGTAGAGCACATTTTGTGACAAGGTAGAGCACATTTTATGACAAGGTAGAGCACATTTTGTGACAAAGTAGACTACAAATGAAATTTTACATTGTTTTTGTCATTTTGATTAATATGAAGTTTTCAGTGATAGAACACATTTGCCAATTGTAATTATACAGACAATTACATTTTGTCACATTACAAAAGACTATATTTCATGTTAGAAAAATTCTATATTGATATTGACAAAATTTAATGCAATAGGATCTCTAAATGGACAAATACAAAGTAACCATTAAAATCAAAGGTGGCTTCTAAACTAATACATTTAGGTGCAACATAAAATCATACATTTTCCTAAGACTATGCAGTCCAAAGTGTCTTATTATAGTCATATGGTTAATTGTTTACATGTGTCTAGCAGTGTTAAATGAAAAGCAAGAAATTCCTCAAAATATTCTACTACTCAATAGTCACCTGCCACAGATACTTTAGTCTACTATATTGATTAGACATACCTACTAAAGTCTACTATATTAATAAGAATAAGTTGATCTTTTGGTCTTTTGGCCACTAGACCAAAAATGGGATCAGCAGAGAGAGTCTCCTTGTCTCCACTAACTTCAGATTGAGCATCAGCCTAAAAAGTTTTTAGCAAGACAATGTGACAGTTAACACAAAAATAAATGATGTTTGAACATTTAAACAACAAAAATTTTAATAATCAATAAAATATTCAAATGAGAGGTCAAGTTAAAAACTATGTTCTATAGTATGCAAAAGAGTGGTTGTGTTTAAAATAACCTTTAGGAGGCCAAATGTTTGTTATTATCATATTATTTCTTGTCCAAGTTAGAGAAGTTGAATTATATGGCCTCCTTCAATCGCGAAGGGAATATGAATCATCTCATGGAAATGAGATGAATGCCTGGGGTTTAGCTGTGGTCGGAACGATGTTACCCACACATCAGTTCCTCACTATCCATCCAGATGATGTATCCAAAGGAGCAGGAAGTGCTGATACAGTATGGGATCAGCAGCATTGCAGGCTCTGCCAAGGTGTAGCATTGAGTGCTTCAAACTGCCTAAGGGTCTCCGGCTCCTGATTTTTCCTCAGGATTGTAAGCCATTCCTATGATTGGTTATGGGTGCAAAGCAGCAGAGGTCTGAATTCAAAGTTTTCCTACTCCTAAGGGAGTAGCCAGCCATGGCTAACAAACCCCTCCTACCGAAGCTTAGTAGTTTAGGCCTTATTTATTCACCTTTGCCCCTTCTCCTGTTAGTGAAAACAGTTCTGCTGGACTTAATATTTGAGCCACACATGAAGGACAGAAATTGGACTGGTTGTTAGATGCTCTAATTGAAACACATGCCATTAGGAAGCATTTAATAGGTAGTAGAGCGCTTTTATTCAGTTCCACTCGGGACAATGACATATTTTCCGAGGTTTTTTCATAATTTTAGCAATTTTATTTATTTCTTAAGTTATTTTTTAGTAAAAGACACTCCCATTCCCCTTGAATTGTAAACAACTATAAAACTTAAAAATAACAATAAATTGAGATACAAGTAAAATAAATTCTCTTGATTAATTTATCATTAAAAATGTACTAAATATGTGTACAAAACATACTACATTATTACTGCGTGTTTGACTAAGACTTTGTTTACTAGGTGTTTGGGAGGCATAATTTACCCTATATAATATCATACATTGATTTTTTTCAAACTGCATTCATAACTGATGAGTTTTCAGTATTTGGTAGGGAAGAAAAGTATTTCTAATTTATTCATTTAGAATACCAACATGGCTTTAGGAAATATAGATCATGTGAAACACAACTAATAGGACTAATTGATGATTTTTCAAAAGGTTTAGATAATAGTGAACAAATAGATGCTATCTTACTAGATTTTTCTAAGGCTTTTGACAAAGTTCACCACCATAGTTTGCTTAAAAAATTAAAATATTTCGGCATTAATGGTCCACTGCATCAGTGGATTAAAGACTTTCTGATAGGGAGAGAACAAACTGTAATAATAAATGGCTCTAAATCAACACCGATAACAGTAAACTCAGGTGTACCTCAAGGAACAGTCTTGGGTCCACTACTTGTTTTAATTTACATAAATGATTTACCAAATTGCAATACTTCAGGAACAAAAGTCAGATTATTTGCAGACGATTGCATAATATATAGAACAATAAAAACAACACAAGACACAGATATTTTACAAAGAGAATTAGATGAATTACAGAAATGGAAATCAAATTGGAGCATGTCTTTCCACCCAGAAAAATGTCAGTTGTTAAGAGTAACAAAAAAACTAAAACAAATTAATTCCACTTATCTTATTCATGGCAAACCAGTAACACAGACTAAAAACGCAAAATACCTAGGTGTTATAATAAATGAAAAACTGTCATGGAATCCACATATTGATGAAACTACAAAAAAATCAAACAAAGCATTAGGATTTATTAAAAGAAATTTCTATAAATCAAATAAGAACATAAAACTAAAATGTTATTTAACCTTGGTTAGGCCAATAATAGAATATGCATCCTCTGTTTGGGACCCCTCAACTCAAGAAAACATTAAGAAACTAGAACAGACACAAAATAGAGCAGTGCGATTCATAACAAACGAATATTCACATTTGACTAGAGTAACACCTTTAGTAAAATCACTAAATTTAGAAAGCCTTCAGGACAGAAGGCTCAAAAGTAAAGTAGCAATAATACATAAAACACTGAACCATAATCTTCAAATACAAAAACAAAATTTAATAAAATACTCTGAAAGACACAAAGATAAAGGCACATTCCTCATCCCATATGCTAGGACAAATTTGTACAAATACTCCTTCTTCCCTAGTGCTATTAGAGCATGGAATGGGTTGCCTGAGCTAGCCAGGAAAACCAGTGACTTGGCAGAATTTAAGTCATTGGTTAATATGCATGACTAAATGCATGACGCGTAGGACGTAATCATCTTCTTTTTTGAAGTAACGTCTGTATTATATAAGAAATGCATACGAAAAAACATTTACTTTATCAGAGTCTTCAGACGTTGTTGCCTCCAAGTCAAGTTTATTCAAGATCTTAAGAATGGCTGTCATTATCTCATTATAAATTGAATGAGTCAGTTCATCTCTTTCAGCCAGTGTAAAATCCTCAGCTGATAAGTCCTAAATGAAAGGATAGGAAAGACCAATATAATGTGGGAAGATAAAGGTTATTTGGGAAAGTTGGTATAACAAAATTATACGACAAATTTTTTTTTGTTGTCTTTCATTCTGAAAAGAACATGGATCTATTATTTTCCTTGAAATAAAATAGAAACTAAAATAAATATTAAAGCTTTATCTTAAAAGCATAATGAATGTTTTGTATATATCACCAGTTATGCAAACTAAATACATTAACATTTCAAAAGCATCTTGCATTTTAATACACATCCTATATTAAAATCCACAGCATCGTACAATTAAGAGCAAAATCTATAGAACCTAATTGCTAAATGTATTTGAAGGACATTTTTGCACATGAATAGCTAAAAAAAAAAATAATGAGGCCTTAAAATTTATTTATAAAAATCTTTGTAGAACAGCCGAAAAAAGAATGTCCTAACCTGAGTTGTGACTTTCATTTGACAGCTACCTAGCAGAGTGGCCCACAGAGAGATGTAATCTTTGTAAGAGATTTTCTTTATCCCGTACTCGTCCAAGTTTTCATCCGTTTGGCTTGTCTCAGCAACAACAGGGTGTGAGCATGTTCTGATTAGACTCTGGTACACTGAGGAACATCACAGGATTATAACAATAATTTTACCTAATCTTTAAGGACAGATAAGGAAAGGGTTTCAAATAAGTACAGTCAAGGCCCCCATTCTGTGCAGCTATTAGCTTAAAAAGGCTTCATTTAATTTATTATTATTATTATTATCATATATTTATATTATTAAATAATGTTGTTTTTTTAAGCTAAAGGACTAAGTAGGTAGGGGCTGAGTTATTTTTTTACAAAGTCGTTGAAGTCATGTGCTGGTAAAGATTCTTTTAAACTTGTCATGATTAAATGGCGACATTAGAAACATCTCTTTTACTGTTCTAAGGGTGAAAATTACATTAGAGCTGATTGATTTGGTTAAGCAGGATCACAGGATTATGTAACCATAGTAAAGAGAGAGGAGTCTATAAGTCAAATATAGAATTTAGTGTAGAATGTGGTATATAATAAGAAGTTAGTTGAAGTGGCCCTAAAGTTATTATTTCCAAGTCCTGGATAAGATATAGTAAGGTATCTCATATCATCATTAACATATTTGGGTGAAGTAAAATGTAAAATCATTGCTGAATTGATAAGATTAATTGTTACATTTTGATTTACCCTAAGCTAATGATCATATTATTTAATTGGAATAATGCTATATCTATATTTGGATGAAGAACTGTGTTAAATCTATCTTTCTTGGTGCCTGACCAATTGTGGTTCCTGTTTTACAGTGATATACATCTCTTTGTATACTCTATAAACTAACAGAAAACTATGGTTGTGCTGCATGTGCGCTGGACTGTTGCTCGGTGGTCTCGATGTTCATACCCTGCTCCCTGCCATCCCAGTCGTCCTGCGGGAGGTTTGGACTAGGAAGTAAATTATCTTCAACTCTGATGGAACATCCCAAACATGTAAAACATTTTTTTTACAGTTAAATGCTAACAATAAACTTTTCAATAAATAAAAAAAATTATGAAAATTTGAGTCTCAGTATGGCTGCCTGGTCATGTGTCATGTGCTCTTGGCTTTTATATGCATAGTCTTGACCCTTTCTGCCATCTACCCCCCCCCCCCCCCCCCCCTCAGTACTGCAAGAGGTTTTGGCTAGGATGAAATAATTATCCGTTCTGAAGGAACATCCGAAACATGAAAAACAAACAAACATTCATGCACCATCTTCTGTTGTTGAGCTAATTTTTATTGTAACTTGGGAACACCTTCTTTACCATATATTACTTACCCACAGAGGTCAGAATTTGTTGAAAAACTGTTGGTTTCCTCTTGAGGCAAAGAAGCAAAATCAAAATGGACTTGACACAATAAAACTGCTGACTCTGGTTTACTTTAGGAATGTGTTCCATCAAAAGCACCATCAATTTCTCCAGCACAAGACTATTGGGTAGAGATACCTGGACATATTTTTTTTTAAAGTAATATTTATTCATAAAGTGATATTTTACTAATTGGCTAATGAAGCATTTTCAAACTGGAAAATGACTACACCTGGACATTATGACATGAAGGCACCTGGGATATGACTATATCTAGTGAAACACTGAGTACATGTAGGCCTACTTGTAAAAATCCCTTTTCTACACCATGCTATCTATGAGAGCGGATGAGTGTTAAGTTACTCTATTTCTATGAGTGACTATTAATTAGAGTGTCGTGGCTAGCTTAAGGAACAACTACCTTTACAGCTCCAAAGTTTGTCAGGAACCCATCAGAGTTGAGTAAACTCATGCGCATCTTAAAAATCCAGAAGTTCAAAATTCCAGAGTTCCCTAAAATTTTAACCTGAGACCCCTCAGGTCAGAGACCAAGGGCTTTAGCACATTGTGAGTACTAGAAAGAGAATAAGGAGAGGTGTGGTGGATGAGTGGTAAAGAGCTTGGCTTCCGAACCAAGGGTCCTGAGTTAGAATCCTGGTGAAGACTCTGATTTTTAATTTCAGGGTCTTTGAGCGCCTCTGAGTCCACCCAGCTCTAATGGGTCCCTGACATTAGTTGGGGAAATGTAAAGGCAGTTGGTCCTTGTGCTGGCACATGACACCCTCGTTAACCATAGGCCACAGAAACAGATGACCTTTACATCATCTGCCCTACAGACCACAAGGTCTAAAAGAGGAACTTTACTTTTACTTTCTTAAATAAGGAGACATCTTTTCTAAGAACACAATGAGAAAAAAGTGTGAGAAGCACTGATATAATTTTGTGTAATTTATCATTTTAAAAAAATTTATGAGATAAAGGGAAAGTTTAAATGTTAACTTACAATAAGATAAATCCTCATTTTTTTTAAAATGTTTATAGTATTACATCTCAAATGTGGACTCACCGAGTCTATCTGTGATATGATGTTAGCAAGAGATATCAAATAACTTGGTAAAGACATAAGTTTGTCCTCAATCTCTTCCAATTTTCTGACGAGAAAATGAAATAAAATCTACACATTGAAATGAAGATATTTGGCAATTTTAAAGAAATGTGAACATTTTATGTATTTACCTTTATATACAATAATATTACAAATAACAATATCTTTATTATTCTGAAAGTAATTTCTTTTATAACACATAAGAAAATATGAGAAATATATAAGAAACAAAAATACATTTTTGTTAATTTACTAAGCATCAGTCAGCCACAAAAATGTATTTTTGCAATGCATTTCTTTTAAACTAACTTGCATATCAAAAGTGTATATAAAATTACTAAACTGAAGTCATTTAAAGTCACTATACAGCATAAATGTTTACTTATTAACAAAACATACCCTAGAAACTGATGTTCACACTGACTAACCATCTCATTGAACATGAACTGAGTATCAACTTCTGATAAGAAGATTCTACAAGGCTGATAGAATAATTTCAAAGCATTGTTTAAGTTCACAGATTTTGATGCATACAAAATTTCTTGTTTTTAAAAATTAATTTAAAAAAAAATGTATAGTCTTTAGTGGGTTTTAACTTTTTAAAAACTTAATATATTATAACTTTGTAAATTTGTTAAATTAAGATACAGAACTTACAGCTGCCAATAACCCATATCCTTTAATAGCCATTGAAACCTCCTTTGAAGAAGAGTTAGGGTTCTTCATAATCTTGTTAAAGTTCAACAGAAAGAACTGTAGAGAGAGTAGTTTATTCTTTACCGAGCTGTTTACATATTTTTTTCAACAAGCTTAATTTAGAATGTTTAGTAAATTGTGTGCTCTATGTCAATAATATGTAACAAGCAAAATATTAAAAAAAACACTTTAAGTTGAAACTTTACATAATTATTATTGTTGATGACAACACATTAAAAAATCCAAAAATCAATTTTCTTTTACATAGAGACAGTATTGTAGTAAAGGGAGATAAGTCTTGCGTAAAAAATTAGGTGGTTGGCTAAAAATTTGAAACTAACAAAAGATATCCATCGAACTTTTTTATAAACCTTAATAAATCCTTCTAATAAACCTCATAGATACAAATATAGCTCCGTAGTTAAAACATCAGCTTGCTATCATTTTATTTTATTGCTTTTGAAAAGCCAGCACAGAACCTTTTCTTAGATATCCCACACACACACACAAAAACTAGCCAATAAAGTGATTGGACCATTATGCAAACAGCATGCCAAAAGCATGAAAGTTGTGCTAAACAAAAAAAAAGCAATTTAAAAATGTCCACACAAATTTATTAATCTATTAAAAATTAATTACATAAAGGATTCAAAATAAATTATATAATTTCACTCATTATAATATAAGCTTTGTTTTTTTTAAAGTGTTTTAATTTTTTTGTTTGCATTTTAATACCATAACAGAGCACCCTAACCCTAATGCAGCAAAAAAAATTACTTCATAAACATCCAACTGAGGTGGCAAGCAGTAATTAGCGCAAAAAAAAATATTTAAAAAAAACAACTTTACCTTAAATATGGCACCCTCTTTGTGACCTTGTTTGGCTCTGTCTACTAATGCTTCTGACACCTAGGATAAGAAATTCATGTCATTTTATAAGTGATAAAAGTGAAAAGAACACTGCTGTCAAAGGTCAAAGTTTATTAACCTTAAGAAACTATAAACCTGATGCTTGTAACAGCAGAGAGAAATGATAAGGAAAAAAAAAAAAAAGATTTAATGAACAAAACCTCTTTAGTGAATGCTTCCATGGCTGCAACTCCTAAATGTACGACTTCCTTGTTACGGTGATGGCTCCATTTTTGTAGCTGTTCATACATCCACTGTGGATTCAAAAATAGAAAAAGATCAAGATGTCTCTTTGTGTAGTCACTCAATGAACTTCTCTGTGTAGTATCTGTTCTCTTTTGTGGAATGTCGTTTTCAATTGAAAAAAGGAGTGTGTAAAATGTTTGACATGTTTCGGATGTTCCTGCAGAGTTAAAGATAATTTACTTCCTAGTCCAAACCTCTCACAGGAGGGGATGGAAGCGGAGAGGGTTTGAACCCAAGACCATCGATAAATCCGAATGACAGTCCAGCATGCAAACCACACAACCAGGCAGTCACCCTTGTTATCACAATAAAGATCAATAAAGCAGTGATAGTCTTAGCCTAAATTATATAAATGTGTACTCATTGTCCTATATGTTGATTGCATATAAAGAATAAAACAACAGAAATTTCTATCATAATCATGAGTATAAATGAGAATACCTTGTACTCATCAATCATAAATTGCCTCATTTGTCCAGCATGTCTAACCAAGAGTTTAAGAGCAGCTTTAATGGCTTCGTATCTTGAGTAATCAATATCTGCATTAATAACCATTCTAAGATATTTGAAAATCTCATAGGCATGCTTTGAACCTGTGGAGCCATAAATAAAGACATAAAATTGTTCATTTACAAATTAAGAATGGTCACTGATTCAAAATTTTCAGTAATCAGACTAGTAATCTAGAAATTTGTCACGTTATTTATATGAACTTAATACAAAATTGTGGAATTACTTTCTACTCTTAATAACTTTTAAAATATGAAATGTTTAATGTTTAAAAAAAAAAATGGAATATCTGAAGATAACTGAAAGTTTAATAACAACTGGTAAAAACCAAAGTGAATCCGCATCTAGATCACATTGGATTAAAAGTAAAGCAGTTATAGGATATGATAAAAGTTGAAGCTTTCATAAAATTTGATAAAAACTGAAGGATGGATTAAGAAACAGAATAGTGTCTTTGCCATTTTTTTTTTATTCAAAAGTTTTATATATTCTTTAATGAATATAATATAATAAAGTAAGTTTCAATTATTTCTCCCATCACTCATTAGTTACGAGCTATGAAAATATAATAAATATGAATATAATAATGTAAATTTCAGTTGATTATCCCATTACTAATTAGTAAAGAGCTATACTTATCTTTTGTAAAAGCCATAATTTCAATTACTTTATTCAATCATAATAAAAAAAACATGATTTAGAAAATAGTACAGTCTACCTTCTTCGGCAGATTGGGTGAAGTTTAACATGAAACAAGAAAGTCCTTCAAGGCATCCAGCCACAATGGACATCTCTGGTTCTTTAGTTTTAGACATCAACTGAAAAAGATACTCCCAACTGTAAAATATAGCCCTGGTTATGTTTGGTATTACCACTTTTTATTGTTTTTTTGTTTGTTTGTTGTTTTTTTTTTTTTGGGGGGGGGGGGGGGTTGTTATATAATTTGCTCTTTTTTTCTACAAGAAGTATATGACATTAGTTACCTCTACTTTTAAAGCACTGACATATACACCAGCTAGTCTTTCTGAATAGTCTGCTATCATGTCAGGGTGCAATTCTGCCAAGACACCAAGCAGATGATATATGCCAGCTCTCACTTAAATTAAGAAAATTGAGAAACACAAGATTATAAAACAGCCATTTCAACTTTATTCAACATATAAAATTAAGATTTGTTTATGGTAAGATATAATATATATATATATATATATATATATATATATATATATATATATATATATATATATATATATATATATATATATATATATATATATATAAGATATAATATAACCATAAGACTGTTTTTTTTTGTTGTTGTTTTTTTTTAGACTTAAAACCCTTTTCGATTTTGTTTAGAAAGAAATCCAAAACAGGATCCCAATGATGATTGGGCCCCATGATGACCTTCTGACCACTGTTAAAACTGTATGACCTTGTAATGAGATCCTCAGGACTTGCAGACTTTTAAGAAGCAAACAGTACCATGTAAAAGTAGGATAGGCAGACAAAAGAAGCAATGGGAAGACAACAGTAAGGAATGGGTCAGTCTGTCAGTGGACGAAACTCTAACCCTGGCAAAAGACAGAAAGAAATTGAGAAAGATGGTTGACAGATCAGTCCAACAGACAAAGGGATAGGTGAAGGTGAAGAAAGAAAAAAAAAACAACAGCAGATTCGAATCTTCCTTATTTTCTTGTGATCAATTGTTAGTTGCTCCGATTTAAGAGATAATTTCTCCTAAGCCATTGTTCATGACAACAAAACAGAAACATTTATAAAACAAATGAAATTCAACCCAAAGAATCAATCTTTAAATAAATTTATGTATATATGAATTTTAGTATGTGCTAGAGAAGTTAATTCCTTTACTGTTATTACAGTTTAGTGTTATTATTTTTAAAAAATAACAATATTAGGAGTAATAGAGTTTAAAAAAAAATTTAAAAATTCATAAATCCAAACCTGTGGGTTGCAGCTTTGATACAGGCTTAGCCAACTCATTAAAAAACTTTGTAATCAAATCATCAATGACCAGTTCTTCGGCAGTTGGTGTACTAGCAGTCTGTTCCAAAATCTGTCACATCATCAAGAAATATTAATACTCAAAAATGTTTTAACAATGCAAATATTTATAACAAAGTTTGATGACTTATTCAATGCAAAATAAAAGTAAATATATATATAGATAGCTTTGTAGTCGAAAATGAATGGCATTGGAGTTCGATCCTTGCTTTAAAAGCCGGCTACATACGTGACATGGGTAAGTTTGGTCTGCTGCAGTTATGCCAGCTTTTTTTATATTTTTTTGTATTTTTTTCTTTTAATAAATGAATGAATAAATGAAATGAAATAAATAAAAGTATAAAAACTGAAGCAATAGATTGTATAATTATATTAATTATATTAGTTATAGTAGTAAACTTTAAAATACATTTTTAAGCTATAGTAAGACTCTATGCCTGGAATTACCTTTATAATGACAGGTATAGCTGCTTTTTTTACTTTTGCATGTCGATCTCTACTGTACAGTGATACACATGTGTCCTGAAAGTAAAATTTTTCCGACAGCTTTAAAAGAATGTTGACAGATGAATATCCTCCTAATTAAAGCAATATAATCACAGAAGTAGACTACTTTTTAAAAAAAAAATGTACTATTCCAATTAGCTAAATAATGTGTGATTGAATTTCTAATTCTATTTTCCATCTAAGAGCTAAGAGGGAATGTAGTTTGATAATGAGGTATTTTTGGATAGATTCTTTTATTAGTATGTTTCTATAACTAACTCCCATCTCACACAGACATGTTGCATTGACCTCTATGTGCTTTTGAATATCAGGAAGTTTCTATTTAGACCATATAAAATATACATTATATACTTTGGCAGATTTGTTTCCTGAATTGAGGCTCTAGTGCACAGTGGAGTTTAAATGATAAAAAACAAATGAAAATTAAAAAAAAACTTACTTTGATGTCAACAGCATAAGGAACAACTTTGCTGCCAAATTTCTGCAGCACATCTGAGAGCAGAAGCAAAGCACTCGTCTTTCCATTTTGAAGCTTTTCAAAAGAAATGAGATGTTAAGTTTGAAAGAAAAAAAGCACACTTCTATGGCATTATTTTTTGACTGGTAAATATGTTTTAAAAAAAAAGGTGAAAAATTATTTTAGCATTTTCATTTTTCAGATCTACAAAATAGATTACTACAAGATAACAAATTATATTTCATTAAAGTGTGATGATTGACTAAAATATTTATAATCAATATAAATAGTAATAAATATTTATACCTCCTCTACCGTGAGTGTTTTTTTCAAAAAACTAATAATTCCAGTCTCCTTGTCAAACAGTAAGGAACAGGCATGAGCTGAAAAAATAAAGAAAGAGAAGAGAAAAATGTAAAAAGACAATTGTTTAGGTCAATGCAGATTTTTTTAAGACCTTGTATAGATGTAAACAAACATAATTAATTTAAGAATATTTAGAGAAAGATAGAAGGTCAAATAGAAGGTTAAGAAGCTTGAAGAAAATACTAACATAACAAAATACGAACATAGCTAAATACTAACATAGCTAAATATACTAACATAACTAACTAAACAATCTAGAAAAGTCTTTGTGCTGGACTAACAAATAAGTAGGCCTAGTTCAGTGACATTAGTCTGATTATTCTGTGATGGATAGTTATTGATCTTTAGTATTTTCACTATGCTTTTTTTATTCAACTATAATATTATATATATTTATATATATATATGGGAGGTGGCTGTGGCTGAGTGGTTAAGCGCTTGGCTTCCAAACCTGGGGTACTGGGTTTGAATCTCAGTGTGATTTTGAGCTTCTGGATTTTTGGGGCGCTCCTGAATCCACCCAACTCTAATGGCAATGGGTACCTGACTTTAGTTGGGGAAAGTAAAGGTGGTTGACCGTTGTGCTCGCCACATATGAGACCGTGCTCATTAATCGTTGGCCATAGAATCAGACTAAATACTTAACAAAATATAAAAGACTGATATATACTGATAGGATGGGGAATAGTTATAACTTCTGTTGACAGTAATAGTTGCAAGTTAAAAGGGGGGGGGGGGGTTGGGTAAAGGAGTGAATCCATGATAAATAACTGTGAGTGAGGTTACCATTGAATGTTGTGAAATAGAAATGGTGCTATAGTCACTATACGTCTATAGAGCAGAACCGTGAGAACCTGAATTACGTCTTTTAAATTAATTTAATCATTTATAGAACTTTATAATTTATAGTAGCCTACTTATATCGGGTAAATCTTGTAAACATGTCAGCTTTATGTCTTCAACAATAATTTCAATCTGCTCTCTATTTCTTGAGAAGTCATTTTGATCAATCAGAGCATGTAAAGACTGGAGACAATCACTCAGTCCTAAAGCCATGCCCGATGCAAGCACTGCATAAATAGATCTAGATCTTGGTGTAAACTAGATATGACTATGCCTATTATTATTATAGTCTATTTGTATAGATCTAGATATAGACTATCTATAGATCTAGTATATTATATATAGGTTATATGAAAAACGAAAGTAGATCTTTTGAAAAAAAAGATTCATTAATTGGGAGTTGCTAGATCTAGTCCACAAGATCTAGAATCGAAATCTAAACTACGATACTTTTTTTAGAATCTAATTCTAATCTAATGTTTATTCAGAAAAACGTCTTTATATTTTTGTATTTATTGCCGTTAATGAGATCTAGAAATAGACCTTAATTTGTTTTTTTTTTTTGTGTAGATCTATCTAGATCTTGATAAATTTCATTGAAAAAAAAATTTCTGTGGTTGCTAAGCGTAAGCATAACTAGTAACTTGAAAATTGAATCGTTTCCGTGTCAGTCATTTGAGTCATAGTTTATATACTACAATATACTAATACTAATACTTATATTAATTACTCTATTATACTCTATAGGCTTGAGTATAAGGCAACTAGATCTAGATCTATAATCTAGATCTAGACTCTATATCTTATGATCTATTCTATGTTCTAGTCTAAAACTTATTCTGACTCTCACTCACGCTCATCGTAAATGATTTTACTGATTGGACCTTCGTCAACTGGCAAAACTCTTCTTCTCAAACGTTTGCAAAACAACAGTATCTTTTTTATATTTTATTGTAAAAAAAACTAGACTAATTAGATCTAGATCTACTATCTAGTCAATCTAGATCATAGTAGATCTATATTATTTTATTCTTTACTATCTTCTCCCTTGCCCCTTGTTTTTCATACTCAGAATAGTCAGAGGAGATCACAATAAATAATCAATTATATTAAATTATTATATATACTAATATAGATCTAATAATCTATTATTCTATATATATTGTTATAAACCTGGTGGTGGCACAGATGGGGATAGTGGTATGTGTGTAGTCAGCCGACGCAAATCGCCCCAGGCCAGCGCTAGACAAGCGGTCAACCGTGACGAGCTACGACGGTCAGCCAAGACGAGTGTCAACATGACGGTTCGGGAAGGATCGGCGTCATGAACAGAGCTCAGAAGCGTCACCAGGGATGTAGTCATCTGACCACCCAGAATGGTCCAGCGACGTTCTGTCCGGTTCTAGAAGGCCATTAAGGACCCTATATAAAGAGCGGAGGTGTCACAGTCAAGACGGTTCACGACAGGGCTCAGAACACGGTCGACTACAGCACATTCAACGGTGTGGTTCTGTATGGAGCATTACGACGGTTCAGTGCGGAGTACTGTCAAGTACAGTTGAGACGACTGGCGTCTTGATCTTGGTCTGCGATCGAGTCCGACACAACGAGCCTAGTGTGTGAAGTCAGTCCTGAACTGTTGAACCCAGTGCAAGCCCGGAACGAGACGGAGAGGCCAGTGCAAGAGTTGATACGGCGGTACAGTGTTATTGGAGAGATATTTGTACAGTGTACGTGTTGCCAATTGTACAGTATTGGCTGTTATTTATTCAACTATTAAAGTGTTATGTTACTTTGGAGCCCTGAGTTGTCAAGTTCTTTAAGTTGGTGGTGTATGGTGCAGTTTGCAGAGAGCCTGGATATTGAGATTGGTAACAATATATAAAATATAAACCAGACTGTGGCGATGTTTTGTCTCAAAAGGTTTAAAGAATCATTATAGATCTAAATCTATATTTTTTTATGTGTCAATCTAGTAACTCTAATCATTGGTTTTCCTGATTCAGGCAACCCATACCGTTCTCTAATGACTAATGTCACTTGGGAAGAAGACCAGCCCTTGTACCAATTTGTCCTAGCAAGTGGAATAAGCTTATAAGAAATGTGCTTTAATCTTTATGTCTTTCTGAATATTTTAATATTAGAATATTCATATAGATCTGGAGCTTTCACCCTCTGGGGGTTTGGGATGGGAGGTATTATCTTCATGTCTGAAAGAACATCTAAAAGTTAAGTTGGTATACAAAGTATGATTTGAAATTAAAAACATGAATCTATTATTTGAAGCAGAAACATATTATTCAATTGGTTTTACTCGTACTGTTGCAGGTGATTAACCCTTGTCTTTTTTATTATATTTTTATTTTAAGGTAGGCTATGTCTTATATAAATTTATTTGTATTAACCTTAACAAAATAAAAAGACTCGACCAGCACAAAAGATGAAGTTCCATCCACCATATCAACTGTAAGTAAATCTACCTTTTTTGCAAGCAAGAAAATATTTATAGATCTGTATATTTTTAGCACCTATGATATACATGTGTAAATCAAAATATGTAAAATAATTATAGTTTAAAATGCTAAATTCTGACTCTTTAGTTCCTAAGCCAGTTAGTCTCTGTTCTGTCTTTACTGCACAGATATAGATTATTGTGATGTCATAAATGTATAAAATACTTGTTATGTTTATAAGTTTATCAAGCTTTATATTCTGAGGAATGATTTCACATTCTTTGATCAGATCTCCAAACACTGGCACGGTGGCTGAGTGATATATGCTTGGCTCAAATCCTGGCGAAGGTGGCTTTTTAATTTCTGGATCTTTAGGGGCCTCTGAGTCCACCCAACTTTAATGGGTACCTTACATTAGTTGGGGAAAGTAAAGGCGGTTGATCATTGTGCTGGCCACATGACACCCTCATTAACCTTGAGCCACAGAAACAGATGACCTTAACATCATCTACCCTCTAAATTGCAAGGTCTGAAAGGGTACTTTACTTTTTTACTTTTTCTTTAATCACACACAAACCAATATTCAATTTGAACCTGTCTATTCAAATAAAAGTGATTCACATCAATCTCTGCGATTTCAATTAGTTTTGCCTGAACCATCTTTTTTTTTTCCGTACAAAGCGGATAATCATTTTTTGTTGTTTATAAAAATCCATAATGTAATTAAGAAAAAAAAAATCATTTATGATAAAACTTTCTTTAAATGGATGTGATAATTCTCAGGTTGGTACTAACATTATGACAGTGAATGTGTTAAGGAAAGCTGAGGTCACTATAAGAGAGCTTGGTGGAGTGATGGGTCCAATATGGAACAATTACTATAAAGATTCTCATTCAATTATTGTAAGTTGTTGTTTTTTGATTAGATCATTTTTAGCATTCTATTTGAAACATACTATCTTTCTCCTTCACCCTGCAGAAGATTTAATTGCAAAATGTAATGATATATTTTTTTTCTAGCAATAGCATCTGTAACCTATTTTTACAAAGCTAATATCAACTCTGTCTGTCTGGCTGGTAAATGTGTATACATGTTATATATTTCTCCCACACCCTTTCTAGGATCAGACTAAAACTTTGCACAATTATTCATTGGCATAGACAAGACACAAATTTAAAAAAGGGAAACAATTAGTCAATTAATTACTGGTAACTAATTATTTTGTTTGATACCAACAAGGGAAACAAATCCTTCAGTATTCACACGTACGGTTCAATTTTTAGGTTTAGTCCCATGGCTAAAGAGACAAACTTTTTAATATTTAAAATTATGGTGTTGTAAATAATTGTTAATGCTAATCCTCCCTAAAACATTCCGATCAAGTTGATACTTAAAACAATTATTTATTGTATCTAAAAAATACATGAATCAATCAAAAAAAAAAAGTAAATTAATTATTGGTAATTTATTGTTTGATATCAAAGGAAATAGCTTGTACATAATAAGAGTGGAGTTCTTCCCCTTTAGATAAGCTTTGTTTTAAAAAAAAAATTTTTTTGCTTGTTACATATGAACTGTTGAGCTTAGATCTTTTTGTTTTTAAAGTAGAATAACTAAATAAATCTTATTAGTTGCTGTAAACTACACCTGACTTGATCTTTGTCTTAATTTTCAACACTGAATTTTAGTTTTTTCACTCTTTTGCTTTAAAGTTTATGATTGACATGTCAAAGCACACCCAGTTGGCTGTGGCCTGTGTGGAACTTATGACTATGTTGAATCATCCCTCAACACAAAACCTGCCCTTGTTGATTCTTCTGAATAAAATGTGAGTAGTTAACTAGGGGAGGCACAGTGGCTGAGTGGTAAAACTCTTGGCTTCCAAACTGAGTGGTCCTGGGTTCAATCCTGGCGAAGAATAGGATTTGTAATTTCGTGATCTTAAGGGCATGTCTAAGTCATCCCAGCTCTAACAGGTACATGACATTAGTTGGGGAAAAAGTTAAGGCGGTTGGTCATTGTGCTGGCCCACAGAATCAGATGATTGCAAGGTCTCGAAGGGGAACTTTTCTTTACTAATTATCTAGGAAATGGCTTTTGGTCATATGGTATGCCCTCTGGAATGTGGAATGTCGTCATGATGGTCCCAGGTTGTTTGAGCCCAATCTCTCCCCCTCACCCCCCCCCCCACCCCCAACTTTATGAGCAAGATTTAGGTTAGAATGTAAATATGATTTACGAAATTATTTTTTAGTTTGTTTTCTCTATTTTGAGTATATAAAGTTCTTCTTTACAGTTGAGTAGATCCTGGGATTACTGCTACAAGATCTAATAAGGTTTTTCAAGATGCATTGATACAAAATACTATTTCTTCAAGATTTTTAAAGAGTTAATGAACATCTTATTTTTCTGAGACTGATGGTAGATCTGAAATCAAATTTCACAAAATAGTTCTAAATATGTTTAGTTCTTTCATCTGTATCTCTCCATAGCACTTGGTTTGCAATAAATATGGTAAAATAAAATTGGGATTTCATCTTCCAAGGAAAGAGTGTAAATCTAGATCTCTTGAAGAAAAAGTTGTAATAATTTATAATGCAGATGTGTTAGAGGTTATCCATTTTGATGAATAGTATATCTGATATGTTGATTCATTAAAATATTCTTTTATATAAGTAGATCAATAATTGTTTTTTGCTTTTTATTTTAGTGATGTTCAGTTTGGCGTAACTAGATTTGAGCTAGACAGTCTCCTGAGGCTGGATGATTTGATTAAAGTGGCCCCACAGAAAATCACAATTATAGAGATCAGTGCTAGGACTGGCAACAATCTGGACAAAGTGGCCAGGTGGATCTATGAGCAAAGTAAAGGAAAAGAAAGTACCTCAACTTGATGGAAACAGATGGTCAAGAGGAAGTGTTTGTGTTCAGTGGAATGTTTATTACTTGTGCTCACTTCCCTGTACTACACTAACTAAAAGTTTTAAGAAACTTTGTCTACAAAGAGTTTCTTAGATTTCAATTGGAATGAGGACTTTACTAGCTTTAAAAGTGTTGACCCAGAAGTTTGGCTACATTGTGAGAAAGTAAGTATTGACTACACTCTGGTGAACCCATTACACAGTGAGTTTAAAAAAAACATAGATTGATTAAAGGACACTTAGACCACAAAGAAGATGGTTGAATTGAACAGGAAGTAATCCTAATTCATTAACGTTTCACTCATATCTTATATGCTGACTTGATTGGAGATATATATGTTTGTTTCAATGAGATAATGTTTAGAGAGAAGGAAAAAAAAATGAAAGAATTACTGACATTGCAATTTTTTATTTGTATTGTAACTTCTGTAAATAGATTATTCACTTAGTCAATTACACTATATTTGGGAAAGCTTACATGGTAAGGGCCATAATGTGTTTCTCTACAGTCAGTGGCCATCAAAAAATTAAAATAGATTGCAACAACATTATCAATATAAACATAACAACTAATTTCAAAACATATTGTTGAAAAAACAAAATAAATACTTATTTAAGTGCTTGTTATATGGTCATGCTGTTTCCTTTTTAAAAAAAAGATATGCCCCACAAAAAAATTCCCTCCCTTGAGAAATGCAGTTCATGTTTAATAGCTGACTGAAGTGTGCTCTGCTGAATTATTGTTGTATTGTATCTGGTTTTTGTATTTCCACATCATGACCTGTTTATTATGCATACATTTTATTCTATGAAATAGATTTCTTGTTTATCTGACTTCATTTTTTTTTATATGGATCCATTTTAAAAGAAACAACAAATCCATGGCTTTGGGGAAACATTTTCTCTCCATCTCACTATTTCACAGACCCTGACCCTTTTCTAGCAACCAGCAATTTCTGTAGCAGTTATGCATCATGATATTCTATTTTTTTTTATTTTTTTTTAGATCTTTCAGTTCAACATGAACATGTTCATAAATTTTATGAATCAAGTTTTTTTTTTGTTTTTTTTTTTTGTTTCTTTCTATATTTAACATTATCTTTGGATCAGAGGTCAGAACACTGACTAATTCATCATGTGTCCGTTTGGCTAAACCAATTATGATCTCACATTTTTAGAGATAATTCTTAACAGAACTTGGAAAGCAGAATTTGTTTGACAGGAATTCTATGATCATACCCAGTATACTTCTATTTATTTATTTATACTTCTATTTGTTTATTTAATGTGCAATATGAACCTTGTTTACACAAGTTTACTGGTATTGTACTTTTTCCCCTTTATTTCCTTATTTATTAAAAATGTTTGTGCACTTTGATTATTCTAGCTGTTTTAACACTAAGAAGAGAAAGTCTTTGTAAATAAATAAGACTAGAACAAGACTTATTGAATTTTTGTTTTGTCAATGCTTATGCTTATTCATTATATTTAATGCTTAGAAAACACAAGGAATGATATAATAAAGAGGTGGCTTGACTTCATTATATTTTTCTAAAGGATTGTAGCCAAAGTATTTGGAAGGTTAAGTTTCATTAAGTTAAAACATCTGACCCTAAGGATGTCACCTTCATCTGGCATAGAGGGAAAGAAACGGCAGACAGAGAAGCAAGAGAGCCCTAAATGAAGCGGTTTCAGGAATCTAAATTTCCTGCCCGGACCTGAGACAGAGTATTGTCTCTGCCACTTACCGAGAGTGGCAGGACAGGTGGGAGACTGAGACCCACAACAAACTTAGACGGGTTGAGGCGGATGTCAGGTGGCGGTCCACATCCAAGGGTCTGATACCATGTCCAGACTTAAGATTGGCCACACCTACTTCACGCGTGCTAAAGAGAGAAGAGCCCCCCCCCCCCCACTGTGTGAGTACTGTGACTCTTGTCTCACCGTGGAACATATCCTCCTTGATTGCCCCAGCTACCAGGATATTAGAGGGAAACATTTTAGAAGAGATAATCTCAAAACACTGTTTGATCATGTGGGGACATATAGGGCTTTATCCGGGAGGTGGGGTTGACTACTAAAATTTACAAGAGAATTTCATTCAATTTTTTTACATTTTTACTATTTGAGTTGTGAATGGACATTATTTTCAATAACTTAGTTCTATAACGTTTGGCACTTGAGCTATTAAGGGGAAGTTACCCTTGAGGAATTATAGACACGACATGGCCTAATTTTTTCGATGTGCCAAAAACCTCAAAATATCATTTAAGTTTGAGGTTAGGCACATCGGCACAATTTAGGCTTGGTAGCTTGTGGTTATTGATGATCACTCCTGCTCCCCTCTTCATTGCTTGTGATAGTGATAAGAAAATGAGTAAGGCCTGAATTAATTGAAGCCATGGGCAGTATTGTAGTGTCTTAAATTGACGTTGCAGTGGTCTCCTTTTTCTTGTATTTAACTAGATGCTTTGTCATGTTATCCGTTTCTGTGTTGGGCCACCAGATGTATATTTATACTTTACCCATTTAAGTATATATGCTAGGACAAATTTGTACAAATGCTCCTTCTTCCCTAGCGCTATTAGAGCATGGAATGGGTTGCCTGAGCTAGCCAGGAAAACCAGTGACTTGGCAGAATTTAGGTCATTTTACGATTGGTTAATATGCATGACTAAATGCATGACGCGTTGGACGTAATCATCTTCTTTTTTTGAAGTAACGTCTGTATCATAAAAGATAAGTTACAGCTAGGGTAAACCTAACTCATGTTTCACCTGTCAGACACGTACAGCAGTAGGCCTATTTCCTAACCACAGTTATTTTGGGGCAATTACACAATATGCTAAAACTTCCCCTTTGAAACTCTACTGAAATTCTTTTGGAATGGAAGCCAACCTATAAATGAAAAGATGTTATCAGTGCCTAAGATCTGATCCAAGTTCAATATGAAGTAAATGGAAACAATTAGCAAATAGATTTAAAACAAGCGACAGTTAACATTGTAAATGGAATTCGGGATGAATATATTTTTTTAAAAAAAAAAGGTCATTGCGAAGAGTGTAATATAGAGACAAAAATATTTTACGATCTAATTCAATATCGAGAAATTGGTCAATGCCTAAGAATTTATGTGGCATTTTACGCTTATTAGATAACTTCTCCCTTTGCCAATTGGCATGTAAATAAAGAGGCCAATCCTTGATGTACAAGCACGGTCACAGGTTAGGTGTGTGACATTACCAGACGCTGTAGCGTTTTCAACATTTTTTTCCAATTTCTGGTGTGTTCACCATCGACAATCTGCCTGCATGTGTTCGTTGTTAGTTCTCATTCAAATTATCCGATATTGATCTATCTCAGTGTTTCCCAAACGTTTTCCTTAACGGAACACTTTGCACATTCTGATTATTTAGCGAAACACTTTGTTAATTTTTTTTTTAGAGAGGTTAATAAATTCACGTTATTCCATTAGTTCGTGGGACACCTATTCAGATAATTTCACGTGGTGGCCTACTAGTTAATAATTCCAGTTGCTCGTGGAACACAGGTTGGGAAACACTTATCTATTTAAACGTCGGACTGTCCCCTCCAGCTTTGAGAGGCTACCTAGACCAGTGATGCCCAAAATACGGCCCGCAGGCCACGTCCGGCCCGCGAAGTGGTTCTATCCGGCCTGTTTAAACCTCAGAACAAAGTGTAGAAAATCTTTATCTACTTTAGGGGCCTCACTATTATAACCTTTAACACTTGTGCGTTTCTGAAGTGGGACTCGTAAATGAATCTACCAGGAAAAGTGAACGGATCTTTACTTTTATGTGGAACATAATAATAAGCTAACCATTAGCCAACATATTTAATTTGTAAAGCATAAATTATATAAAACAAATCTGACGCCCTTCGAATAAAAAGAATGTTAAACTACGTTTAGAGATTGGATTAATGTGAATATTTATCAAAAAGAAACAAGAAAATGAGTCGTTAGTAAAGCCAGCTACACTGTTGCTCATGTTGTAGTAGAGAAATGAAGCCATTTTCTGACGCATGAAAAGAAAAAGATAATAATTTCCCATTAATGAATGTAAGTACTAGATCCACGGGTTTCTAATCAAATAAATTCAGCTCAATTTCATTTCGTTTTTGTACCTTTCCGTTTATGTGGCCCGCGACACCAGTGTCGGAAATTAAAATGGCCCGCAGGTCGATTTGTGTTGGGCATCACTGGTCTATATGATCCGTTCTAGACATAAAGTTTTATTTCAAAGTTTAGGAGCTTGCACTGAACACACTCACACACTCACACGTATTAGATCTAATTAAAGGCACCAAACATTTGATAACTGAAGCCTTTATGTCTGAGCCGACTCGCGTGACATTCAATAGGCCTGCTTGTTTCCAGTTGATTGAAAATCTATTCTTTTACGTACTTCCTAAATATCGATCTCGTAATATTTTATGGGTTTGTTGGGGTGTGACCATAACTGCTCTGTTGCAAATCATAGACACAGGCGCGCGCGCACACACAAAGTAACAATGTGTTCAGATTTAGCAGCAGTGTTTTATTTAGGTTTAGAAACAACGGCACAACATATACTTTAATTTCAGCAATTTGTAATTTACATGATATTCTGTTGGAAAAACACATGCTGTATTTTAGTATACACCATTGTAACTGAGGTAAACAGTCAGCCTTAAAGGTAAGTTTTTCAATCACTTGAACAAACCTTATAGATCTGCATATTTGTGTGCTTAATACTTTATTTAAAAAAAAAATAGCAGCAACTGTTGTTTTTTTTTTAAATTCATCTATATATAGTCCTATCTACTAGCAATTTGAATGTATCGTTATTTTCGATAGCTAAGAATGTAGCCTAATTAATTAAGCCAATAAGCAATGCTCTCTCTCTCCCTTTCTCTCCCCTTATATATTAATATATTTCTACTTTCTACTCTGCAATATATAAATAAAGTTAACATTTTCACTTGTATTAAAGTTTTTGTTAAGCTTTAGCTGTTTAAATGTTAAGATGTAAAAAAAAAATATTCTTTTTTTTTTAAACTAAGCATTTATAAATGGGCGAAGAGAAACACGAGCCCCCAAGAGAAGTGGCCAACAAAATGTCCTCCCATGATTCCAGTCCAACAGAAGCAACAGAGCTGCCTTCACTGGCCACTATAGACACCAGCTCAACGAACAACATCAATATGAAACAGTATGTGAGTGTCAAGCAATCATTACCCAAAACGAGGCTGACAAGCACCATATTGTACGAGAATACGAGTCACGACAGACATTTGGAACTCAAGGTAGATCAAAGCTTTGCTTCGAGTACAATTCCTGGTAGATCAAAGCTTTGCTTCGAGTACAATTCCTGGTAGATCAAAGCTTTGATTCGAGTACAATTCCTGGTAGATCAAAGCTTTGATTCGAGTACAATTCCTGGTAGATCAAAGCTTTGATTCGAGTACAATTCCTGGTAGATCAAAGCTTTGCTTCGAGTACAATTCCTGCTCGAGACAATGTTTAATTAGCGTTTTTCCTTTGCCAAAAGAAATTGAAATCCCTCTGCAGCAGACGATATTTTTTGTTAAGGATTTGTAATGTGCGATTGAGACCATGCAGCAAAATTATTAAAATAACAAAAAATAAATGGCCTCCTTCAGTCGCAAAGCGACTATGGATCATCTCATGGAAATGAGATGAATGCCTGGGCATTAGCTGTGGTCGGAACGATGTCGCACACACATCAGTTCACCCCTTTCCACGCAGCTGATGTATCCAAAGGCTATTTGAGACGCATGCCATTAGGAAGCATTTTATAAGTAGTGGAGTGCTTTCATCCATTACCACTTCCGGCAATGACAACCTTGCGGAACCAGCAAAATGATTAGGCCAAACACAACCTCGAAGATATCAAAGCAATGTTGTAGTCCATGCCGCTCGTACATAGCAAAAAGCACTTTCTAACGTTTTTTTCAAATAATAAGTTTATAGTGTAATGTTTTTTATATAGTTGATGAATTTCAAACAAAATTAATTGTCAAAAAAAAAAAAGATAACGTGCTCGGGTATCTGTTTCTTGCTGCTGTCACTTTTTTAAAAAGTTGTCTGCATTGAAAAAAAAAAATCTCTCGTCGCGACCAGACCGCCCATTTGGTACCGGCCCACCGAACATTTGCCCGATTGCCCATATAGCCAGTCCGCACCTGCTTTCTGTTATAACTTTTTGTTAGCCTACATGCAGATGATGCAGGCCTACTATTTTTAGACTTTAAACTATAACTTTTAACGGTACTGTATAGCCTACTAACGTGGGCTCATTTAGAAATGGTCTTATTTTTTAAAAATATAAACAGCCCTTAGGTTTTTAAATTTTCGGCCTGGCAAAAAAAAATAAAAAAATTCTGTAATGTTTTCTTTAAATTTGCTCGAAATGTTTACTGCTATTTTGAAATCGAATTTTGAATTTCGGGATTTTTAAGGCGCCCCTGAATTCACATGTAAGATGCGTTATACAAAAAAAATCATTGAGTACCGGCAGTGCTTTTTTTTGTGACGGTACGCACCGGTACGGCGTACCGGCACCTTTTTCAATGTTAGAAAAAAATTGCTCGTATTAATCTAATAAATATTTGTAATTTTAATATATGTTTTAATTGTTCTTCAACTTAGTTGGCATCTCTGGAACATCGAAGAGAGAGAACTCTTGAAGCGTTTGAAATAAGCAGACGAGCATTCATCAAGCAGCAGGCGAAAAAACGTCGGAAATGGATGAGAGAGGATGAGATCAAGCTATCTAGCCTCAACCTCCCAAGCTTGTCGCCTGCTGTTGTGGAACGACGACCCAGTGTGGAAGTTGTTTATCATTGTATTCTTAACAATGTAAGTGCCCCCCCCCCACCCTTCTATTTCGTTTTTTTAATTAAGTTTGTTGTATGGACGCTATTCGGCTTAATGTGAAATATATTTTATACAAAGGACGGTCAACGCTGCAATGATTATTTTGGTACCTTTTTGTATGGAGAAATGGGTATCCTATAAATTACAAACGTTCATTCAATGAAAAAGAGAAGTACTTCCTGCTCGTATCCATGTATCAATCTAGTCATGCATATGAATTAGAGACTTAAATTTTACGTTGTCATTGGTTTTTCTGGCTGATTCAGGCAATCCGTCTCATGCTTTAATGGCATTAGTGAAGAAATAGAACTTGTACAAATTAGTCCTAGCATATGGACTAGAAATGTGCTTTTTTCTTTGCATCTCTCTGAGTATTTTCATTTTTTTTTTATTTGTATCTGTAAATTATGGTTTAGTGTTTTATGTATTATGTCTACTTTACTTATTAGTATTCTATCCTGAAGTGGGTATTTCTGTAATGGTATTTCTCTAGTCAGATGTTAATATTCGTTTATTATAAAGACAGCCAACAGACTAAGGGTAGGCGAAGGTGAATTATAAATAATCTCTATATTTTACACTAGTTATAGTTTCTTTATGTTTTCTTGTGCTGAGAGAACCAGTACAGAGGGTACATGTATCAAGATTGGTTTAGCCAAGGTTAATTAACTAGAATGTCCGTTTTATGTTATCGTTTGTATTGTAAAGTGATTGATCTGTTTTCTAGAAATCTTTTAAACATTTTGTAGTGGTATTGAATTGTTAAGGGGCGACGTAGATGACTGGTAAAGTACTTTTTGCTTCCGAACCAATGAGTCACGACGAGTTTAAATTCCGGTGAAGATTAAGATTTTGAACTTCCTGATTTTAAGAAAATCCATGAGTTCACCCAAATTCAAAAGATATCTAACATTAATTGGGGAAAAGTACGGCCTTAGAAACAGATAAACTTTACATCTTACGCCACAAGGTCTGTAAAGAGGATAGAGGAACATCTTACGCCACAAGGTCTGTAAAGGGAATAGAGAAAGTAATAAAAAAAAACTTTAGATGTCTTCATAGAATTGAAAAGTATATTATAGAATATAAATATAGATCTACTACTGATATATTATAATGCCTTTTTTTTTCCAATCAACACCATACCCTGTAACACTTGTTTGTACCTTCTCAATCTAGCCAGAAACTGAAACTAAACAACTCAAACGTAAGCCTGTCCTGCCGATGCTGAAAATGCGCAAAGAAAGGACGGAAATTGTGTCACACCACGAGAAAACGTTCTTAACCCGGCTACCTTCGTATGTCGAGATTGACTACAAGGTACAGAACAAGTTTGATTCCTACAGAGGGAAGGACTTCCTTAACCACGGCTATCCCTGCAAGGACGAACGCTTTGTCAGGCTACACACTCTACTGCAGCCAAGGCCCAGAAAGAAGCGCTTGTGGGAGATATTTTAAACCCCCCACGTACATCTTTTGAATTTACAATTAGAAAGCTATATTTACTTTTAGTTGCACTGGTCCTCTGTAACATTGTTTTGTTTCATATTGTCAATTAAATGTAGCCTTTTAATAACTCTTAAGCTAATTGAATTGTGATCGAAAATGAATCACTATATATTTGTTTTTCTTCATTTCTTCATATAACTGCCAATACCTCCAATACCTTTGTGTTCGTGTTCCGGGTGTCATTATAAATAAACTATGACTTCTATAGAGCGCTACTTTCATGCATATAGCATGCTCAGAAAGCTTTGGTCCAATCTCATTTGTGGACCAGTGTGTGTGTGTGTGTGGGGGGGGGTATCTAGGAGTTGGTTTTCCGTGCTGCCTTTAGGCGCTCAGTAAACACAACTCTGCTCGAATCGGTTGTCGAACCTCGGGCCTTCATAGGTAGCCAAGCCTAGCACTTAGCCTCTCGACCACGCTTCCCACAACAATACCAAGAGATCTGGACGTTAAACTAGAATATTAATTCATTTCCAGAATGTAATATACCCTTAATGGTCCCTGTGTAGCATGTATATTTTTCTCAAATAGACTGTAAACTGAACAACTTTCATCAAATTGTACGGTTTAATTTGTTCATAGCATAGATTTTAAAGTTTGTTTTAACACCTACACCCCTAGAGTCTTACTAGACGATTTATAGACAAGGAATCACAAACATTAGCCATGAATTTTGCTTCTCACAACTATACAGTCACTTTAGAAAGTTTAGACACTGCAGCTTCGAGCATGATACTTTTAGGAAGAGCTTTCGTGAACTTAAATTAATTATTGAATAATGTTTTTTAAAAATGTAATGTGAAAGGCTATTTTTTTATTTAAAAAAAAAAAGGGAAATTTAAACTTTCGGAGGAAACCCCGAGTGGAAATAAACGAGACGAAAGTAGTTCTTTTTTTATGTTTTTTTTTTTTTTTTTTGGAGGGGGGGGGGGGGGAGAGAAACGGTTTACGTCTTCTGTGCTGTAGAAACGGTTAGTACGCTCTATGCTTTTAAGGAGGGTCATGTTATGCTTTAATTTGAAAAGTATTGGATAATCTTGTGGTTTTATGGAATTTAAATACAGAATAAAACGTTTAAGAGGATTGTGTTGTTTACACTTGTTTTCCGTATAGTTTTAATGAAAGAAAGAAAAAACTAAAGTAGGATATGTTTTAAACAAGGGAAATAATCTATTCTATAGAGTGACAGAAACAAAGAAAACGAGTGAAAGAAAGAGAATGGTGGGACAGTATTTACACACATATATATACTTTTATGTAAATATCTATACTTATTACTACAATTCAATTCCGAGTAATGCTCTGTTTAGCTGACTTCTGCAACCTGATCATGGCTGTTTTACCATATGATGCAACTATACCGAGGTATTACTTTGACACCATCTCAAACACATGTACTGTTTACCTATGGTATATTTATGACCAACACTCACGTCCTAAAGAGGACCTCTGTCAACACCTCCTAGCAAAGGACCTCTGTCAACAAATATGTTCTTAGTTGGGACATTAGTTTATCGATGTTACTTTTTCGCAAATTTTCCTCCCCACTGTCATTGTGACTTTTGGCACGTCGAGTTATGCCGGAATGAATGATAACATAAACAGCTTAACATTTTTAGGCTAACAAAAATAATTAATAAATTAAAAAAAATAATTGAAAAATTATTTGCGAATCTTTTTAGAGATTTTGATTTTTTTTTCGTTGTGGTTCTCTTGATAGTATGTTCCTATGTTCAGCATTAAGTACGCTTGTTTAGAAATAATTTTAATTGGTGATTGTGAGTTTGTGTTCATGTGTTATTTAAGATAGTTAAAAAGCTTAACGAAAGGGATTCAAAGTGAATATGCAGATTTATTCGCCAATTGTGAAAGGTGGCGTGAGGACGAAGCAAACACACCCAAAAGTCTTCAGGTCTTGGATTGTGCTCGGCTGCATAGTCATCTTTGGTTTGTCACTTGTCTGGAGCTCAGCCGCCTTCACCATTACAACATAGCTACTTAGTACTTTGTCAGGATCAGTTGTCAATTCTACACTGCAGTTTATATATACAAATGGCTGCCTGGTTAGAATGGCTGCCTGGTGGTCGTACGGTATGCGCGCTGACTCGATGGTCCTGGGTTCATACCCTGGCCGCGTCCATCCCCCGTCTTCCTGCGGGATGTTTGGACTAGGAAGTAAAATATCTTCAACTCTGAAGGAACACCCGAAACATTTTTTAAACAAACATTTTACAAATAAATTCTTCTTTTCAAACGAGACGAGTTCTCAACGCTGCAGAACTTCTTAATGGAGACAGCCTCTTCTCAGAACAGTGACTTGTACACTCTTTTCTCTTTCTTACCCTAAAGCAAAACTGGTGATGTGTCTTCTAACAGCATTGGGTTTCGTCTCTGCAGTGAATGGTGTGCACCTAGTGCGTGATGAGAATGGCACATAGAGGCGATGATAGAGCAGCTGAGTGATAACAACATATTCTGGTGGTAAATATTAGAGTAAATTATAATAGGCTTAATGTTTATTTCTAATATGGTTACTTTTCGAATGAATTACCATTTTATAGTTGGCGGGAAAAAAAAACATGTCAGTGTTATCGGGCCATTGAAATCTGAAACGTGGCTGTTCATGTTCACTAGAGTGTGACTAGAACATGAAAATATCAGTGTCAAAGCTATTCTTTTTATCTACTGGGTGTAAATAATTAGTTAATACATTTATTTTAGGTTATATGCTATTCAATGATATTTATACTGTTGTTATATAATGTGTGGTGTGATAGGCCTTACCTTAAAGTTGTCTGTGATAGGCCTTGCTAATGGCTGTCTGACCTCGACAGATTACTCAGGAGATGTCTGAGTTTCTTGTACGGTGTAATTAATAACAAGTAGAAAAGACCCTTATACAAATACGAATGATAATTAATATTGAAAAGGCCACAGTCGAGTCTCTGTCTATAATGTCACGTTACCCCTATTAAGTCTTAACACCAAATGACTTTAGTTACTTAATCTATAACCCAACTAAGTCGTGACGTCACTAAATGTCGCGTTCAAAGTGTATGAACTATGGCGTGTCTCTATACAAACTAAGAATACTAGATCTAAGTGTCTCACACTGGAAATCTTACACTACAAAAAAAAATGTACCTCTGAATGCAAGTGTGGAAAGTGAAGAAGCTAGGTATGGCACACTATCCTTCCAAAGGCGATTTCTTTTTTTTTTTTTAATATAAAGAGAAACGGCGTAAAGCATACTGGCATAGTTACAGGAGAACCCCAGGCAGCAAATGGCTTCTGAAAGAGAACTGCTACGAAGGAGGCGCGATACACATTGGAGACTTGAAGACAAGCGCAGACGGCGACATGAGGATTTAGTCTCCAGGAGAATAACAGTTTGGTTAGGGGATATACCACGAACATTTGACCATCGCAACTGGACATTCATAGTCAAGTACAATATTGCTTTTGCGGGCTCTACGCAAGATGATGCTCGAATCGAAATGTTTTTTTTTTCTCTTCCCTTTTTGTTTTATTCACGTTAAAATGGCTGAACGTATGTACATTCTTAGGTCCATATGTTGACATTCCTTTAAACACACAGATTTAAGATTTAATTGAGGTTGTTGTTTTTTTGCCCTTAGTAAAATATTGTAGATTAGCCCTTGTTACTGCACCTACAAAGGGGACTAATTCAGCTTATACCACCACTTCATTCAAGTACAATTTATTTCCCTTGTTCTCTATACCAAAAAAAAATTACAGAAAGTTAATTAACTAATTAGTTATTTCTTTTTATATTGATTCTTCTGTTGTCAGGTAAAAGAAATAATTGTGCAAAATATTTAAGCTTGATCCGAAAGTGGGTGTCGGAGAAATAACGTGTACAAACTTTTTACCAGACAGAGTGAGTTGATATAAGCTTTATAAAAACAGCCCTTGAAACTCGTTAAAATTGTAAATGGCTACTTGTCCGAAAAATCCCTTCCCTATATAAGATGTAGGCTATTCCTATGATAAACATAGGCCTACTGCTGTGGTTAACATATAAAAAGATGCTGATTTACAGAATACATCAGGTTTTTGATAGCCGAAATATTCTCCACTCTCAGTACATAGAAAACGAATTTCTTGCTTCAAACTTTTTTTTTTCTTAAGTTTCATTGAACATTGATTGCTGAAGGCCAAGTGCAGCATTTGAGAAACATTGTCAATAAACATTCTCGTCCTTATCATCTCGAATGTCGTTCACATGAGATTCTTATTACTATCTATGGAACATAGATTTAGCTAGAGGTTGTATATTTACCCCTATCTACGAATAAATATTACAGTACAGGACAAGTGGCAAGAGAGGCACGCTCCCATGACACATTACCATTCATAATCCTGTAGGATTTAGGTCCGGCAATGTATGACAAAATACAATCCTTCAAGGGACATAAGTACAAAGTTTCACTGACGCGTATTTTAATTGCAGTTACCTACCCGGAAGGAAAATTGAATTTTAGTTATTATGTTATTTATTTTTTATTTATGGTCCGACAGTTACGCTGGGTAGGGCACGTATCCCGTATGGGGAGCGAACGTATGCCAAAAGCAGTCTTTTTTTTTTTGGTGAGCTGAAAGGTGGTCGACGTAACAGAGGGGCCCAATCGAAAACGCTTTGAAGACCAGCTTAAGCGCCAGCTTGCTTTAACTGACATAGAAGAAAGCACCTGGTTAAATGCGGCTTCAGAACGAGACAGCTGTAGGTCACTTTACAAAGGCCGCGGGATACACATTTGAGACCAAAAGAAAATCCGCTGCCGAGGACAGACGTAGACGGCGAAAAGAAAATCTAAATCGACCACCTGCGGGCAATGGTTATGCCTGCGCTAGGTGTGGCTAAATACGTAGCTGGGACTGCGTAGGTACGGGAAATAATGCATTCCTCATTGATCTTCGGACACGAACTAAAGCTTTATTATTATCATTATGTCAGAAACGAACGATTAGTCATTCTCCGGCGCTGCCAGGGTCGAGTTTCTTAAAGAGAAACAAAATTCGTCGTAGTCCCTTTAACAGTTTCCACTGAGGAATTTTCTGGTGATGTGGCAGGTCTGCAGCAGTACCGCCCTCTGACAGGCAACGAGGATGTTCGTAGGAATGTTAAGGGCCTTGAAGGTATCTGTGAGGTCAGTTGTTATTATCCCCTCGGTTGATATAACAATGGGGTATATTGTTATTTTGGATAATTTCCATAGACGCTTAATCTCCAAGCCTAGGTTCCCATATTTTCTTTGTTTTTCCAAATCAGTTTTTCTTAAATTATGAGACAGTGGTACGGCGATGTCGATAATGATAGCGGCTTTTTCTTTTTTTATCGATGAGCAGCAAATCAGGGCGATTGAAATCTACCGTTTTGTCGGTCAGAATAGGCCTATCCCAGTACAGCAGATGTTCTGTAGACTCGAAAACCTCTTGAAGCGAGTATTTATAATAAGGAGGAGTGTCCTTACCGATCAAATTGTGTGTCAAAGCCAAGTGTTGCAACTTGATTATGGCGACCTAGGTAGGCTGATTCTGATTATTATTATTATCTATTTAAAATTACTTATAGCGAAGTTGTTCAACAACAACAACAAAAAGTATAGAACAACGTAAACCTCTTGAATGCCACAATGAACACACCATATAGTCCCAATATTAGTGTCTGCCATTTATAACGATATGATAATGTTTCATCTGATTCAGAATTAACATAAAGATACATTTAAATAGTATGTCCCAAACGTTTCAGTCAAATTATAGATTGTGCGCTTGAGATTGTGGATTAAAGATTAAAGAAACACTGGAATCAACAGTGCTATTTAGGCTATAGGGGCCTATCACGAATCAGTGTTGGTCTCAGAACCATATGTGTTATTCCTGGTCTATTTGTTCATTCCCACTTATGGAGTCACACCTCACATCATCTGCTAAATAGATCACCATAAGAGTTTTATATTTATTATTAATCTGTTTATTAATCTGTTTATTCATGTTTAGTTCAACTTTCGTCAGTGAGACCTAGTTCAATGTTTTGTGAACCTGTAAGGAAGGTGTATCTGGGAGATGGATTCTTTGCTACATTCAGGCCCTCAGCAAAATACAACTCACTTCAATCGGGATTAGAACTCGAGACCCCAAACCAAGTAGCGAAGCAGTTTAAACCACTCCGTCACAGATCCCTACAGCTATGAGATGACCTAGACTGTCCTAGACTATACAACTTTGTCAATGCTAAAAATTCTTCGTTCTTTGCTAAAAGATAGTTCTAAAGAAGCAAATAATTAAAAACGAATCACAATATAGGCCTACGTGATTCTCACATAGACATAAATAAATATAGACTGGAAAAAGGAAATAACTTCATGTAACTTGAAAACATGTATATCTATTGTATTCGGATTTCCGAATTCTGAAAAATTGAAAAATTGCATGATCTTCAGTCTTAGAGATTAAACAAAACTCCTAGACATAAATAAAGTACACAGAAATGCAAGTCACAAATTTTCGTTTCATAAAACTCTATTATCGGCCAGTCTATATTTATTTATGTCTATGGATTCTCCTCTTGGCCATTTTTTCATATAAAGTTTATTTATTTAGTATCAATGAATCGGGAAATCGATTGTCACCGTTATATTATATTTTTTAGGATGTGGTCTGAGTTGGTTTTCTAGTGCCTTTTTATGAATTGATTTGTTCCCCCTCATTCTAATTAACAACTAAGTCTACAATACTAGAATGTAGATGAATAGGGTGTTCTTAATTTATTTAAATAGCGTCAACAAGAATGATCTCACAATGGATTTCATTGTCTTTATAACACTAAACGAAGGAAGAGTAATACCTCTAATACCTACAATAATTCAACAAACACACGTATATCATGTTTCTTTATTAAATAAATTATAGGCTAACAATCTGTAAATGCTGTGGATGCTCTAATTTAAAAAAAAATCTCAATAATAGTTTTAAATTATAACAATTAATTATAAGCTTTTCTAGACTCGAACTAATATTTTAATTGAAACATCATTATTTTAAAGCAAATGTGTATTTAAAATATTTATACGGTAGGATAATAATTAAACATTGAAATAATAATTATACCGAGTAGCTGTGATATTGATTTTGCGTCATAGTTAAATATTCACGGAAAGTCTTTGAAATTATTATCAGCATTATTAATTCTATGATTACCTGGTCAATTGAGATGAAGTCGTCATGAAGTGAGTTAAAGTGATTTAAAAGAAAAAAAAAAGAAAGATTGCCTTACAAATGTTTCAATATCAAGCCAAATATTTCTTTTTGAAATAGCCACGAAAGTCATGTGAAATAATTGATTGTGATAATTGGTTTATTATTTGATATAATAGTTTTTAATAATCTACATTTTATGGTTCATATTAAATATTCATATCTTGATCAAACATAGTTACAGAGTTAACAGCAAGTGAAGTAATAAGTATGATTATTGAAGAACTTATAAACATGTGCAGTCAAGATTAAAAGATCTATAAGCCAAAAGAGGTTGCAGAGTTCATCCAAATATGTGCCTGTTTCCAGTGAGATTTCCAGTGAGATTTAGTATGACTGAGATCAGTGGTTCCCATACGTTTTCCTTAATTCGCACATTCTGATTATTTAGCGGAACACTTTGCTTACATTTTAGAGAGGTTAATTCACGTGTAGGCCGACTAGTTAATCATTCCAGCAGTTCGTGGAACACCCATTCAGGCCTCACGGAACACTAGGGTTCCACATTTTGGGAAACACTGACATATGTCCCCTTCACTGTTTGGCGCACACGGCGGCAAACTCTCTCCACAGAGATCTGTCAGGTGACTTCTACAGCCTCTTCCCAGCTCGTGCCTGCGGGTTTTGTTATTAGGGCAACGTGATCCAGCTAGACGAAAATGTGAAAATCTTATCAGCTTGAGCTCAAACCCTAAGGCCTAAATGATCCTAAATCCGAGAAGGTTATTAATAAATAAGAGAACAAATAAAGAAGGGTAAAAGGAAAACATACAGATTTAGAGATTGCAGCATAAGACCTGTGTTAGTTCTAAATATGTTAGGCCTATAAGCTTCATTTTTTTAGATGCAATGTTTACGCAAAAGTAAAAAAGGCAACGAAAAAAAAAAGTTCAAAACCTTATTAACACATTCTTTGAAAATCGAAACGATCTACAATTAGATCTTCATTTATGTTAGATCAACGACTAGATGGTACGATAGACAAACGAGGGGCCCAACAGAAATGAAATAAATAATGGATAGACATATGACGTAGAGATATACCGACATACGCAATGACGGAACTGTGTCAGCCCTGTTATAATTGTTGGCAAGTGGTAGTGTGATAAACACAATGGACCTCGAAGCAAGAACAATCTATAACAGTGAATCATTGTTTTAATTAAAATATTTAAATAAGTTACGATATAAATCACAGATATTAACTTCATTATCCAATCCCACCAAATTAATTAAGTAGCCTAATATCCTCCCAGTTCTATAGGCAACATTTAGGTGTAGGGCTGACTGGAGGGGCCTGCAGTTCTAATCATTTTCCCATATACTAGCACTATTCGTACAAGTGCTTCATCAGGAAAGAAGTCTTGCATGTCAAATGTCTTGAAAATCCTGTTCTTCTTCCTCATTGCAATATCTATGTACTTATTGCATATATACATTTTTAAAGGCTTACTATTCTAACTTAAAGCTACAGTAAATGTTATTTTTATATAGGCCTAATGTTTGGTGACACCGAAGAATTGTAAACTTCACCCAGAAGAATTTTGATATCATATAGAACTGTTGACATTAATCAGAATAATTATAAGTATCATTAAGAAGAATTGTTTGCTTTGTCTAGAATAACTGTCATCTTCACACAGAAGAACTTTCAGCAACATCCAGAAGAACTGTCATATTCCTCCAAAAGAACTGTCAGCAACATCCAGAAGAACTGTCAGCAACATCCAGAAGAATTGTCAACAGCATCCAGAAGAACTGTCAGAAACACCCAGAAGAACAGTCAGCAACATCCAGAAGAAAGAACTGTCAGAAACATCCAGAAGAACTGCCAGAAACATCCAGAAGAACTTCTAGCCTTTTGTAATCAATTACGTTAGAGAAAACGTTTTAAAAAAATGTTCCAAGACAATATTTCGGTGACAATAGTAAACCTGGTGGTTAGCTCATGCGTCTGCTCAATTATCGGACTTTTTGGGCTCGCTGCCAACATCATTAACATGATCGTCTTCATACGCCAAGGGCTCAACAGCTCCATCAACATCAGCCTTTTCTCAATGGCCGTCGCCGACTTTTTCACAATTCTCTTCGTCTTGTGGGCTAATGTCTGTTTTAATCCGTACATCGACTATTCTGAAATCCCGTTTTATTTTCCCGAGGTGTTCTATGCCACTGGAGGTTGGCCTTCCGGTTTGTCTTATCGCATGACTTTGCATTTAACCGTTTATATCACAGCTGAACGCTGTCTGTGTATTTTGTTTCCTTTAAAAATCAAAAGTATGATCACGCCCAAAAGAGCAGTGCTAACAGTTGGAATTCTGGGAATATTCAATGCTGCGGCACTCGTTCCAGAATATTCATCAGTTTATCTTTCTTGGAGATTTAATGAGCAAAATAATAAGACAATGCTTGGGGTTGCATTCAGGAGTAACATATCGCAAACTTTCGGTATCACGTATCTGTTGCATGTCATATTGGTAGTCATGGGATTGTTCTCTGTGATCGCATTAACGTCTGTGCTTGTGATGCATCTACGGCGTCAGACAAAATGGCGAATGAAAAACACAGGCAATATCAAGCAACGTGCATCGTACTCATCACGTGACCGCAAGTCTGAGCTATTGGTTGTTTTGGTGGCTATTTCAGTTGTCATCTCGTACATCCCCCTAACTTGTGTCTCGCTGGTCAGTGTCTTTCTACCAGAATTTTCTATTGGTGGAACGCTTTCTGATATTTTAATAGAAGCTTGGGGGCTAATTTACATCTTTGGGATGACAAACGCTAGTTCAAATATCATAATCTATTATAAAATGAATTCAAAATTTAGAAGCACATTGAGAAAACTTTGGAGCAAAAATCAAAGAATTGTAGGTATAAGCTCTTAGACTATAACTATATTGAAATTTAGAAAAACCATGGATGTTGCTGGTGTCCTTGTCAGATTGCAGAATTCGTAAATTTTTATTGGCCATTTTTTTTTGTTCCGACACCATTGTAAAATGAAAAAAAAATCTTTTTTTTTTGTTGTTGTTTTGTTTTGTAATCTGAAAATGCACAAAATTCAGTTTATATATATGGATGCAAAGAACTGTATCGCTATTTCAGTACTAGCATTGTTCAGACAACGGACTTATATAGGTTTTGGCAACCTGTACTTAGCGATGTTTTCTATGATATAACCTTTTGCCAAAACTAACAAGGTCTTTAAAGTTGCAGCTCAATGTATGACATAACATCATATATCGTAATGGGGATGATGCAAGTGAAAACATTTAAGCGAAAAATCTAATTTTTAAAATCAATTATGCAAGCAGTTTTTTCATAAAAATACACCATTTTTACAACGCTGAGTTGCTTCATTTGTTTCAACTCTGAATCCATACATATCAGTTGGTTGTGCTGATCTCTCCAAAATACAATCGTGATTTATTATGAAAGTATATGAAACGTTGAAAAAGGTCCACTGTCAATGGCATTCGAGAGTTATGCTTTAACTTACAAAAAAAAAAACAAGTTAACATATTCACGTCCAGACCATGTAACACAGTTGAACAGTCAAAGTTATCGAGAAATTGTGTATACATCATGATCAATTACACTGTTAATTGTAGGCTACTATACATGCCGAGCTCATCAATTATAATCGTCGCAAATACAGGAGCAAAAGCAATAAGTCAGAACGAGATCAGTTTGTAATATTTATCACAAAGAACCAAAATGTCAGGTTTCTGAATGCACGCATATCCGAAATGTTTCCTAGAGCATGATTTATATAAAAGCCCTTTAAAAAAAAACAAAGCTTACCTACTATTCATTCTAGAAAGTTCCCTTTTCATACCTAGCGATCTACAGGGCAGATGATGTAAAGGTCATCTTTTTTTATTGAATCTCCACCCTATAATAATAATAATAATAATCTTTATTATCCGTAAGGAAATTTGTCTTACAATTTGTGCATTACACCAAACAAAAAACATTATAACTATAAGAAACCAAAGTGTACATTCACACCAGACGCACTCATAATTTAGATGTGACAAAGTTTATACCAGATTGTTCTTATTTAATGATTTGATTGCCAGGGGAACAAAAGAGTGTTTGTGTCTGTTTGTCTTTGCTATCGGTGTCTTGTATCTCTTTTGTGATGGTAAAATCACAAAATCCTGACACAAAGGGTGATTCTTTATTTCGAGGATCTTGTTAGCTTTTTTATAGATGTTTGTCTCAAACAACTGACCAAATGGGGTAGGTTTTTTGCCAATGATTTTGCCAGCCGCATTTAGGATTCTATAACGTTTATTTTTATTTTTAATGCTCAGATTGCATTAAGAGCCCATATAAGAGACCATATTGAAAATATAACAAAAAATCTGTCACATTCCAACAGAGCTCAAGGAAATAGTGAACTGTTTTCTACAAACTCATTATCCTAGCAATCAGTGGATCGGAGTTTACACGGATGGTTCATCCCATAAAGCCACCACAAATGAAAGAGCTGGAATACTCATCGAATGGCCCGATGGAGAAAAATTAGAAAAATCCATTGCAACTGAGCAGACACAGAGCAGAAAGGGAAGCACTAGCACTAGCTGCTACCATGCTAGCAAATCATCAAAGTACCCCACACAGTCAGATTGTCTTTCTAACCGATGCGAAAACAACCCTCCAAAGATTGGAAAACTATGACTCCTCTTATATAAAACGACTCAGGACAGCACTTACAAAGCTCAACAACAGCACAAAAAAACAACAACACTGTTATTCAATGGATACCAGCACATATAGAACTAGAAGGAAATGAGAAAGCTGACACACTCGCCAAGAGTGGGAGAACAAATTCACACTTAAACATTGCACTCTATCCAGAAGAAATAAAGAAACTAATAGTAAATAAAATAAATGAGAAATGGACATGCTCTCATCCAAATCACAAGTAAGATGATGCTTATTATAAGCTAGCCCGACAAGATTTAAGTCTACTCTTTCGACTCAGGACTGGACACAACAGAATGAGACAACATATGTACCGGAAGTTTAAAATGGAACCAGTGAAATCTGCCCATGTGGAGTATCACCAGAGAATTCTGACCATGTCCTCCAAAACTGCTCTCTTTACCAAGAGGCCCGTACAAGATACTGGCCCCAAAACACCCCAATAGAAAGAAAACTATATGGAGAGCTCCCTGATTTGGAAACCACTGCGCAATACATCTCATGTATTGGTCTAGGCATCTGAACACTCCAACATAAAAATGAGAATGAAGAAGAAGAAGAAGAAATCTGTTTCTGTGGCCTACGGTTAACGAGGTTGTCATGGCCAGCAAAACGATCAACCCCCTTTACTTTTCCTCAACTAATGTCAGGTACCCATTAGAGCTGGGTGGACTCGAAAGCGCCCAAAGATACCGAAATTATAAATTACAATCTTTACCAGGATTTGAACCCTGGACCTTCGGTTCGGAAGTCAATCGCTTTACCACTCAGCCACTGCGCGTACAATACATTCCTACTTGAAAGAATATTTAGAGAATAGAGAGCTGGAGAAATGCTGAATTTTAATTATTTTTTCTCGAATATTTTTTTTTATTAACTGATTATATTAAAATGTATTTGAAGTAAGATGTTGTAGACCTACCTGATCTACATTTTTTCTCTAATGAGGTCTATATCATTTGCTAACCTGAGATTGAAAATAATAATGACAATGTCTTCGATTCTGAAGATTAAGGATGAGTGCAGTGTTTCACGTGACTACGACCTGCATATTTTTTTTTACAAAGCATCAACTCACTCTGTCTGCCTGTCTGGTAAAATGTTTGTACACGTTATTTCTCCGCATTTTTTTTTTACCTGACAACACAAGAATCAATAAAAAAAAATTAACCAATTAGTTAATTAACTATTTGTAATTAATTATTTTGTTTGGTATCTCGAAAATGGGAAAGCTATTGTAGCCTACTTGACTGAAGTGGTAGTATAAGCAGAATTAGTCCCATTTGTCCCGCTGCTCTAAATTGAAACTAACAATATATAACTATACAATCTTCTTCAGTCCTAATTAGTATCTCACTAGCAGAGTGGCTAGCATGTCGGCCCGGGGAGGCGTGAGCCGCGAGATCGGATTCAGGTCGTTCCCCCCTTTTTTTGTTGTAAAAGCTTTTAAAAACCAAATACGGTAAAATCCACCCAGATATCCCTTTCTTTCTCTACCCCCTAAATAAGTGATAAGATCATAGCGTATTGAGAAAGCAAAAAGAAAGGAATAACGCTAAACATAAACAATTGATAAAAATATTATTAATCGCACTGATTTGTTGTTGTTGGTCTAGATCTATTAGAAATTTAATTACATGACTGATCCAAAGCTAGTTGTTCTTCTTGTTTTTTTAAAGTATTTTTTTTTATGCTTTTCTTGTTCCGTATTTAGGCTACCCGTTTATAGTAATACTAAGAGTTCCCATCATTATATGCTCCAAAAATATGCTAAAAAGAGCTGGAGACAGCAAACATAGGCCTATTTGTCGCATTCTTATGAATGTCCTAAAACTTTCTCCAATTCGGTTCTTCTTATTCCTATCTCGTTCTAATTGTTATGTTGGAGCGTTCGGATGACTAGACCGATATAGGCCGACGAGATGAACTGCGCAGTGGTTTTCAAATCAGGGAGCTCTCTATATAGTTTTCTTTCTATAGAGGTGTTTTGGGGCCAGTCTATTTTTCTGGCCGGCCTCTTGACAAAGAGTGCAGTTTTGAAGAACGTGGTCAGCATTCTTTGGTGACATTCCACAAGGGTCCACTTTGGTTGTTCAGAAGTATTTTTTTAAATAAAATTTACAGAACAAATAAAAACTATATGGAAGTAATTTTAATTGTTACCATAGAAATTGACATCTAAAAGATATTCGTTTACACTAGACAGCGCCAGCACACACGCACACACACACTTTTTTCCTTTCCCTGCAAAAAAAAAAAAAACACAAAAAAACTCATACACACACTTAATGTAGGTAAAAACATGCAAATCCCCCCCCCCCCCTTTTTTTTTTTGAAGCGATAGGCCTACTCTCATCTTGATTTTGTCATTTGATTTTCGTCGTAGCAGGGGTGCTGTGACAGTTCGCGTAACCAAATCCCTCCCTCCCGGTCAGCAGCTGTTCTTAGCAAGATATCAAGAGATGAGCCGGTCCATTCTTTTACATTATCCAGGGATACTATAGCTGCCTGAAAAGTCCTCAGTCAGGAATATAAAATGTAGTAATAGTCCTAGTTCTATTTAGTGCAGTGATGCCCCAAAAACATGCCACACTCGGCCCGTGAGGCGTTATTATCCAGATCTCAAAACTTCTACTTACAGTGCATTATCAAGTTATGACGCATGTCTTCGGTTCCTTTAAAATCGACAATTTTATTTTCTGTGCTTCGACCCGTGACATATATGTGTCTGAAATTTATACCCCCCCCCCCCCCAGGCTGACTTAGTTAGGCTAATTGGGCAGCACTGATTGGCCTATATATAACTATATATAATGCTTTCACTTTTGATTAATAATCTGTCTTTTGTGACCCTCCTAAAAAATTGATATTGCCCAATTTAGGACATACAAATGTGACTCTATGAAGAATGCCAGGGAGATCTCATTAAACTTGTCATATAGGGGAGCAAGCAGGGGCGGACTGGCTATATGGGCATTCGGGCAAATGCCGGGTGGGCCGGTACCCCATTTGGCCGGTAGGGTCACCGAAAGGGCCTCATGAATGTCAGTAAATTGTTTCAAGATTTATGTTATTCTCTTTAAAGATAACACTTTGAGCGTCGTGATTAATACATTATCTTTTACACTTTTTAAGTCTAACCATGTCTAACACTCATGTAAAGCATTGTCGTAAATATCCTTCATCCGTATGTCTATATATACATACATACATACATATATATATATATAGTGCTTCTAGTGGACGTCACTAAACGATAAACAAGAAACTTAAGGCCTTTATTTCTTATAGAGACGTTAGTGTGAATATATTCGGATGAGTCTATAAAGGGATCAACAACAACGTTCTAAGTCCTATAGATGACATGTCCAGTCGCATACGAATTCTTATTGGTTTGGTGAAGTTGCCGCATGATCTCGAGTTGGTCCCGCTACGAAGTCCTTCACAAATCACAATTAGGCCTATTATCTTGAACAGTGTTGAAATGTGTTGATTTGGAATCAAAATGGAAAAGAATATAAAAAGAAGAAGCAGAAAATAAGTACTAACTATTAATAATAATAATCTTTATTGTTCGTATGGAAATTTGTCTTACAATTTGTGCATTACACAAAACAAAAAAACATTATAACTATAAAAAACCAAAAGTGTACATTCACACCAGACTCACTCATAATTTACATGTGACAAAGTTTATACCAGATTGTTCTTATTTAATGATTTGATTGCCAGGGGAACAAAAGAGTGTTTGTGTCTTTTTGTCTTTGCTATCGGTGTCTTGTATCTCTTTTGCGATGATAAAATCACAAAATCCTGACACAAAGGATGATTCTTTATTTCGAGGATCTTGTTAGCTTTTTTTTTTTATAGATGTTTGTCTCAAACAACTGCCCAAATGGGGTTTGTTTTTTGCCAATGGTTGCTGGATTCCTGTGCAAAAAAAAAAATTTAGTAAACTTATTAATGTTTTCTAGCAAGCACTAAAGATTCACCAAGTTTATGATGACAGCATTTACGAGTGAACAGGCTCAACGTCATAATTAAGTAACGCTAATGCCAAGACTACAAAGTTATTGACTTAAGTCGAAGTACAAAGAGGCTTTGCTAAATTTAAAATATGAGATTATCATGACAGCATTTCTTTTACTGAACGTAAGGATATTAAAAACACGTGGACATGTTCTGTTGTGTGTGTGTGTGAGTAGCCAGCTTTAAGATGCAGTCAAACTAGGTTACCAAGTTATTGAGAAAGCAGTATATGTGAGTAAAGTAAAGTTCTCTTTCAGACCTTGCGATCTATAGGGTAGATGATGTTAAGGCCATCTGTTTCTTTGCCAATGGGTAACGAGCAAGGTGGCATGTAGCCAGCACAACGACCAACAGCCTTTACTTTCTCAACTAAAGTCAGGTACTCGTTAAAGTTGGTTGGACCCAAGGGGGCCTTAAAAATCCCGAAATTCAAAATCCTAGTCTTCACCGAGATTTGAACCCAGGACCCCATGTTAGGAAGCGCTTAACCACTCAGCCACCTTGCCCCATTGACCTTGTGAGATGGGCAGTTAAACAATGGAGGTGGAATATTTGTATTTGTTGATGGAGGATCTTCAGATATCTTGAATGTAAATGGTAGGCCCTAATGTAGGCCTATTATATATATATGGTAGCTAGAATTTTCCACAATAACAGATTCCCCATTCCAAGTATATACTTTATATATAATTCATTTAGTAATAGCGCTCATCAGATAGTTTCAAAATCATCAAAGAAATTATAATATTCATATACTTACTACTTTCGATACATTATTAAAATTTACACAATGCTTCTGAGGACGTGTATGATTGGACGCCCATCATCTGACACACTATTTGTAGGTCGGATTGCGTGAAAATGCCTGGGCCGGTTTTGACATCCAGTCTGCCCCTGGGAGCAAGCCTCTACAAAATAATAATAATACAATACAATAAAAAAAATAAATTATAGACAATCCACATATAGGCCATATATAGGCCTACATGCCGGCATTATGGGATTTCGACAGATGAATATGCAAAGGTAGTTATAAATAATAAGATCATCGCAAGTGATCAAGTTTTTAAGATGATACAATGATTGATTTGATAGGGCCTACATGGTAATAATCAATTCATTTTATTCATCATTTTAATTTCATGGTATATTGGTTCTAGATCTAGGCCTACTAACTCATACTAACTGTTACTAACCAGTTTGTCCAGACTATAAAGTCAAAAGTGTACTGTATTAAGTTAATAGTCAGTCTAAGTACTCTAAGTGTACCGTAGCGGATTTATTATTATGGATAATTTGATTATGACTATGAGGACTAATAGATTCTAGATCTCTAGATCAAGATCTAGAACTGCATGGATAGGTCAAATTTGTTTGAGAAAGTGTTGCGGTTACTTAGATCTAGACTAGGATTCATCGGAAATACCCTTACTTAGGAATTACTAGATTCTATTATTAGATATCGAAGGACGCTTAAGAGACAGGTTTAAAAATGGCTGTGAGTGCTGAGCTCGAGAAACCGGTTTTACAGGTAAAGACATTAGTTATTATTATTAAAATAATCAAAACTGTGTAGGGTGGCCGCTCTTAGCTTTGAGCACGAGAAAAAAGGAATGAATACTTTATCTAGGTGTGGTGCCTATGAATAGGAAAAAATCATTTAGTCTAAAAGACTAGTCTCCAGAAATAGAGAACTAGATAGATATATAGAGTCTAGTTACTAGACCTAGTAGCCTAGTGTAAACCTTTACTTAGTCTACGACTATCAAGAATTAGATCTATATTAGATCTATCACCAATCAGTCGAATGTCTAATTTAGTGAAATAGCAGTCACCAACTAGAATAATATAGGACCTAGGTGTAGATTAAAGATATATATTACTATATCATTGCTTGAACCGATTGGGGAATAGCCAAGACACTGCATCAAGCCATTGTTTTTGGAACTAAATTTTTTAAATTAAAATCAATTTATCATATATAATAGTTCAAATTGGTGAGTACCAGCCTTAGACTTACATCCTATGTAACTCTAGAACTAGATGATTTAAATAAATTTTTGCAAATATATTGAGCTCTATTTTAGGGGTCAAAACTCTATATTAATTATTAGTACTTGTAGATTTCTACCCTATATATGAAAAATGAAAGATATAAATAAAATCTATCCTATTCAAAGCAGATCTAAATTATGTGACTTATTAAACAAACCTGTCCCCATCAAACCAAATGGCTTTTAAAAAGACTTGCACTCAGTAATCAGAAATGATGAAGTGATTGTTTGCATCCACTTCTGACTGTAGGTTCCTTGATGGTTGAGACTATTCTGGGTTTTGATTTAATCAACAACATAATTCAAAAAAGGGTTTGGGTCACATAATGTATTTATAAGGTGTCCATTTGTTTCTAGACTAAGAAGTTAAAGGGTAGTGTTTCCCAAACTATGTTCCGCTGAACCCTGGTGTTTTGCAAGGCCTGAATAGGTGTTCCATGAACTGCTTGATTAATTAACTAGTAAGCCAATACATGAATTAATCTCTTTAAAAAATAAGCAATGTGTTCTTTTAAATACTAAGAATGTGTGAAGTGTTCTGTTATGGAAAACGTTTGGGTAACACTCCCCTACGGAATTCCTTCACATGACTTTTATGAGAGCCAAATTTTGTGATAACATTAGCTATTGTTAAATCTTAAGATGGCCTTCCATGTAGAATGTTTGAGATATAGGTGCATTGAATGCATTTGTTCTCAAAGCCAAAAACTTCCAACACTCACAGCTGCGTGCCAAGATAATTGATATTTAGCTAAATATATGATGATATATCCTTCTGGAATAATGTCAATTGATTTCACATTCTAATGGGAATTTTTTTTTTATCTTTAACCTACACTTTTTGTGCTGAATACCTTGTACCCCTTCCATTTCATAGTGATTTGAGAATTTGATATCAGCCCTTGTGACAATCTGTCCATCTAAAAAAATGTGAACTTTTTACTTTGGCATTGAAAATATTTAACTGCAAATTCTGCTTAATCTTGTAATCTGAAATACAAGATTTTCTAAGTTAATCAGGTGTTTTCTCAAACCTGATAGATGAAAAAAGTTTATGTATTAAGCATATGGCAGATATCGATTTTATTAAAGCAACTCACACATTTGATTTACCTTGTAATCTTTTTATACAATCATATGTATAGAGTAACGTACATATTGCAAACACAACTTTTCATAACCTTCTATTTACATTTTTCCTTTTTTTAAAAAGTTTATCTAGTTTGCTCTCGGAAAAAGTAAAAGTATATTAGAGAATTATTAGCTGTTAAATAGACTTGCCAACATTTATTCATGCACATAGTTGAAATAAGACTTTATGTTAATTTGTATTTGATCTAATCATTTCTTGTTTTGCAAACACTTTCTGAGGGTTTTTATTTTGGGAAAATGTTTTTTATGTTTGAAAATGTTTTAAATGTTTTTGGATGTTCCTTTAAAGTTCAAGATAATCTACTTCCTAGTCCATACTTCCTGCAGAATGATGGGGAATGGTACCGGGCAGGGTATGAACCCGAGACAATCTAGATAACAGAATGACAATGCTGTGCGCATACTGCAGAACCAGGCAGCCACACTGACCTGGATCTAGACCAGGGGTTCTCAACCTGTGGGTCGCGACCCCCTTGGGGGTCGATTGGCAATTTGTCAGGGGTCATTTAAGACCATCAAAAGTATGGCTTAATCTAAAAAACTTGACACATACATGGTTTGGAACAACGGAAATTACTATTTTTATTGTTATTCGAAGATAGATGTAGCAAACAGCAGAATCAGAATTCATTTCAAACATTTTAATTGTCGCAGGAGAACAAATTTCAACAGTTTAAGTAAATGCGCTTAATGCATAAGCCTGGTCGTGTTGTAAAGCTCTGGTATGTCGTACGTAAGGTCAAGAGTCATTATTTATCATCAATAATAATAAGAAATAAATGAAGTTTAAGGTTCACCACTTATAAAGTTCATATAGGGTGTCTAATTAAAATACTAAGGTGTTAAATCTGTAATATGTGAACCAAAATGTGTACGTTTTGAAAAAGGTTGAACAGTGCATCCATTAATATGTAAACTTTGTATAGAAATGAATAACGTATTGGACAACATGAACCTTGGATGAACTTCTAATGGTAGTAGGGCAGAAAAGCATGGGCCTCTTGTAGTGCTCTGGTAAGAAACTCTGTTGTGGGCCTCCCATAGTGCTGGTAAGAAACTCTGTTGTTGAACGTAGTGTCTCATAGCCTCCATGGAGTTCAAGTGACCCTTCAGTTGTCTCCCCGCAGCATTTGGACACTCTCGTAAGACATTCACCAATGTTTCCTCTGCCTGCCCCATCAGTTTGTATGTCAATTGTAGCAAAGTTATTTAAGTCGAATTATCAGTGATGCCATTTGCTAATGCTTTGCGGACAAAATTTCATCAAACTTTCCAAATTACTTAACATCCCATTTGCACATGCCAGAACTCCAATGAAAGTCAAAAGTGAAAATGTTTAGGAAACAGAAATAGTTTATTGAACTCATTAATAAAGATGCAGCGAAAAATTTCTCTATTACAGACATCTGGATCAAGTGTTTGTAGTCATGTCCCAATTTGTCTGTGTTGCATTTTCTTCTTCAATTTGCACTAATACATTATTTGCCTAACAGCCTGTTCATTATCATGTCTAAATACAGAAAAACGTCACATGTGTATGCACTGTGAATAACATGAATTAGAAATAGTAAGATAAATAAATGCATATCTTAAAGAGATATTATAAAGAGAATATAATTACATATTGTTTCATGATTAAACATAAAGCTTTGGCAATGAAAATCAGATTTACTGTTGGCGGGGGGGGGGGGGGGTGTCGCGGCATAGTGAGGAATTGTAAAAAGGGGTCGCCGAACAAAAAAGGTTGAGAACTGCTGATCTAGACTCTAGATATAGAGTAATGTTTTTTCACAAGTTTTTTCCTCCACTCAGATTTTTTTTCAAAACACATCTTCTCATATGTCATTGTCTCCCATCTTTGCTGTGTCTCCAAACATTAAGCTCTAACCCCTCCTATGAACCTTTACTGCATCTAAAAGGCAGATGGCAACAAACAACTGTCTTCCTGTTTCTTCTGTGGGTAAGAATTACCTGATCTGACAGAGCTGTTTGCTACATAAAGTCTTTACGCATTCATTCTATTTTGTTAACTTTGATGTTTATAGCATGATCGCACAGGAGTAAAATGGCTTCAGCTTTAGTGAAAATTGATTTCCTATGCTTTTCTTGGCACTTAACAATTCTGGTATCAACATGCCTATTATTTTTGAGTTGTTGACATTCAGTTTCTGTCTAAAGACACACAAGGTGTGTGATAAATCCCAAATTGAGCAAACTTCTTTCTAGTTGCATACAAAACATTAAAACTAAAGAGTATTGACAGTAACATGGTGGGGTGTTTGGAATGTGTAGTTAATAGGCATTGGTTGTAACATATAACTCTACATTCTTGACAATGTAAAGATTTAAAATATCTTTTTTTTCTATTATTTTTAAGGACATTTTTTTTATTCACTAAAAACATTGATCATATTTTAAGAAAATAAATTAAGCTGATGAGCCCCCTGTATACATTTATCTAATATTTAATACAGTTGTTTTGAAGCATTTGTTTCTAAAGCATGTCATGTTGATAGCACTCTAATGATAAATAAAATACATTGTTCATCTCTTCTATCCCTACAGTTTGAAAATAACAATCTGTTCATCTTACACAACTAATTATAATCTAAAGTAAAGATGTTACTTGACTAAAAATGCTCTCTACACCCTTTGGCTATAATAAGAGTTGACATTTTCAAATGTATATTTTGTGTAATTTGATTGTGAATATAAGAAAGGGGGGGGGGATGTGTCAATAAAATAAAAAGAAGAAAAACATTTACTACATTTATATTTTGCTAATTGGAGAGAGGGTCTGATTGAAAAAAAAATTTTGAGCTACATTACAACTTCATTTTGATTGTTGTAAATGTAATTTGATGAACACCAATTCTCCTGACTCCCAGTCTGCAACTTCAACTCTATAACTTTAAGATGTTACGCCATTTAAGTGTTGAAGTTGTTGTTAGATATACAATCAAAACTTGAGATTCTTTTGAGAAACAAGTCAACTCAGTACCTGATATTTTCATAGTGTCGCTACCTGGTTTTGGCTGTAGGCGTAGCGGCGTGGGTGTGTCCGTGTGTTGTAGGTACCTCTTCTGGTACGACTATAATACTCCTCTTAACGATGTACTTTATTAGACGCACTAGATTTGCAAGTGCGCAACATTACTAATATACTAAGGTCTCCAATGACAACATTTATAATTACTGATGAACACACTGGTAGCAGACTCAACGTTTATTATATATAGGATAAATTACAGAAAATACTGGCGACTTCAGCCGTCACAAAATATACACCAATAAATACTGGCTGTTCATGCCATGTGGAATAAGTAATCACATCAATGAAATGTTCAAAATATAAATCCAAAGAAAACTCTCAAGTTAACATTAAATCAAATTCATTAAGGTACATATTACAGACAGAGAAAATCGTACATCCACTCTCTGCTGGAGTTCTTCACTAACTAACTTTTACCCTTATTTTAGAGTCCTTTAACTTATTCACATAACTTCGTGCTTGCCCGCACGGAATGTTACAATAGGTGACTGAGTGTCACTTCATGTCACAGAGGTTCTAAAACTGGACTGTGACATACGCCCCACACTCCAAAAAGATTTTTGACCAAAAATCTTTGACAAATATATTTTACATTAATACCACTGTACAAATATATATGAGCTTAGTCCATTATTCTATCAAGTGCTGTAAGTTCACTTCAATTGCTCATATCATCTTATATAATCTTAGTAATTATGTATAACATCATATAGATTACTGAGTCCAAAAAAATCATTTATATACTTAATTCACTGAGAGCAAAATCACTGAAATATCACACTAATTGTAATGAAAAGTACCTCCATCAAGTGTTAACAAACTTTATGCATACATTTGTACTGAAAAAAAAATTTGTACAAACAATCACATGTTAATGAATATAAAAAAGAGAAAAAATATACAAGTTATTCCACATCCAATGTCATACTATAATTGTAGATGCACAACATTATTAATGTGTATCATTTGACACACTGAGTAAATTTACTCAAAATGATTACAGAAGAAAAATTTCATATTTATTTACAACTGTGATGTGCTGTGTCAAAATATTATCCTAAGTTTTGTCATCATCAAGAAAAATAAAAAAAAAGTTTTCAGATACATGTCAATCCAGTTCAAGGTTGACCTTGCATAAGACTACTATAAATAGTCTGAGTGTAGTATTGAAGTACAATAGTAAACAAATTTCCATGTTTACAAACATTCATTGTAGTATTCAGGTGTGTAAAAATTTTAGACAATATTTACATCTGTGAGTTGTTATGAAAAAAAAGATTCAGGTCAACAGTTCAAGTAGTTCACTGTTGTTTACATCTCATTGTTTACATTGCTGTGCACAATCAGTAATGAAATACAATATATACACACAAAATAAACACATCTGGTATTTGTCATATTACAAGTTGACAATAAAATACAATGAGTAGAAAATAGATGATCTGTTATTGATCATAAGCATAAATGTCATCATGACCCAAAAGAAAAGTGTAACAATAAAGTGTCATGACTTATTTGAATCATGGCAAGAAAAAATGTCAGGTTGACCTAATTGAGAATGGTTGTTTCTAGTTACATTGTGAAGTTAAACATTTTCATATTTCACATTAATATATCTTCCTCTAAATAACTTATTATTGAATGCTTTAATAATTCTATAACAATCCTCTATTGTGTTTAAGTGTACAAATGCAATTTTATTTGATCTATCTTGAGTTCTTATATCTACCCATTTAACATGTGCTACATTGCTGAATTCTCCCATAATTGTTTGCCATCTAGTGTATCTTGATAAATTCTCTACTCTAATAATGTTATCATTAGTTAAGTGGTTTGTAGTAGGACTTGTATTTTGTGCAGCAGATAGTTCACAAATTTCACCCTTTTTTGCTGCCCATTCTATAATTTCTTCTTTACTTAAATCATTTACACCATTGACATTGCCAACTATTAAATCTTGTGCTGGTGTATCTAAAATAATAACATCTACTTCTCCAGTTATCCATGGGGTATCTAGGTGTATTCTGGCTGTATCACAAATATCAAATTTCTTTTGATTGGCATATGTAAGTTTGATCTTTTCTGGCAGTTTTTGATCTGGTTTTACTAGTTTTGAATTTATTAATATTGCACTGCTTCCTGTATCTCTGAGGGCTTCTACTTTAATTCCATTTACGTATGAGGGGTATAGGTTCAATTTTGGCTTATTGTAATGCATGTAGGCTGTTAATTCTTCTCTATTGTCATGACTATTATTATTTCTGTGTAGATGGTTATTAGACTGATTGTTGTATGTGTCCCTCCTAGATTGTCTGTTGTTTCTATTATGGTTATTGTGTTGGTAACTGTCTGCAAAATTTCTTCTTTCATTGGGACTTGCACTCTGGTGTAGTCTATGTGGTCTATTATTGTAATTATTGTTGTTTTGTTTGTAGCTGTTTGGGTTGTGGAAACTAGTGTAACTTCTGTATCTGTAATTGTTATTGTAGTTTATAGGAGCTTTGCATTGGTTTTTTACGTGACCTTTTCTCCCACAATTGAAACAAGTCTTGGTGTTGGACCATTTGAATTTGTCATTGTTGTTGTTGTTGAATGTTGTTGCTGTGGCTACTAGTTGGTGTAGGTCTCTTTTGTCAATCGTGTGTCCAGGGTGACTGTCTTTAAATAGATTTAGATTCGTTATCAGTTCAGTCTCTGTCTTGATCTTTTTTTCCTTAAGGAAAGTAAATACTAAGTCTGTCACGTTGTTGAGGACATTGTCAATGAGTAGCATGTCTAGGATTTGTGTCGGGTCTTTGATGTCACATTTTGCTAGCTCTAACCATTTTATCATGTTAGTCCTCATGTCGAATATTATCCTGTTGAAGTCCCCATCTTTTTTCAATTTAGTGTCCCTGAACAGCTTACGATAAAAGTCTGAATTTTTTCCAAAGTGTTCTAGTAATCTAGTCTTTACTGCTGCATAGTCTTTCTTTTGGTCTATTGTTAGAGTGGAAATGATGTTGAGGGGTTCTCCGGACAAATTTGCTAGTAGGTGTTTGGCCATGTCCTCATTGTTAAGACTATAGGTTGAGGCTATATGCTCAAATTGGACTAAATAGTTTTCAAGTGTTTCATCTTTTGCATTATATTTGTGGAATTTAGAGATGAATGGCTTTGTTGTAGACTGTTGGGTATTGATGTTGGGATTAGTTTTGGCAGCTTCTAGTTCTAGTTCTTTTTGTCTAGTTTCTAGTTCTTTTAATGTTTTCTGATGAGCTCTTTCAGCAGCTCTTTCTTCCCTATCTTTATCCTTTTCTATTCTATCTTTTTCTTCCCTTTCTTTCTTTTCTATTTTGGCTAGCTCTTTTTCTATGAATTCCCTCTTTTTATCCCCCTCTAGTTCCATGACTTTCACTAGCTCTAGAATTTTGTCATAGGAAGACATGTTTAATGCTTTGTGTAGTTAATTAAGTGAGAAAGGAATGTACTGTGTTATACTTGTCAATACAGTGTGTGTCAATTATTTAACATGTGTATATTACACAATAATATAAAAAATTCAATCAATGGTTACAATGTAATGAAAGAATGTAGTGATAATTGTCCAATGTATAGATCTAGATCAAAATTTACTCAGTTACTCAATTATAAACTATTCAAATTCAATATTCACAAATATCAATATATGTTATACATGTGTGCTGTTGTGCCAGAGTAAAATAGTAAAAAAATGTAAATTAGTAAAAGAAAGAAAATATATGTACAGTATAGGTAAAAAGGCAAACACAGAAACAATATAGAGAACAACACAGTCTGCTTTTAAAGAAATTAATAAAAAGTAGAAATGTCACAGGAGAAATACAGATATATGGATACAGGACTTTTAAACAAACAACAATATAGATACAGATTAAATACACTGACAGAAATACAAACAAGACTCAACAGCTAAATAAATAATTTCCCACTATATTCTATGACCTCCGTACCAACAAGGAGAGCCTCAAACGCATTGGGCCTTATAGAGGTTAAAGAACAAATAGGATAGACCCTAATAGATCCTATTGTTATGATAGTTCATAAAATAGTCCCTCTCCAGCCACCCTTAAAAGAACACTTAGAAAAATGAAATCAAAATATGGCTCCAAAAATGCCAAGAGTTATCAATTACTAACTCTACTAACAATCAAGTTTAATTACTGCTATATCAAAGCAAAATCCATGTAGATCTACTTTATAATCATATGCATGTATTTAATTTGTTAATAATGACTTACAGACTTTTTTCTTGTTGACTCTTGTAGTTTAATCCTCAAATAGCTTGGGTGGTTGACTAATAATCCATGTATAGGTAATCCAATTTAAGAATGATAATCCATGTATAGGTGATCCAATTTAAGAATAATAATCCATGTATACTATAAGTAATCCAATTTAAGAATACACGTTACTATGAGCATTAAAGTGGTAGAAGAAAAATAATCCAGTTCAATGCCATAAGATGGCTCAAATGCTCAAATTTATAGTTGATACAAGTTCTGTCTAGTACTTCAAAGTAATCCACAATGATGAATAGTGGCGAGCACTAGTGATGAAGCGGTGAATCTGTCATTAGTGTCATCAAGCGATGTCTTGAATGGTATGGCTCTTTCTTTCAGACGACATCTGTAGCTCTAGATAGGAATCGAGTCGTCTTCTGTTTCACACCGGACAGATGTCAGAGGTAGATGTAGGAACAGGGTTGGCGTTGAATGGATCTCAGGATGCAGGTGTTACTTGAATGGATCTTGTGGGCAGGCTGGATTTCGTACTTGTTTAGTTAGCCGCCATCTTGAGAAAAAAGTACCGGTCTAACGTGTAGCCTTGCGCTGTTTACTATAGAGGCGATTGAGATCCTTTTAAGACTCCTTTACTGGTCACCAAAGGCCAAATGTCATCTATGTTGTAGGTCCATACTGTTAGTTAACAGCCATACTGGCCACCAAATGTCGCTACCTGGTTTTGGCTGTAGGCGTAGCGGCGTGGGTGTGTCCGTGTGTTGTAGGTACCTCTTCTGGTACGACTATAATACTCCTCTTAACGATGTACTTTATTAGACGCACTAGATTTGCAAGTGCGCAACATTACTAATATACTAAGGTCTCCAATGACAACATTTATAATTACTGATGAACACACTGGTAGCAGACTCAACGTTTATTATATATAGGATAAATTACAGAAAATACTGGCGACTTCAGCCGTCACAAAATATACACCAATAAATACTGGCTGTTCATGCCATGTGGAATAAGTAATCACATCAATGAAATGTTCAAAATATAAATCCAAAGAAAACTCTCAAGTTAACATTAAATCAAATTCATTAAGGTACATATTACAGACAGAGAAAATCGTACATCCACTCTCTGCTGGAGTTCTTCACTAACTAACTTTTACCCTTATTTTAGAGTCCTTTAACTTATTCACATAACTTCGTGCTTGCCCGCACGGAATGTTACAATAGGTGACTGAGTGTCACTTCATGTCACAGAGGTTCTAAAACTGGACTGTGACACATAGCTGATCAAATAATGTTAAAAAAAAAAAAAAGAGATGAAATTGGATATCTTTTTCATAGCCAACAACATTTGCAACTTGAGTAATTTTTTAAAATATATTTTGTGTCGTCCTTTCTTTTAAAAAACTTGCAGAAAAGGGTTTAATTAATTGTATACTATATTGAAATATTTGTCTAAAGTCTTGCAGATCTTAAAAAAAGGAATGTTCTCAAGCATAGTTTCCCTTTGATTTTATCTTTTAAAATTACCAGACAAAATACATCTCACTGGTACACACCTAATGCTTTTCTGTCATTAAGGAATCCCACTACATTATAAGATAAGAAAAAATGTTATTGAAGCTAACACATGTATTGACTCCCACACTAGTTGTCCACACCCTTCTATTACGTTCTGTTCAAAAATGTCAAAATGCACCCACCCCCACCTGCATAAGCTCTGTCATACCCACCCTTATTGCTTTACTGGATATGTTACCTATTAAGCTGTAGTCCCAGTTTTTATTTTTACTTTCACTAACAGTTTCAACCCTTTTCATTCAGTATAAATGTTAAACTATTTTGATGATTTTGTGTCACACAATTAAGAATACTGTGTCTCTATTAATAACACTCAACCTGCTTTTAAAAGATATTTGCTTAGTGAATACCTTTAAAATTGGTATATGACAAGCATAGGTAGATTCAAAGAAGTCATGGTAAAAACTAGCTAGACCAGTTTTGATAAGCTATTTGTATACCGGCACAGCATTTCTCACAGGGTGAAGCCTTGTTCATGAATTTCATTTCTTATGATTTAACCAGACAGTCTAACATTTTGTACACACCTCTCAGTCACAGTAAGATTTGTTTTTAACAATTAAAAGCTTATTTTACTTGTGATTTATATTACATAAAGTGGATACATATTTCTAGAGAGTAACCTATTAAACAAAAACATTATTGTGATTTTTTGTGTATCTTAAGTAAATATTGGAAATGTTTTAAACAAAATATTTGATGCTGCTTACAATTATAAGAACAGCAATAGTGTTTTCTTTTGTTTAATACTAACATTATCATAAGTTAATAATTAGCCTTAAAATCAATTTTTTTTTAAATATCAGTACATAATTTTTTGAATAAAAAGAGTTTCAAATCTGTTTTCTCTATTTTTTTTTGTCCATTTTAACTTACAGGTTTGAACTTGTACAACATCTAAATTATATTTAAGAGAGCTAACAAATTTTATTGATATTTGCTGCTTTCTGTTTATCAGTTCAAAATAAAGCAAGAAGAGTTTCAAACTGTATATTATTGGCTAGATCTTTTTTTTTGTCTTCATCATTTTTACTCTAGTTAATTAGCATAATGTAGCTGTAATTTTTAAATGCTAAACAAATTAATCTGAATCTGCATGGATCTAGATCTGAGACTAAATTTCATAATGATTTAATACTTTTTCTTACATTTTTTAGTTTTGATTTTCATAAGAAATGTCTTGAACATGGTATATTTATATATATATATATATATATATATATATATATATATATATATATATATATATATATATATATATATATATATATATATATATATATATATATATATATATATATATATATATATGTAGGCCTATACATGGCATATATATATATATATGTATACATGGCGGGATTGGGTTTGCATTTGAGCATAATTATTTTAATGATTTACTTTAAAGTTTAAAAAAATTCATCTGATTGAGTAATTTTAGAGCACCATGTGCTTTATTCAGTAAGAAAAGTTTAATTTAAAAAAACAACACTTTATAACAATATATTAAAAATATATTAGACAATGTTGTCAACCCGAAAATAATATTATGTAAAATCTCACTTGTAAAACCTGTAAAATCAAATATATATTTTGTCAAAGATGCTATAAAATGAAAATGACCCCCTAAATTATTATTATATGAATTGATATATTAGGTAACTTGTAGTCTAAGAATGCTCTTTTTATATTATATAACAAATTACAAGTTATGATATATGTTGCAAGTAACTATTTATCTTTCTTTTATTCTATTATGGGAAATACTGCATTCCTCATTAATCTTCACCAAACTCACAAGTTAATCACACAATGCATACAGTCATTCTGGCATGATTTTAAGTTTAGAACTTTTGATTATTGTGTAATATAAATAAAATCAGGCCCTTTTTTTTTTGCCCATTATTGAATTTAGTTTTCTTTAGTTAAAGCAGATTATATTTGCCTATTCCACTCCCCCCAACTTGTTTTTTTGGTTTGATTTTGAAAGATAATTTTATTACTTTTAAATCTTAAATTTTATTACTTTTAAATCTTAAATTTTATTACTTTTAAATCTTAAATTTTATTACTTTTAAATCTTAAATTTTATAATTTTATTACTTTTAAATCTTAAATTTTATAATTTTATTACTTTTAAATCTTAAATTTTATAATTTTATTACTTTTAAATCTTAAATTTTATAATTTTATTACTTTTAAATCTTAAATTTTTAATGTTTGAAATCAAAATACTAATGGTTCAATTTTTTTAAAGTTTACTAAAATGTTTTTCTTCTACAGGTAAAGTTGTGTATAGGCAGTTTTAAGCTGCCATGGGGCAAACTAAAGGATTGCCACCATTGTTTCCACTTGTATTTTTTGTTTTTTTTCACATCAACACAGAGGTTTCAGCACAAAATGGTGAGAACTATTTAAATATAGGTTTTTAAAAATGTAAAAGTAATTTAGATTATCAACTTTTACTGAGATTAAAAATTTTTTTGCTGTTGCATAGAAATGAAAAAAAAAAATTTCTTCTATACATAACTTACTATTGAAATTGACTTTTATTTATATATTTGTATGAGATAAATGGCTGTAAAGCATAAGATTTATTCACTAAATTGGTTTCTATTTTTTTATTGAATTGCTGCATTGAATAGTAACAACAGGTAAGTTAAATTTAAAATGTGTAGAGCTAGCTGCTCGACAGGTATCAGCATGTTTCAGCTTTTATTGAACAACTTGCTATTGAGCTTCATGCTGGTAGAGTCTTATAGCTTACATTTTGTTGATTCTAGTGGACTCAAAATATAGTGGGAAATAGATAAGATCCATATTACATTTTATAGTGCCTGAGAATACTAGATACATTTTCTAGTTGCTGTACCTTCTAATTTCTATAGATAACATGGGAAACTGATGTCTCTAATTAATAAATAAATAAATAATCGCCAAACAAAACTTAATAGTATGAAGCATACAGAGGAGTATGAATATTGAACAAAAATCTAAATATATAGTATGAGTATCTAGAAGTAGTTCTTTTTCTAGTATGGAAAAAAATTTTTTTTGATAATAATAGGAATGGCAGTAAAGCATTTGTTAGAGTTCATTTGCATCTGAAACTTGCCTCAGCAGCTAAATTTTTTTTTGTACAGTCTGTGATTTTGCAAAAAAAAAAACAAAAAAAAACAGAAAAGAAAAAGCACTTGTTAAAATTTCCATTGAAAAAAAAAAAAACAATTTCCAATTAGTTGTCAAAATAATGGCAAATTGTGTATTTTTCTTCTAAAATGTTTTTGTTGGCTTTAAATTCTGTGGATATGGCAGATGTATCTTTAACTTTTTTGTGATTGACTCTTCAAGACATAAATTAGAATAAATCATACAATGTAGAATGCTTGATTGATCAAGGTTATGCCACAGATGTTTAAAAGTTTCAAATATTGTATTATATTCCCTTTAGTGTAAACAACAAATTTTTCATAAAAAAAGTTTCTCTGAGTTTGTTTTTTTTAATATAGTGTAACTATTATCAATCACTATCATAAAAAAGTAAAAAAAAAACGCAAGTGAATGAAATATCATATTGGTGTTTTAGATTTATTATTCTTAGAGAGTGTGGCTATTCTGTTACTGACTACTTCAATTCCATTTTGTAACAAGAATGTCTTGCTTTAGTCAAATGATGTATATAAGGATATAATTTTGTCTTTTAAAAAAGGAATATTTGGAAAAATTATCATTTATATTACTTAATAAGACTCCAAACATTTTAGATGAAAATCAATATACACCACCTTGGTGATCACATTTTGACATTAAAAAACAATATATAATTATTTAAAGATGAAAGCCTTTTGCTATACTTTTATTCACCAATTTTTTAAAAATTGGATGATCCTAAGTTTCTGAAATAATCAGATATGTTTCATGGAATATATTGTGCTATTTATGTAAAAAAAAAAGTAAATTACACCTTTCAGACCTTGTGATCTATAGGGCAGATAATGTAAAGATCCCATTTCTATGGCAGAAAACCTACTAGGGTATCATGTGACCAGTACAAAGACCAACTTTCTCCAACTAATATTAGGTACTCATTAGAATTGGGTGAGCTCAGGTACATCCTAAAATCCTGAAATAAAAAAAATCCCAGTCTTCACTAAGATTCAAGCCAGAGACTCCCTCAGTTTGGAAGCAAAGCTTTTTCCACTCTGCAAACACCCCTCCTGCTATTTATGTCATGTTGTTTTAAATGTTATGATGAACTTGATCCTTGACCAATTTTTCAAATCTTATTTAAGAGTGTCCTAAATTATTGAAACCTAAATTATTAAAACCTTGTTTCAAAGATTTTCATGTCTTAAAGGATTGAAATTAATTTGGTAGATTAGGTAGATTTAACTTGCTGCTAACCTTTAAACAATAAACTTTTATTTAAAATACTTTGTTTTTTCTTCAGCCTGTGGTAATGAATCTACAATAGTCATCAAGTTTCCAGAGAGTGATTTAAATTCTTCTCTGCCATTTTCAAGTAAATTGCTTTATTTTTTTCTTTTATTATTCATATATGTATATTATTTTGGATAATCACAAATATAGAACAATGTTATCATCCTTCGTCCTAAAGATTTCTGGAGCTCTTAAATGCCTTTTTTTTAGTTCTCTCAAGCTCTTACTGTTCTCTGTCTGATTTGATATGCATGATTGTGACTTTCCATGTTTTCTTGCATCTTTCTCTGCATCTTTAGTGCTTAGGATTGTAAACTTGTGCATTTTCTAGAATACTGTCTTTTCTTTTCAAAGTCTTTGCATGATTAGTTCAATACTGTCCTTAATGTTTAGCTTTAATTTCCATATATTTTTTAATACAACTTCTGCATTATGAACCATCATAAGTGTTACAGATTGTCTATTTTAATACTATGGTTTTAAAAGGATAAGAGTTATTTTATAATATTTTGGAAATGAATAAAGAAATTAAGTATAGAGGTATTAAACAAAAATATTATTTGTATATTTTTTTGGTGAAAACATTACATATTCTAAACCTAATATTTTTCTAGCTAACTATATACAAAGTGTGTTCACAAATGGACAACCAGCAAGAGTGGATGTCAACTTTGACCCTGGAGACAAAATATTAACTACAAGATATCCATTCAATGACTTTTTTTCAACTTCATTTAATCCAACACTAAATGCATTCCAAGTTACAATGATTAAAGGCATTGACAGAGATGTAAGTCAAATATTTATACTATATGTTTGTAGGTTTTCTTTTCCAAATCTCTGCTATTTTTTTTAAATATTTTTTTTAAAGATTTTAATTTCAGTATATTTATTACTTATGAGCCATACAATAGGTTTCAGAACTGAGGGTCTCCAGTTTAAATCCCTAATTCATCTGATTCATGCATCAGCTCATATAGGAACTACATATAGGAAAATGCTGCTAAAATTAGTTGTTGGGATTCCCTCATTAACAAATGGGCAGGCATTTGGTTTGATAACAATTTATTCCCAACAATTAGTTCATTTTACAAATGGTTCATCTGACAAGTGGTCTTCACAATAATGTTCCCCCTAATTAAATGAGTTCACACAATAATTCATTCAATAGTGTGGTTCACAAACAACTAATTGGCATATGACTGGTTCATTAGCACTACTAAAAATGTTTTCCACAACAAATGTCTTGGAGACTTTTGGTTCACTAAAAAGTGGTAGGATTGATTCACTGCATTATTCTGGCATTTTTTGAGGATCATATATTTATGTGAGAATACTTCAATTTTCAAACCTATATGCATATTATTCCTGGATTTAAGTTCTTTTAGTTGTGTTTGAAGAACAGGATTAAAATTCAATAACTTGAATACTGCAGAGATAAAAATATGGTGAGTGTTTAAAGAAAACAGAATAAATTATAGAATGACATATAGCCTCAAAATTAAATTCAAAGAAAGCTAAACCAGGTCTACTTGTGTTCTAAATGTAATCAGCATTTCATAATCAAGATTGGTGTCCATAGACATCTTTTGAATACAGAGAAAATGAGATTGTGCACATCTTAGATAATGAAGGAGATGCAAATTATATGTCATTAATTAACCCAACGAAAGCACCGTGGCTGAGTGGTAAAGTGCTTGGATTCTGAATTAGGGGTCCTGGGTTTGAATCCTGGTGAAGACTAGGATTTTAAATTTGGCATCTTTGGGGTGCCTCTGAGTCCACTCAGCTCTAATGTGTACCTTACATTAGTTGGGAAAAGGCTGTTGGTCATTGTGCTGGCCACATGACACCCTCATTAACCATAGGTCACAGAAACAGATAACCTTTACATCACCCGCCCTATAGATCACAAGGTCTGAAAGGGGAATTTAACTAACACAATACTAGTAATTGGCGATGCAAACTAACAGGATCATCATGGAACAAGGAGCCGTTTATATTATTTACAACTAGTCAACCCACGGCATAGCATACGCCACTATTTACCGAAAGTATTCATGTAGGCAGCATATTGTCGAGCAGAGTGTATGACTGTGCTTCCTTGACAAGAGCAACAGTTTCGTCGATGACATTTTTCCAGAAATAAACAGTTACCTGATGCAGGACTTTTGACTACATTGAAAGATCTGTTGACTCCACGAAATATATGTGAAATGGTGATCATGGTTAGGAAACAAAGGGGCAAAATCAAAACAAAGCTACAGAAAAAACATGCAACTATTTTAATGATATCAGATATTGACATGTGTAAAAAATAAACACATAAATGAAATCAAATATATAGAATGTATAAAGAGAAAGATTACTTGTTCTCCCCCAACCCTCTTTTTTTTACTGAGCCATTCTCTCTGTTTTCTCGAAAGTTACATTGGGTAACTCTAGTCTCACTTGCAGAAATAAAGTTATCTTTCCATGACTTTATCATAGTGTACGGCATGGTTGGGCCATGAAGAGAATTATATATATAGATTATATTTATTTATATTGCTAAAAAAAAAAAGACATTTTTAGCTGAAATTTAAATATTAAAAAGTAGAAATAGACATTTGCTGATTTTATATGTGTTGTTAAATGAAATGTGAGACATGTAAGAATACTCTTATAGGGTGCAACTTCTAGTACAGAAGATGATGTGAATATTCTTCAGTATCAGTTGGTATGCTTTCCAGATGCTGCTTCTATTACTTCTAATTCAGTGAGTATGGGAAAAAAAAATAATTTTTTAATCCATTTTTTTGTTTTGTTTCACATTCTTACAGCTATTAATACAATTTGAAATGATTCAAAGGTTTTGGTGAAAGTCTATGAAAGACTGCCTGGCTTTGAAGTATGGGCTTCAGAAAGTCATCACCATGGTCCTGAGCTCAAACTCTGCCCAGTTCCCACCCCTGCAATAGTGTAGGATGTTTGAGCTAGGACTTTAATCTTTATTTCTGACAAAATGTTTGAAATCTATGAAACAAATAATGTTATAGTTTTGCCATTTAATAAATTAATGTTTAATACTAGTTTTTCATTTGTCTTAAGGTTGCAATTAGCTATTTAGAGACTAGTTTATGTTAAAAAGTTATTTATAGTTGAATAAAGTATAACATTCAACAAATATGCTATATTCATTTTATATGGTATTGCTGATGTACAATGTTTTGTCTTTTTCTTGTTACTGAATTGGGACCAAGTTCAATTAAAAACCCAGTTCAGTTTAGTTTGAGAGCTCAAACAAACATTGAAATTTTTCTAGAAATTAGTGTTTGAATTATCAGTTACTATGAAAATTGTGTATTTTTCCAAAACTAAATCAAGTTTAATCAATAATATTTTTTCTTAGAAGTCTCTATCCATTGCTGACAAATCTGAATATATGCAATTTAATTCAATCAATAATAGTACAAAAAAAAAAACGTATGCAGATTTATGATTTCTAAAACAATAAATTGGAAAATGCTCTGATATACACAATATACCTTTCACTGGTATATATATATATAAATATAGAATTTGTTCCTCATGGTTGGATGATGACCACTTTGTCATCCAGGGGGCTGAGTGTTTTACACTGGGTTTTTTTACCTCCTCATGTGGCTGGTAAGACCTATGTGAGCCCGGAATGTTTGGCTGCACACTGGGCAGGTTATTCCAGCTGGAGCTAGTGCTATAATTTATCAGTGTATGAGGAATCTTAGATCCATAATTATTTTTAGGAAATATAGAAAACCTATTTTGCCACTTATTCAGTAAGCTCTGTCTGTTACTACATTTATTTATCTTCAACAAATCTTGTCCTGAAGGCTGCAAATAGTTTAATTACTTTTTAAAGGGATAATTTATCTAAGCATTAGCATATTATATTTTTCAGGCTATTTATAGAGTACTGAAGATTCAAATTCTTGATGTAAATGACAACACCCCTGTATTTGTTAGTTCACCATATTCTATAAGTGTAAATGAGGTGAGTTATAAATGTGTTATTATGTATGCATATTCTTCTATTTACACTTTAAAATACAATTTATATAGCCTATATATATTTTACAAATCTGGAATAGTTATTTTTAGTAATATATTGAAATCTGTTTAAGTACATTGCTTCTTTTTTTTTAATTTAGTTTTTTTTTTTTTTTAACCTTAAAATTTTTAAAATAAATAGCGAAAAGGAAATTAATATTTCAGTTAACTCCTGTTGGTGTGACTGTCTTCCGAGGAATCAGTGCTACAGATCTTGATGAAGGACCTAATAAGCAAATTTTCTACAGTTTCAGTTCCGGACCTTCTCCTGTAAATATAGGTGTAAATTAGACAGCACATGATTGAAATTTTAGGAAACTTTTCTTTAGCCTAGATTTAACACAAATATATTGCTTATATATATATTATATAGTTTTATTCTAAGCTTTATAACCTTGTGCAAATATCCACAGCTTAATCTTAATGGCACACTCTACTTCAACTTACCATCAGAACAAGAAGGTATAGTTGGTGTTTTGGCTCCACTAGACTTTGAAAGTATGTATGCCGCAGCCCAAGGAGATGTTTCAAAGGTCTACTATAATATAATTATTACTGCTAGAGTAAGTACCCCCATTGTTTTCTTCAACCATTATGTATTCACTGAAATTTTTGTTTATAAAATCAAATTTTGCTTTAAATTACTAATAAAATGTCCTTTTTTCTATTCTTTTTCTCAGGATAATGCAAGTCCTCAATCTGCTCAGAGAGCCAACCAAACTACTATAAAAATAACAATTACTGATGGAGATGACCAAGGTCCAGAATTTATTTATCCAAGTTGTATCCAAAGCTCACAACCTACCAGCAAGTCGTGTATCAGGCCAAAGTATCTGACTTCAGTCACTTCAGGAAACTCTTCAGTAAGTGTGAACTTTTTTAAATCTGATACTTTTGTGAACAACATATACATAACCACACCATGAATACACATTTACACATACACTGTTTAGTTTTAATAGTAAAAATTCATTGGTAAGTTTATGCTCAGATCTTGACATTTTAACTACGTTTTTAAAGTTTGTTTTTTAAATTAGTATATGCAAAGAATATTTAAACCTTGTATAGAGGTAAGGTAACCCTGCCAGACCTTGCGATCTATGGAGGTAAATGATGTAAAACTCAATTGTTTTTATTAATAATATTTAGAGAGGATTAAAGAGGTTAGTGATGGTTAAAGAGGATGTCATTTGACCAATGCAATGACCAACCATCTTTATTATCCCAACATATCATATGTCAGGTACCCATTAGAGTTGGGTGGACTAAGTTAAGTAAAGTTCCCCTTTCAGACCTTGTGGTCTATAGGGCAGATGACGTAAAGGTCATCTGTTTCTGTGGCCTACGGTTTACAAGGGTGTCATGTGGCCAGCACAATACTGAGATTCTTGTGTGAACAGGTATTCCCAGCATCTTTACAGTCCTCAGACAATGCCACCTGCACTGGCTTAGACATGTTTGCCGGATGGAGGACAATTGCATCTCTAAAGTCATTCTCAACGGGCAATTCATGTCTGGCTCAAGAAAAACTGGTCGCTCCCACCTTCATTACATGGATGTAATAAAATGGGACCTCAAATCAATGAACATTGATACTGACCATTGGGAAGACATAGCTCTAGACCTCACTTTATGGAGAGAGACAGTGACCAAAAAAGCTATGAACAGCGAAAAAACACAGGCCTTAGCTCTGGAAGAACAGTGTGCCATGTGAAAAATGGCCAACTCCTCAACCACCAAAGCAAAAGCCACCTTAACCTGTGATATTTGTGGACAGGAGTGTCTATCTAAAGTAGGGCTTCACAGCCACATGAAAAAATCTTTGAGATGAACCATAGTCATTCTACGACTGAAGGAGTCCAACAATACTTCTGATCTTAGTTTAGAAAGAACCAGAATTGGAAACAATGTCACAATCATCAATTTTATTGCATCAGGGATATTTTAGTTCTACTTGAAAAATCTTGGGTGTTCATGGCCTATGAGTAACTGATGGCAGGATGGATGGCTGGCTGTTTTTGTGTGTATGTGTGTGGTATGCATGCTGGACTGTCATTCTGTCATCTTGATCATAACGGGTTTGTACTCTGCTTAATGCTATTCCCTGTCATCTCGTGGAGGTTTAGGCTAGGATGTAGAATGTCTTCAACTCTGAAGAAACATCCAAAAACATAAAAAAATTTACATCGACTATTAATATTAGGTACCATGTTTAATGTGACATTAGTCTTCACTGTTGGCTTCTTCTCGATCCTTTGTTCCATTATGTAGTAAAAAAAAAACAAATCCATTTATTGTCAATTTACAAGTCAGAAAATAGTTTTCCAAAATTTGATAAATGAATCTTCTGTGCTTAAAAAATAAATAACAGTTTAATAACTTGTTTGATGAATGTGTCTGTGAGAAATTCATCTTATCTTATAAATTACAGATGTTACTTCAAAAGAGAGAATAATTATGTCATATGAAAATTAATGTGTCAATCTAGTCATGCATGTTAATCAAAGAATTTAACTCTACTAAGTCTTTGGTTTTCCTGGCTGATTCTGGCAATCATTTTCATGCTCTAATGGCACTGACTACTAAATATGAATTGTTCACTGACAGAATAATTAAGGACATTGTTAAAAATTAGTCTAAATGCAACTATATTAATAAGCAGATCTGAAAGTATTGAACTTTAACACTTATAGTTATTTAATGAACAGAGAAAAAAAAACAACTCATTTTAAATGATACCATACAGACCTTGAACCTGTTCCATTGTTTTCTGCCATCAATAATAGAGTTATTCATCTTTGTTACTGTTGTACTAATATCATTACAAGATTATTGTAGAAATAGTTTTATAATAATAATAGCATGTGTTTAAATATTTTCTTACTGTTGCATAATTAATGCATATAATTGCAAAATTTTATTTGTTTTTCCAGGCTAAAAGTCTAGAGTTCATACCCGACCCTCCAGATACTGCAAACCCAGCATCCACGGTTTTAATCTTAATGCAAGATAGAGACACTTTGAACTCAAATGTAGCTTGTAACATTAGTCGAAGTAAGAGAATATTTTTACCTTATAATATTTTTTTTATACTAAAAGTGTTAATTTATTGTGGTCTTATGTAAGTAATAATTTCTTTTACAAAGCTTATATCAACTCACTTTGTCTGTCTGCCTGTCTAGTAAAATTACGAAAAAAATTTTTCTCCCATTTCCCATTCTGGGATCAAGTTAAAACTTAACCAATCACCAATTAATTATTGATTAATTGTTGATTAATTATTTTGTTTGATATCAAAATAAGGGGAATAAATGCTACTTAATCAGATATGTGGATGTATATGTGGATTTAATTCCGCTATTATGTTTTGACCCTTTTTTTTTCTCCCACTTCTCATTCTTAGATCAAGTTAAAATTTTGCTTAATTATTCTTAGTTGATCTCCTGCCTTCACCCCCATTCTGCATCTCTTTCTCTCCTACTTATTTCACAATCTCTCGCTTGTCACTCATAACCCCTTTTACTTTTATCCTTCACCAGCCACACTAATTTTTTACTTTGCTTCTCAATTCTGTTTTCAATTTGGTTTATCTCTAGAGACTTTCTAAATATTTGACATTTCCTTTGTCATTTAATTATGACATGTATATATATATAATATGCTTATTTACATACTTAAAAATTTTTTTTAGAGCTAAATTTTATTTTGACTAGGGGTGCACCGGATAGTCGCTCTGGCTCCGGCTTCTGCCGAATATCTGGCGTTTTTTACTATCCGGTGCTATTCGGCTCCGGTCAGATATCACTACCGGATAGTAAACCGGATAGTAAAAAATACACCTATTTAATATGCATAAAGTGGACCTCGTTCCATTAATGTCTGTTGTAGAATGTATTAATGTTTATATTAAAACAAAATAATGTGCTTAAAAAAATAGAGCCATTATGAATATGCACCAAACATCGTTTATTATAAAGACAAGGCATGTTAATAACTTAATATAAATAGAAATGAAACTTTACATCATAAATGCGCTTTACATACAGAGCAGCAATGGCTGACACTTTTTTTCAATTTGTCTTGACCTTTGAGTAGGTTAGTTAACATGTTAAAAAGCTACATTCCTTGACTACGTCATGCTGACCAGACGTCTGTCTAGCTGTGCGGGTATATCTCCAGAGGTAGAGATGAACAACTCCCACCCCTTTTATTTGTTTAGTCCATCACATTGAGTTTTTTTTTATAGGCAGGTGACCACAAGTTAAATGCGATGGACGTAGGTTTAATGTCAGCGTATTGACATTCCATTCTCTAGTGGTCACACCTTTCGAGGGAACTGAGTTTGTTTACTTAGTAGTTAACTTTTATTGGGGGGGGGGGGGCTGGACTACAAGAGCCACACCTCTAAGGTAACCAGGTATATTTCCAGATGAACAACTCCCTCCCCCTTTTATTTGTTTAGTCCATCACGTTGAGTTCATTGATTGACTGGTGACCACAAGTCAGATACGATGGACGTAAGCACTCTCTAGAGGTCACACGAGGGAACTATGTTTGTTTACTTAGTAGTTAATCTTAATTGGGGGGGGGGGGTGGACTGGACTTCAAGCCAAACATCTACACGGGTACCCGGACAAAGAGTTTGCTTATTTGGAGAAAAATCTTAATCACGTAGTTGGGCTAGAGGCCACACCTTTTCAAGTGTGCCAAGTTACTTGAACATAAATCTCAATTAGTAAGCTGGACTAAAGATCACACACACCTAAACGAGTGACCTTTAGCTACACAGAACACAAACCGCGAGATTATATAGCCCAGTAAGCCAGTAACTAATTATTTTGTAGAAGTCACGACCAAGGCTATCTTTAAATGGAGAGCTAAACACCCCCTACTCTTTATTTTATTTCTTTGGTCCTTGACACCCAATTTATTGATAGACATTGACCATTTATTAAGCCAGAATGAAAAAACACAACGTGCTAACAAAGTATATTACACTGTCAATAAACATTACGGTTAAATAATTTTTCTAACGTGTTAACTTGAATATTATTCCTGCAAATATGTATCTTGATTTGATAATAATATTCTTAATAATTTGTGACAATCGTGCGGTTTGCGCGCTGGACTGTCGTTCGGATTTATCGACGGTTGAGGGTTCAAACCCTGCCCGCTCCCATCTCCCGTCGTCCTGCGGGAGGTTTGGACTAGGAAGTAAACTATCTTCAACTCTGAAGGAATATCCGAAACATGTAAAACATTTTACAAACAAACAAAACATTTTACAAACAAACTCCTTGTTATTACTATTTTTTTTTACTTAAGATGCGTACTTAGCCACTGTGTATCAGGCTAGGACGACTTTTACACATAACGGAAAACCTTTCAGTAAATTTTAAAATCGCATAAAATAAATTGAATAATAGTACCGCAGTTAGATCTAGCAAACAAAGAAACAATATGCTGGAGTGTAAAAAAAACCCCAACCTTTGACCTCTAACTAGTGGACGGGTATAATTTATCTACATGCTTGTCTGACCATGCCAATATGTTATCTTTTCTGACTGACACCCAACTCTATTGCGTGCGTATGCTCAAGGAAAAAGCAATGCTTGATGGTTAACACAAACAACAATACACACTACACTAATTGCTAATTAGGACTACATGTGTAGGCTCACTAGGTATATCTGACCAGGTTGTTGGTCTGAAATTCATGAACACATACATCCGGCCACTATACAAGGCAGATTGCACTTTACTTATGAGATTTACATTAGTAACTACTTAAATATATACTAACATTATTTACATTGACCTTCCTACACACATCCTTTACAGTTGGTGGCATCGTACATACACACAGACACACCCATGCTATAAAGATTTTTAGAAATACTGTTAAGCTTGAATAAATCAATCAGTAACAGAGTTTAAAACAATAAGGTATATAAAAGAAAAAAAAATAAAACCAACCAATATAGGTATGTTATTTAACAGTTTCGTAAAATGTTCAGCAACACAAGCTATTAACAAGACACTTAAATCTCCGGCTCCGGCCCCGGCCGAATATCAAATTTTATTATCCGGTCATATCCGGCCCCGACCGGATATCAAAAAGTACTATCCGGTGCACCCCTAATTTTGACCATTATCTATTTGTATAAATATATTTAATTTATCTTATGCTTATATATTTTTTAAACAGCTGAACCAGCAGGATATGAAAGTTATTTTAGTGTCAGCTATATTCCCCAATACAGTGGTAAACAAAGTCGATGTGTTATAGACAAAGTAGCTAATAAACCTTTATTCAGAACTAATATGACAAGTTTGGAACTAGTTATTGAGGTAAGCTGTTTACATTGCATAACATATTATTTTACTAGACAACTTCCTCAATGCTCTCTTGTACACATAGGGCCTACTATTTTTAATATTAGGCTCTTGAACGGGAGATGCTATTCAATGCATTTTCTTACAAATGCCCTATGTAATTGCAGGCAGTTGAGCTGTCACCTACAGCAAGAGTGGACTACGCTACAGTAGTGGTGTCTGTTGAGTTGGCTAATTTAAATCCACCAATCATCACCTACAATTCAAACACAGGCTACATCTATGAGAACTCTCCAGTTGGGGCTAGACCTTTTATTGATGCAACAGCCAATACAACACTTCTCAAGTTAACTTTTACAGACCCTGACAGGGTATGCTTTAAAAATAAAAATTAGATGAAATGTTTATGCTACAATAATTTATTGCATTCACTTGTTTGTGTTTAAATGCTAACATTTTTGTTTCATATTCATAGTCTGCTTCAGATCCTCAAGTTCCATTTACCATTACAACAAACCCAACAACTACATTTGGTGTCACACAAGATGGATATGTTGTATTAACTAGTGCTGCTCTTGATTTTGAGACAAACAAAATTTATACTTTTACAGTAAGTTTATTTTAAGCAAGTACAAATAAATTTGTCATTTTTAACTTAACAATACAATGGTTTTTTTTTCTTCATTAAGAATTTGTAAAGAAACAAAATTGCTTACAAATTTTACTTTGCATCAACACATTTTTTACTGTTCCCATGCTACCATTTTTTTTTACATAGACTTTAGATTTGTTCTTTCTGTTGAGACAAACAATCTTTTCCTCCCTTGCTTTACCTTGTTGGCAAAAGAGACTGATCCTAGACTAAACATATATTATTCATTTTGCTTAGAGCTTTGATTTATGTGCTGGTTATATGCAAGAATATATGGACAATATAGTGCAGTGTAAAATAATATCCAGCAAAGTATATTTCTAAGTTTTCAAACCATAAAAGATAAGATCTTAGAATTTTAATAATGATTAATCTTGCATTAAATCAACTTTACAAAGAGTTTTTTATACTTAGGTTCTCCTGTACCAATTAGTCATAGGAAACTTCCACAGCCTTTTCCCACCTGATGCCCATGTATTTTAGGTCGTCTAGAAAGGTGTGATGACATTGCATGGAAGGGCATGTTTTGGCTTTCCTTTTTTCAGCTACTGTGTTATGGCTGACTTTAGTAAACATGTTTTGTCTTGTCTAAGTATATGTTCCATTAATCTCATACAATGTTTGATCACCACTTCAGTGGCAATAAACTGCAAAGAAACAATTCAACTGAACTCTTTTTTTTCCCAATCAGACCATGGATTGCCTTTTTACAGTAGAATAGATACTGGGCATTATAGGATCTTAAGAAATTAGAAATGTAAATGAGCAGTAGTGCCTAAACTATCTACTTATGTGATTTGACTTTGGGCCCCAAGTTATGACAAAACTTTATTAAATGCTAGTCAAAAATGTACTTTATTCTCCTTTTGCAGGTGACTGTCACCAAGCCAACCTCACCCTTCTTTTCAGCAAGCACAACTGTGACTATCAATGTTTTAGATCTCAACGATAACAGTCCCATTTTCACAGCACCAGAAAATTATATTACATCTGTACCACAAGGGGACTATGCAACACCTCAGATTATTCTTTCTGTAAGTTTTTTTTTAATTACAAAAGATCATAACAACAGATCATTGACAAGTAGCGTTTTTTTTTCATGTCTAAGATAAGATGGTGTGCTCTATTTAGGTTTTTCTAAATATTAAATTCTCATGCTGTTCAAAGCTAACGGTCTTGAACTTTAACAATATATCTTCATGGTTAATCTAAGCTAGTAAATTATTGATAAAATATTAATGTTCAATAAATTTATTTTATAATTGTTTCTTTTGGGCATGCTATGCTTTTTTTGTGTAAATTTTGTCTTTAATATAATCTATGAACCCATTCTTAATTATTTGTCTTGGTGGTTTTAAAAGAAATTGTAATCTTAAACATGTTCTCATGGGTAATTTCCATTATCTCCAACTTGTATGTAAAAACAATGGAATAAATTGGTGGAAGTTTTCAGAATTTATGTCTATATATCTTCACAACAGGTGTCAGCCACTGACCTTGACTTTGGACCACCAGAATACACCTTGACAAGTGTTGCACCTTCAAATGCTACTAACAAGTTTGCTGTCAACAACCTCAATGGCTCAGTGAGCCTACAGGGTTCTGTCAGGGCTGGAGAAGTTTATAGAGTTTATGTCACTGCTACTGACAAAGGATCACCTGCAAGAAGGTAATAATTGAATTTCTGCAGAGGTTATTTGCATTCTTTACTACTACTTTGAATCTTATGTAGGGTTAGGACATCAATGCTGATTCTTACAAAACTTCACACATTGATCATCTTTTGTCCTTTTTGAAGAATGGGCAGTTGTATTCTTTGACTCATTTATTTAATCTTCTTACCTTGTTTGTCTTGAAGAATTGTTTTTTCAAGGCTACTTAATTTTTCAAGAAATGTTTTGGAAGGCCTTTTAATCTTCGAAGAAATGTTTTTTAAAAGACTTCTTAATTTCTCGAAGAATTTTTTTCTATGCTCTTGCATTTTGTTTAGGCCTAGTAGGTAAGTATTGTGTTAAAAATGGCAACACCTCATGAATGTATCTCTCTGGTAGACTCTAGCTCTCTGCATTTGCTTTCTGTATTCTAGATTCTTTCCAGGGAGATTATGCTTTGTTATACTACTATAAATTTTATATTATTTCATATATTGTTTCTTAGATGGGAAATTAATTTGATTTTTCATTGTTGTTATTCTAAGCACACAAGCTGTTGTTTTGGTCACTGTTACACCTCCAAGCAACCAGGCACCTTTTTTCTCAGCTAACCAGTATATTATATATGTCAGTGAAGGCGTACTCAATGGTTCTTCACTGTTTACTCTACCCGTGAGTATTATTATGTAGCTTTTTCATTTTGGAATCCCACTTTAACCCAAATTTAATTACATAAAAGCCTAAATGTATCTATGGTTGTAATCATTTCATTATTCTGTTTTAATGGGAACTTTATTGAAAACATTTTTAAGTTATTTATTTTTGCAAGTTAGTTACTTTGTTGGATGACTAGATATACATACAGACATTTGCTTTTAGGTATCAGATCCTGACACGCCATTCTCTTCCTTAACATTTACACTGAGTCAGGAAAGTCCTGCACAGGCAAACACTTTCTTTAGCTTAAATGGGTGAGTGCTTTACTGTGATGTGTACATTTATTTGGTAATATTCTAGCTTGCATAGGCATCCTTCTTGTATTTATGTTGATTATACAGAATGATAGCATGAAAGGTTTTTGGTAAGTAAAAGAAAATATTTTATTAAGGTGTCAAATTTACCTTTTTGCTATTCATGGAATCTACAAAATAACTAGATTGTCAAGCCAAACCCTAGTGTAGTTAGGGGTGTTTACTTGGAATCAACCCCTTTATAAGTCTAACAAACATCTTTAGAGTAAATGCTATAGAAGTTTGCAGAGATAAATCACCAGAAAAAGAAACCAAATTAATTTGTTTAGCTTCCTGTTCATAGTTGAGCATTTAAAGAAATGACTCTCCTGCACACCGAAGCAACAAAATCTGGGATAGGCCTTTTGTAAGAAATTCTTTGACCACAAAGATTAAGTAAACAGAACAAACTGGATAAATAAGAATAATAGCTGATAGCCTCAGACCAGGAAAGAAAAAAATTTCTAAAATGTTAGTCACACTATACTCTCCTTAAATCCACTATCCACTTGGACATAGAAACTCTATTTATTAGAAACTCTATTTCACCTACACCTTATTTCATACCTAAGGATACACCATCCCCATCTTTCTCATGTTTTCATTTGTAAACACTGGATAAGTTAACTGGCTTCCATCTTGTAATAAAAATTGTTTCATGGATTTTTTTGTGTACTTTTTTTTAAAACTATTTTTCATTTTTTTTTATTACTTTAAAAATATTTCTTTGTAGTACAATTGATCTGTGAAGATTGAATAGTATTAGGATCTTAGCAAGATTTCATTCAAAATCTTTGAAAAATGTTAATAACTTTTCTTCCATCATTTATTTCATTCAACAGAGCAACTCTGGTGAATGTCAGAACCTTTGATAGAGAAACCATTCCTGAGCATAACATCACTGTCACAGTCAGGGATCCAAATTCCAATGTGAGTTGTTTGATACTTAAAATAAGCCTTCTCTGATGTGTCTCTTTATAAAACATGAGCTATCTAATAAATGTGTTGTAGTGTCACAGTATTGTGTGAATATATTTTCAATTAAAATCTTTAAAACATTGTTTTAACTATAGTGTGTGTTTTTTTTTTTTTTAAAGACGGCGTTCGCCCAAGTTATTGTAAGAATTACAGATATCAATGACAATAACCCAACTTTTGCTCAGTCAGCCTACCTATTTAATGTGACAGAAGGACAGGCAGTTGGAACACTTTTGGGCTCTGTTTTGGTAAAGTTTTTATTTTTTTGTCTTTGAGTGTTTTTTTCTATTATCTGTGAAAATATTTGAATTTTCTTCTTTTTTTCTCTCAAGATGTTACTATTTTGCTAATAATAAAATATTGATTTTTTTAGTCTCAAGACTTTACTTTTAGTTCTAATATTACGATGCTATGAAGTGACAATTTATAAAAGGTTTTGTGAATTTCTAGGCAACTGACAATGATCTACCAAACAGTCCAAACTCAGCTATTACCTACAGCATTGTACTAGCAACAGATTCATATTTGTAAGTTTTCTATATCTGAAAGTTTTAAAAAGAATATTTTCTTGTTACTGTACATATTTTAGTTAAATCAAATTATTCTTGGTACCTTTATTAGACATTTCATTTCACCTTATTGAAAGTGTTTTCTTGATCTTAAATAATTTCTTATGTCTAATTCATCATGCAAAAAAAAAGGAAGAATCTGTGAAAATCAAATATATATTAAAGAAAAGCAATGAATCGTCTTCACCAGTCAGCCCATGTTTATATATATATATATATATATATATATATATATAATTTTTTTTTATGCTAATACAGATTTAACATCAATGCTGGCACCGGACAACTGACTACCAACTATGTTTTTGATTATGAGGTCAAAAAACAATACATCATTTTAGTAAAAGCTTCTGATGGTGGAAGCCCAAGTCGTGATGCTGTTGTGCCAGTTACTATAAACATCCTTGATGTGAATGACAATATTCCATTATTTGAAGACACAAGTAGAGAAGTCTATATCTATGAAAACATTGTCAATGCTCCAGTTGTTTCTTTGCTTGTAAGCTGTTTAAAATTTGTATAGAAAATTTGGCATTTAAAAGGGAAAAAAAATGTCTGAAAGTTTCATCAATGTTCAAATTGTGTATAGTTTAATGTGCTATCTGTTTGCTTCCAAAATAAATTCATATAAAGAAAAAGCCTAGACATTTTCAAATATATCTGATTATAACTCTGAATAAGACTTTGTTCTTTTTTTTTTTTACATTGTTATGAATGAAGGAGTCATGAATATTTATTTATATTTTTGTTTTATTTCAAAGGCTTCTGATGCAGACAGTACTCCAAGTATAACTTTTGTTCTGCGTAATATTGGAGGGAATACAGATTCAGATTCATTCAATGTTCAGACTATTGGATACCGTGCCAACATAACAGTGAAAGGTTCACTGGACTATGAAATTAAAAATTTGTATCAATTTATACTCACCACTGTTGATGGGCAAAATTCTGCTTCTGTCTTTGCTTCAGCAACAATCACAGTTCATGTTCTGGTGAGTCATGAACTGAGACCTATAGCATCTTATTAATTTATACTCATTTGTCATGAAGCTGTTTAGCTTCTAAGAACAATATGTATATGAAGAAATATTTTTATATTGTAAGTCAATATCACCTGAATTTTTAAAATTATCTCTTTGTAACTTTTTTTTTAAGCTAAGAAATCCTTTTTTTTTCTCAGGATGTCAATGACAATGGTCCAATAATTGGAACCTTTAACCCTTCTGTGACCATACCAGAGACAGCATCTGTTGGTTCTGGGCTTGTCACTATCCCAGCCACAGACAGTGATTCAACGGTTTGAATTTTTTATGCATTTTTATACAAATCTTATCTACTCTTCTGGAACAAAGTGGGGAGTCTGTACTCTAATAAGATTTTTCCAAAGATATATATGTTAAGAAACATGAACAAACAAATATTTAATTCAGATTTTCTTATGAAGTGCATAAAACAAACAAATAAAAAAAAATACCTTTCCATCTGTTTATTAAGGAATAAATCATATATTTTCTTGATAGTGTTTTTTTTTAATGCGTTATCTCATTTCTGTTTGTCTCTAGGCTCCAAACAATGTGCTGCAGTACAGCATTAGCAGCACTTCTCCAAGCAGCAATCTGTTTTACATTCAGCAGAATGGTACACTATTTGTTGCCAACTCTCTACAGCTGGAAAGGACTATAAATGTTTATACAGTAAGTATTTCATTGATACATGGAGGTGGGAGGTAGAGCTTTTACATTTTGTGAATAAATGTTGAATTAACATTTTTCTGCATCATGTTCAGGTGAATGTCCTGGTGTCAGACAGAGGCATACCATCATTATCAAGCAGTGCTACTGTCACAGTCAACATAGTCAGGAACAGGCCACCAACATTTAATGCCACTAGCTACACATCATCTCCAGTGGATGAAAATGCAGGAACCAATGCAGTAGTAACTAGTGTTACAGCCACCGATCCAGACACTGGTGGCCAATATGTAAGAATATGCATTTTCTTATAATATCCATACTTAAATTCATACTGATTATGGGGGTAGGCATGTTAATGGGATAGATGGAATGTCCTTGCTATTTTCACATCCTCATCATAGTATGGACATATGTTTTTATATGAATAGCTCTTGGTATTTTCATACCTTCATCTATCATAATATCGACATGTTTTTATACTTCATTGAATAATTCTCTTGCAACATTATCTATCTTGATAGCATTTTTTTTTTGCATTAAGTAACACTTGTCTTTTTTATGTCAGCATAAGAAATTTAATTAGCTTTTTAGTAGTCCTTAACTTGTAGCTTGTTTCACTAATTTAATTAAAATGTCCTACTATTTTAGCCACAGTTTGCTGGTCTGACCTACAGCTTACTTCCAGATAGTAAGATAATCAGCTTGTTCCGCATTGATTCCGGCACTGGTACTATAAGAGTGAACTCTAACCTTGCATCTGTTACAGACAATGCATTAGTGGTATGTAGATGTACTTAGACTTTTTCTGTAATTTCTATCTTTTTGAATGTATTTTTTATTGTGAAAATAAGGCATGACGGCCTCACATTTTGGGGCCAAACCTCCTCCCTAGCAGGTTAGCCTGAGGCTTCAGAGCCTCAGTTTCTGTGTGTCACCATGGGAAGGTACTGTATAAGACTTGCTTTAAAGGAGAGGTTTACTGGCAAGGGAGTCTACCATTCAATATTTTAATTTATTTATTTTTAAGTACAATTATTCAGTTGTTATTGCTTTTTTTTTTTCACATGATCTTACAGCTGAGTGTAATAGCCACAGATGGTGGTGGTCTAACTGCTACAGCTACTGTGACAGTTTCTATTAATAGAAACCTGTATTCACCTGAATTTATAAATGTGACTTATGTGAAAGAGATTCCTGAAAATTTTGCTTTGGGAGATTCCATTGTTCAGCTCGTAGCTCGGGATTTAGATGCCAATGTAAGTCAAATATATATATTTTATTGAGCTAAAATCTTTTAGTTATGTAGTCCATGTTTTCTAGAAGCAAATTAAGTCAAAAGTGTAAAGACTATTTGCTTATTTTCGCATTAAGATGACATAAAATATATGATATTTGAATTTACAGAGTCCATGGAACAGTTTGGTCTACACTATAGATAGTGATCCTCTAGCTCAACAATATTTCTTGGTCAACTCAGATGGAATACTACGACTGAAACAATCTCTGGCTTTGACCAATATTTCTGAATTCAATGTAAGTAGCAGGGTCTGGCTTTGACCAACAATTCTGATTTCAATGTAAGTAGCAGGGTCTGGCTTTGATCAACAATTCTGATTTCAATGTAAGTAGCAGGGTCTGGCTTTGATCAACAATTCTGATTTCAATATAAATAGCTCACTGTAGAAATTGATTCATGCATGCATTTGATTCCTAGTTGTAATTATAAAAAGTCACATATTGCTAAATACAATCATTCCATTTTGTAATGTACAAAATATAATTCAATGATTTCCTATGTAGATGGTCATATCTTTGCAAGACCGAGGGACGCCACCAAGGTCTGGTGTTAACAAAGCAAATGTTAAAGTTATCGTGACGAGAAATTTGCTAAGTCCAATTTTCTTTAATGAAACTTACCGAGTGACCATTCCTGAGAATCAGGGCGTTGCTTCCAGCATCATCAAAGTTTCAGCAACAGATGCTGATGTCAAGGCAAGTGAAAAATTAAATTGTAAATGTCAGTTGTTGCTAGGGTAACATCAACGTGTGTGTGATTAACTTTATCATCAATTTATCTTTGTCGTTAGTTGAAACAAAAATGTATGTTTGATTCATGATAGTCTTATGATTTATCGTTGATAATTTATATTTCTTTTTATGATTGGCTTATGATTTATCTTTGATAATTTATCTTTCTTGTTATGATTGGCTTATGATTTATCTTTGATAATTTATATTTCTTTTTATGATTGGCTTATGATTTATCTTTGATAATTTATCTTTCTTGTTATAATTGGCTTATGATTTATCTTTGATAATTTATATTTCTTGTTATGATTGGCTTATGATTTATCTTTGATAATTTATCTTTCTTGTTAGGGGACACCCTTGAAACAAGTTTATTTTAGTGTATTCCTTTTTATTCCACAGTACAACAAATTGGTCTATTCTATAGTAGGAGATCAGACTGCTGCTTCATACTTTAACATTGATCCTAATGATGGAACTATAAGATTAGCACAGGCTCTTACTGGCACACCCATTAACTCATTTGTTGTAAGTTACCAACATAGTTGAGATTATAATTTATATGTTTTCTTATAGTGTGAAAATATTATTAGCCTTACAGTTTTTTGTTTGTTTTGAATTAGTTTTATTATAAGTTCAATCTAAATGAATATAACATTAATTTCCTTGTGTCTGAAGATCCGTGTTGTGGCCACTGATGATGGTCCTGTTACTAGGAGTGGATCAGCTCTTGTGTTTGTTGATGTTACACGAAACTTGCAGAAACCTAATTGGATTTCAGGTCTCTCCAACTCTATTACCATACCTGAAAACCTTGCTTCTGGGACTTCTGTGTACAAAGTATCTGCCACTGATGCAGACTCACAGGTAATGTCTCATAGCATGTTTTGCTTAACCCTTTAGACGCGTGTGGTAGTTTAGCCTCTAAACATTAGGATTGTAATTCCATTTTGTGTGCACTCATTGTAAAAAATCTCAGCACTTTAAGGGTTAAAGATAAAATTTTAGTTGTATTTTGATAGTTGTCCTGTTAAGTTTTATCTATGGATGCTGCTTTCTATCTTCAGCCTCCCAACAATCAGATAGACTACTACATCATCTCAGGGGGAGAGTACTTCCAGGTGGACCCTTCTACAGGAGACCTCAAAGTCAAAGTTCCAGTCTTCACAGATCCAACCAATGCAACATCTTATCAGGTTACTTTTTTTTAACGGCTTTACTATTCAATATTTAATTGAATTAAAACTTCTAAACTTTTTATAGAATTTACTAAATGCTCAAATGTTTTACCAGGTATAAATTTAGTATTTTTATAGGAAATTTGTCTGTTGCTGTAAATACACTAAAATTTATTTTTAAAAATGATCATGCAGGCATCTTTAATGCAATTGTTTTCTTATCTACTTTGTTACTTTTTCAAAATATTATATAGAATTATCGAATTTGGGTATAATTAGTACAAACTATTGAACATAACATTTTGTATATTATTGTTTTATCCTTGAAAAAAATATCTATGATAAAAAGAAAAGAATTAAAATAACTGACCTGGTAATAGAGTTCTTATTGAGAGTTTGTGTCTAATCCTCAGGTGACTTTAGTAGCCAAAGACAGAGGCACACCATCTCTACAGTCTGACCCATTCACTATTACAGTAAATGTACAGCGCAACTTGTATGCACCTAGATGGGTCGGAACTCCTTACAACTTTGGTGTTTCAATAAATGTGGCTGACAATGCTTTGGTACAGACACTCAACGCAAGAGACGACGATGCTGTAAGTTAGATTCTCATGTACAAATAGATTGGTACACATCAGGTAATAATAAGCCCTCTTAACTTTCTATTCATTTGTGGTAATGTTGAGAAGTTGAGTTGTTGTGATGTTATGTTGATTTGTTGGGATTTGAGATTTGGAAATATTAGGGTATTGAGATTCATCTTCCCTGAAAATCCCTTGAGATGCTAAAACCTTTTCTTTGCATTCATAAAATTCATGCTGATGTCAGTGGTGTCTATTTATCCCAGATCACTTTAGGGTCATACTCTAAATCCCATAGGAATATAATTGTCCAGCTCCAATACTAGCAAGTTTGAAAACAGTGGCTAAAATGGAGCACACAGAACAGTTCATGACAAAAATTGGACATCTCCAATCTTTTTCTTTAAAAAAAAAAACATAAACACTTAAAGAAGCTGAATCTTTTAATTACATTATGAAAAATTATGTTTTAAATAAAAACAAAATTATCTGAAAATTGTAACAAAAATACTGTAGACCCTTTCTTTACATTTTTTATTTGACTACTATGCATGTAATTATATATAAAGTCAGGATTTCCTAAAACTTTTTCTAAGTTAATTGAAAAATTATGATTCAATCTTTTTAAGATTCCAATCCATAAAAGATGCTTTGTTTACAAATTAATCTATATGAATTAATCTTTTGTATTAAATAATTGCATGATCACTACTGCTACACAAATTTATGGGAGTTTGTTTCACTATCTTATTTTTTTTTACAGGCTCCATTCAATCAATTGTCATTTGATATCATTCCTTATCCTGGATCATCATCATCTTACTTTACATTTACTAATGCTGGAGCAACATCTGTAGATCTGAGAGTTGTAAATGGAAATAGCATCAACGTAGATACTCAAACACAGTATTATGTAAGTAGTCACTGGAAACAACCTTTGTTTAATATTATACAAAAACATCTTTACTGTTTATATGACAGGTAAATATTTTAATATATGAGGCTTTTTTCTTTTGACACTTGGAGAACTATTCTGCTACTGGATTTAACTATTCTCTATGGCGCTAGTAATGTAAAGCTTTTGTAGCTGTCACTTGTATCTTTATATTCTTAACACTTGTGGCTTGCTATCAATATGAGCTCTGGAGTTTCATTGTCTTCAAAGCTGACTAAAGCTTTTGACCTGTTACTTTATCCAGTGTGAGCTCCTGGGTAGCATAGAGCAGCAGTGACACCTCTTTACTGAACTCAGTTCTGAGCAGCTTTAATCTTCTCCCATGCCATTCCAATAGCCTCAGCTTTGCTGATGATCAACTTCCTCCAAGTTTGTTTAGGCCTGCCAACTTTACTCTTTCCCTGTAGATACCAGTCAGGTGCCTGCATCCTAACATTGGTAGTTAATTTTCACAAGGTGGTACTAGCCAGCTTCATTTTCATTTTAAAATGTCTTGGGCTATGGATTTCTGCTTGGTTCCTTCCACATGTTAACAGTATATATGTCTTCAGCAAGATAATTCCCAATATCCAACATAGACAGCTGTTTGCAAAGTTCTGATGTTTTTTCATATTAGTATTTGTAACTTTCCACATTGCACCAAAGTTTATTATCATCAGATATATCTTAGTGCCATACAGAGCTTTTATAAAAAGACCAATAAAATCCCTTTTTGTTTAATACATAAGTAATTGATTTAATTTTTTTTATAAAAAAAAAATATTTAGGCCTAACAAATAATGTTACTAGTAGTTTGCTTATATAATATGCATGCAATGTATATTTATACTTAGGAACATAATTTTTGTAGTAATTCTATATACATCAAATTTATTTGTAAAAGACAATAACAATTTTTTAAAATAAAATTTTATGCAGTCTGTAAATATTTATTTATATATTTATTTTGAGAGATAGGAGTATTGAATGATCCTGTTGACTACATATTAAAACTCTGCCATAATAAAAATATTTACTAATGAGAGATTTTTTTTGCTACATTTATTTCAGCACATAGCCAAAACTCTGCACTGTTGTCTTCTACTGATACATTCTTTATGATTTCATTAACTTTTAGGGTAATCAATAGTTATTTCATTCAATCTTTTTAGCTTTATGTACGTGTTCAAGACAATGGATCCCCTCGAAAATATGACATTGCTCTTGTCACTATTACAGTCAACAGAAATTCAAATCCTCCAAGGTAATAGGCAATTTATATTATCATCTCTAAGTATATTTCATTTACTAACGCTAATTGAAAAAAAAAAATGTATCAAGATTTTATAGCACATCAAAAAAAAGCAGCATATATTTAACTAAGGAAAAAAAAAATTGATAAACTGCTTAAGTAGCTTGCCCAAGAGCTTGTTACATAATGGTCTCAGAAAATGTCTTTCTGCTTGTATTAATAGTATTGCAAAAAGCAATATAATGCACACAAAAATGTAACCTTTGTCTATGAAACATTTTTTTTTACTTGTCTTTGGTAAAAGAATGTTTTGATAAAGCACCTAAATTTATAATATGCATCTTCTAATCTGTACTCTTTTTTTCATTTTGTAGGAATACATTTTTTAATCCTGAAATATTTTCTAGTTTCCATGTATGTTTTTTTTCCTCATTTCCAGAATTTAATGGGTTGTTTTCTATTTTAGATTCACTACGAATACTAAGACTATCACCATCAATGAAAACAATCCTCTTGGTGGTGCAATTTCTGACTGTTCGGCTACCGATAATGATCCTGGGCTTAATGGAGAAATTGTTTACTCTTTGGTTTCTAGCCTGCCAGCGTAAGTCATTGCAGTCTTTTTCACATTCTTGCTTAATCAAATGAAAAAGATTTGTTTCAGATTGAAGTAGTATAATCCAATAAGTTAATAGCATGACTATTTTCTGAATGATTTTAATTCACAAAGTATAACAAAGCAGAGAACTAGACCTAGAATTAAACTAAACACTTCCATTTGATGGCAACTAAAATACAGGAAATTGCCTAATTGACCATGGCAACTATAATGCTACTCTATGATGCCTGTGAGCACTTTTCTTAATGGTAATGAGAGCTGGTCTACATACATTTATAAAGAGCATAGAATGAATAGTTTTCACATGTGCTACCTATGACATAAAATGTGCCTCTCCTGGAAGGATCATGTCTTTAATCAGGAAGTTTTGAAATTGACCAATAAGGACAGTGTCTATGCTTTGCTTAGTCAGAGAAGACTAATTTAGCTTGGATCAGGAAGGACATCCTAAATACTGAGCTTACCAAAGATGCCCAAAGACTGCATGAGGGATATCTGGACTAGATATCAATGAAAGTATATGGGAGGAAATTGACCTAAGATAAGACAGCATGGAGACTGTCAGACTGAGCTTGTGCAACTCTCGTTGAGAGCAAAAGGACTGAGATATCCTTAGGGTAGCTTTCTTTCTCTTGTCCATCAGAAAGCACTCAAAAAGATGCATTCTTATGCATGAACTGTAATAAAGTTTGCTGTTTTATAATCTTGTTGAGTCACTCTAGCTTCTGCCCCAACTTAAGGAAAACACTAGTATTAATATGGGTTCATCGATTCTCTTTCGAGACAGAAGGAGCCTTTTTGGGAAGCTAGGTCAAGAGGCCAAGTGCGCTTGAACTTGGCTTGGCTTGGCTACCTAGAAGGGGGGTCGGGGTTCGACACCCGACTTGGGCAGAGCTGTGTTTACTGAGCACCTAAAGACAGCACGGAAAACCAATTCCTAGATACCCCTTCCCCCCCACAGGTCCACAAATGAGATTGGACCAAAGCGCTCTGAGCATGCTATAAGCATGAAAGTAGTGCTATATAAATGCTATAAATATATATTTTTAGATGTTTGGTTTTATGAAGTTTCAGTGGTAACTTCATTTCACACCTAGTTTTAAATCAAGCTAATATTATATATATATATATTTTACCTCGACAGATTCACTTAACATTTGTTTAACTCTTAAACCTCTCAGGTCAAACTATTTCCAAGTGCTTGAGACCACTGGTAACATTATAGTGCAGAGAGATCTGCATTTAGACACATCCAGCAGCTATGTCCTTTATGTTACTGCACGAGACAGAGGCACACCTTCACTTGTAGCTACCTCAACCTGTACTCTGACAGTAAATGTTGACCGTAACTTGTATCCACCAGTGTTTGTGGACTTGCCTTATGACAGAACACTCAACACTGGTGTAGGTGTTAATGCTGCAGTTGTTGATGTGAATGCGACTGATGCTGACACAGTGGTAATTAGATTGTCATCATTGGTTTTAAGCTAATTTACATTCATTTTTTTTCAAATCTTTTTCTCTTTCTAGTATCTCTCTTTTCTTTATTCAGCAATAATCTGTATATCTCTTATACCCTTTTAAAACTTTTTTTTCTCTTCCTTCATACAAATAATAATTTTTTCTATCTTCCATTCAAATTTGAAATCTATTTTATCTATAATAATTTGTAAAAAATGTATTCTGTGACTGTAAATTTTAGAAATTTATGCAACAAAATAAATCCTTTATTTATGACAGATTTTTTTTTCTATATTTAGAAACAAAAGTAAAATATTTGTCTTCTCTACAATGGCAAGAAACTAATTAATTGGACATACAGCTTTGTGTTAATTCTTCTATGTAGCTATTCACATTATATTGTCTTGTTGTTTTTTTTCTTAGAGTCCATTTAATATTGTGAACTATGAAATTGTACGTCAGACTGTGGATGGCGCCTTCGCTCTGAACAGAGTTACTGGACTTCTTACAGTTAATTCATCTTTAACACAGTCATCCTACACTGTAAGTAATGCTAAAGGTCACCCTTGTATTTTGCTGACCCAAAATTTTACAATTAGACTAATAAATTCAAAAAAAAATAAATGTCAATTTAATTTCTATGTTAAGAAACAATTGTAGAAAATGCAACATTCTCTTGGTGATGGGCTAAAGAAATAAGCCTATCACTCTAGGACTATTCCTGAGCTATAAAAACTTTTTTTTTTAAATCTTGTTAAGGGAAAATCTGCTAGTGGTAAATATTATTTTCTGAGCTGAACTGAAATAATCACAAGGTCAGCTTTTTTTTTGTTTCACTACTAGCTTTAATGTTTTAATGAGTGCCTGATCCTGCCGTTGATTGTCCTCATCATTGTCCAGAGTTTGCACTTAGTTTGCACCCTACCCACTTCCACTCCATGCTCATTCTAGAGGTTTCAGCTAAGATGTAATAATTTGAATTTCAGAAGGAACATCTGACACATAGCATGAAATAAAAGCAAGACACTTCTGTGCTTGGCAAAGTACTAGGAGCTTCTTTGCATCTTTTTTGTCTAAGTGTCATGCTTTGATGCAATCATTATGATGTTCATGACTGTAATGTTTTGATTTTCTCAGGATTAGTATCAAGAAACTCAATCATGAGTGTGTTAATGTATAAGCTCTGAAAGAGCTTATCTATCTAACCTTTGTTAGGTCACTATTAGGTCAATGCATCTTCTGTCTGAGGTATCTTGTCAAGCCAAGAAAACAATAAAACTAGAACAAATACAAATAAGAACAGTGATATTTATTACAGACAAATATTTACATTTGATTATAGAAACATTATTAGTAAAATCACTAAACTTAGAGACACTTCAAGACAGAAGAATAAAAAGTTAAGTAACAATAATACATAAAACACTAAACCATAATTTACAGATAGAAAAATAAAACCTAATAACATTTTCAAAAAGACAAAAAGATAGAGGTACATGTCTTATTCCATATGCTAGGCAAATTCATACAAGTGCTCCTTCTTCCCTAGTGCCATTAGAGAATGGAATGGGTTGCCTGAATCAGCCAGGAAAACCAATAACTTAGCCTAATTTAAGTCACTCATCAGCATGCATGACTAGATTTACACATAAAATGTGTAAGACATAATTATCTTCTTTTTTGAAGTAACGTCTGTAATCTATAAGAAAAGATCTTTTTGCTATTCTCATCTACTTGTGCATATGTATTTATTGGTTTCTAAATTTCTTTTGTTTAGATTGCAGTCAGAGCTTATGATGGTGGAAGTCCTCCATTGTCTGCCTACAATGTCTTTGTTGTAACTGTCAATGGAAATCTTCAGAGTCCACAGTTTCAGGATCCTGGAGCAGGTCAACAATATACAAAAACTGTTGAAGTTCTAGAGACAATTGGTCTTCAGACTCAAATCACCAGTGTTTCAGCCTCGGATGGAGACACTGTAAGTACATAATAGTTTTTGTAGGCTTATCTCAATATTAATAAAGAGGAGAGCCTAAATTGGAATGTTGTTATCTGCACAGTAATCTATCCTCACTCCCTCCCAGCCTTTTTTTTCTTCATTGAACTGAATTAAATTATTAGTAGATGTGGTTTGAAACTCTACAAATTTTTTGTTAATAAATTATTTTTATCCCACAATAGAAAATTGGTCTGTTTTGTATTTTTTTTTTAAATTTTGCAATTATAATCTAACTCAGTAAGTAACACTAAAATCTGGTGAACAAAAAAATACAACACATAAATGTAGTGATTTCCCATTCGAAATGTTCATCTTGTATAGTATTTTTATAAGCTGGGCTGTTAGAAAATCTTGAGAGTGCTGGCACTTGATGGGAATTTTCCTGTGTAGAATGGTAAAAGAAGGGTAGAGAAGAGACTAATTTGAGCATTAAAGTTTTCTAAAAGAGAACTTTGGAGAAAAGAAAAAAAAGTTTCATCATCAGCACAAAGCTAGAGTCGAACATGAGATTTTTTTTATACCATCAGATTAGTCTCCAGGTCAACAGGTGATATAGCATTAGACTAGGTCCCTAAGAATGCAGGACTGATGTCAACCAAGCACAGCACTTCCCCCTCACAGCAACTAGCAGAGCTCTACACCATTCCAGCATGCTGGTGCAGGGTAGGAGGAGGTCTTTTGGGAATACTCAATGGATAAACTTACTCTAGTTGCCTGAGATGAACTCCAATAGGTGACAAGGCAGGGAAACCTAGGTCTCCCGTAGTGCCCTGGTAAGGAACTCTGCTGTTCGGCGTAGTGCCTCATAGCTTCCATACAAACTAGGTGTTCCATTGGATACGTCTTCCCGCAGCTGGTGGAGCTGTGGACACTCTTGCAAGACGTGCGCCACCGTCTCTTCTGATTCCCTTCAGTGTCGGCAATGGGCATCAAAATTTGGCCAGAACCGGGCAAAGTACGCACCTATTTGGCAGTGTCCCATACTGCGCTATTGTCATTTGTTCCGACCTTTTTAACCTCCACCACGGGCCCTCTCGATTTGGGTGACGCATGTGCTGCCAGACTCCCCTGGCAGTGTTGGAGTCATCCCAGTTACCAGAAGACACCAGCAGAGGTTGTTAGGTACAATGATCCTCTCCCCCCCCCCCCTAATAAAAATATAGTTTGTCGATCTACTCCCTACTTTTCACAATAGTTGGTCATACTATTTAATTCCTCCTATTCTTTTATCTGAACAGGGCGTTGCTGGTCAAGTCAACTATTATTTACTAGGTAACAATGCAGCCTTGATGTACTTCTTGGTGAACCCTGACACTGGAGCAATCACCCTGAGGACATCATTACTTCTTGACACAGCTTCACAATACACTGTGAGTAAAGTGACACCTTTTTTTTACTTATAAACCCTGCTGAAAACCTTTTAAAAAGAACTAGGTAACTATTTTGTTTCGTGGGAATACCAAATTTACTCTTTTTTTCCTTATGTTTAAAGCATTAATATCAATTTATTTTTAAAAATTTAACATTTATGAAAGACAATGGAATGGTATGCTTCAATGTATATATTTGCTTTAATTGTGATAATTGTGTAAATATTTCAATTGAAAAGAAGCCAAATTATAATAGAATTTCTTAGAAATTAAAAAAAATTTATTTAAATACATTTTTTCTTGTGAACTCAATTCTATTACTTAAAATCAGAAATATAAATTGATGAAATTATTACTATTGTCAACAGCTCAGTATTATACATGTCAGAACATGTATTCATTCAAAGCATCTGCTATATTAATATTATTTTACCTCAATAAACCTGTAAATGATAAAGTATCATAAGAAAGCACCTTAGCAAAACTAAAAACCATATCCAATTCTAACCCCTACGATTAAATGATGAATTAAGTAAAATAAATAATAATGCAGTATAACTATAAGAGTTACATTTGGGTGGACTTAGAGAGTGCCCTAAAAATCTAAAAATTGAAAAATCCCAGTCTTCACCAGGGTTAAAACCCCTTGGTTCAAAAGCCAATTGCTTTACCACTCAACCACCATGCCCCCATATAGCAGCTATGTTGGTTCTTTCAAGTCTCTATGACATTAATCTGGCTTCATTATTTTTTCCTCTGCTCATTCAGCTAAACATCATAGCCAGAGACAAAGACCCCATACCAAAACAGTCTCCCACCACAGCCACTGTCATAGTCAATGTGTACAGAAACATATATACACCACAGTTTACTACCAACTGTAGTAGAACAGTGAATGAAAATCTGGTCCCTCCTCAAACTTTGACTTCAGTCACTGCAACAGACTCTGACAGACAAGTAAGATTTTTATACATATATATATATAATTTTTTAAAAACTTTTTGGGTAATAAATGCATTTCTGAACTATTTATATTAAATCTAATGATATATTTCTCCAATATTTTTTAAAGAGATTATCTGTGCATTACAATTGATGAGAATGAACTTGGAAATAAGGCTTTTTTTTTCTAAATGTATTCTACAAAATGTATTGCTCTTTTCATAACTTTTTATTTAAAACATGATTTATGAAAAATGTGATAATATTAACTAATAATTACATGTTTTATTTTATTTAGAATACCTTTGAGAAAGTCAGTTATGAAATCATTGGAGATGGAGATGCCCCTGGATATATCCAATTCAGCAATACTAGTGGCATCATAACTCTAACAAGTTCACTGTCTAACTCAGCAGCTACAATCCTTTATGTAAGTTTGATGAATCGTGGCCTTGTTGGGGGGAAATGGGGTAAGGTGGAGACAAGAAAACAGGATGATAAAAAAAATATTTCTTTATCCCCCCCCCTCCACCCCCACTCTTTTGAAAAAACAGATTCCTTTACAAATTGAAATTTTGTTTTGAAATTGTTCTTATTGCACTCTAATGGCTCCTGTAAACAAGAAAGCTTGAACAACTTACTGTCTCATAGGCCTTACTCTCCTCCTGACAAGATTTTAAAATCTTGGAACTGAAAAAAAAAACAGCTTCTTTTTCTGTTGTAAATTTGACAGGAGCTGTCGACAGAGCTGGTGTCATGTAGGCCTCTGCTCTTACCCCTTTATCCTCTTTTTATCTCATTTACTGATATCCTTCCAAGAAAAGATGCTAGAAATATATGTGTGCATGGATCTTCTTTGTAGTCAAAGAGTCATGGAACTCTAGGCACATAGAAGCTTGCCTCCATCTGCTTGTCTGAACAAACTGTTCTGTCTGGTAAAGATCCAAGCAGATGTAATTTTTTAAATATTACTATTATCAATGACTCATATCCCAAGATGCTTGGGTTAGAGGCCAGGTCAAAGGTTAAACACACTAAGGAAACTCTTAGGTACCTGAAAAGGAGTTTTGTTTTGCTTCCCTGTTGGCCTAATCATCTTCTCTGTTTCCACCCAAGCTTCCCATTGAGGCTGATAAGCAACGCTTGGGCTGCATGTATGGATATACTCATAAATGTTGATTGTTTGATGTCTTTTTGTTTCAGCTAAGAGTTCGGGCTTTTGACAACGGAGTTCCACCAAAAACTAGTACCACAGTTTGTGCTATAAGTATCAACAAAAATCTGAACACTCCACAGTGGACTACCACACAGTACACTTACAATGTCAATGAGGAGCAAGGCCTTTATGTACCAATTGGACAACTGGCAGCCACGGACGGAGACTCCCAGGTCAGTCTAAGAAATAAACCTGCCATATTTTTTTAAATAAAATAAATGTGACTAAAAATAGTATAATTTAAAAAATTATATATTAGAAAGTTATCAGTGTTAATACTTAAAAAATGATCATATAAATTCCTACATAAATTATAAATAAATCTATTAAGGGATATATGCAAATTTAAAAAGACAATCTGTTTGCAAAAGTACCAGTTTAAAAATGTTAGCATAAAAATGTTTTCCCATTTAGACTATTTATTATTGAGGCAATTGAGCAAAAAAAAAAAAAAGCAATAATCTTACAAGTTACATTACTCATGAATCTGATTTTTAAATGATGAAACATTCAGATATTGAGATTAACATCTGTGTGTAAACTATAGCATAAAAACTGAAGATAACAATGAAATCTTTTTATTTCCCACAGGCTCCTTACAACACTGTGACCTACTTCTACAGTCCAGTCAGTTCAGCAGCTCTAGAGTATTTCCGTGTGACTCCTGATGGGGAAGTGTCTGCTATTAAAAGTCTGATTGGCTCATCACAAAATTCTTACACTGTATGTATATTTTAATTTTTAAAAAGTTTGTTTTACATAAATAATACTCTTTAATTATGAAACTTTTGAAAAAATAACGAATTAATGAGGTGTGTTGTGTTTCAAAGGTTCATATTGTTCTCTGAGTGGCTAATCCTTATCTTTTGATGTTTTCCATAATAATAAAAAATGCTCCTCACTTTCTGAGTTTTCTTATTTTATTTTAACTACACATGAAGATGTGATCTGCATGATCTACTTGCTATCTTTTGATTAACTTTATTTTTTCATTTCCAGTGGACTATGGGAGTACGTGATCGAGGAACCCCACCTCTGACTAATACTGTAACTGCTACAGTGACTGTCAACATTCTGAGAAACAACAATCCTCCAAGTTTCACCAACTGTCCCATTTCTCAAACCCTTCAAGAAAGTGCAGCAGTGGGGACAAGCATCTTCCAGTTGTCAGCCTCAGACTCTGACTCTCCCACTTCAGTAAGTACCCACACTCTTATGAAAATATTTCAGCTGTCAGCCTTAGACTCTGATCCATGCACTACAGTTAGTACACACTCTCTTTGAAATATGTCAGCTGTCAGCCTTAGACTCTGATCCATGCACTACATTTAGTACCCACACCCTATGAAAGTATGTCAGCTGTCAGCATTAGACTCTTACCCACCCACTACAGTATGCTTGTTTAAACTAGAACTATTAATGTTAGACTATAGTCCTATATAAACTACTGCCTTGATTCTCTTGGACCAATCCTTTAGTCACTAAAATTGCTTTGTTTCTCATCAAATGCTTGCTTATTTTAAATTGATTCAAATTTATCTTTAAAAAAAAAGTATTGATGCAGAAATGTGAGTTTATGTGAGCTGTACTTAGTTTTACTTACTCATGGCAGGAAAAAAAGCTAAATATCTTCCACCTCCAATGTCTAAGGCCGATCTTAAAAGTAAGGTAGCAAGATCAAATAACCAATGAGGAAGTGCTACACAAAGCAGGGTGCCAGGACGTCTGCTCTGTTATCAGCAGCAGATGCATTGGTCACGTTCATAGTACATTGACTTCCACAAGACATTTCTGTATGGTGATCTAATAGAAGGCAGGAGAGCCGCTGGTTGACCACTTTTAAGATATGCTGATGTATGCAAACGTGACATGAAGCTCTTTAAAATCGACACTAACAGTTGGGAAAAAGTGGCACTGGATAGATCCACATGAAAAGCGAGCATTAAAGAAGGGTCCCGAAATGCAGATGCCATACACTACAGTATTAGAAAGGGTGAAAGTACAATGGTGCCTGGTGATTACATATGCCCAACCTGTGACTGCAGCTGTGTATCATTGATTGGCCTCTTTAGTCACTGAAAAAGTTGCAATGGGAAAAGATCATCTCTCAAAACATAAAATGCCACAGACTTAGTCTTACTCTCTCCCCCATATTGTTTTCCTACTTTGTATAGATACTCTCATAAGCAGTGTCTGTAATGTTATTCTTCTGAATCTTCTTTTACAGAAATATGGAAACATCACTCTACAGATCATTGGAGATGATAATGCAGGCTCTTTTTTTACCTTGAACTCTCAAAACTATATTGTCCTGAATAGAAATCTTGCTACTGATAATGCTACAAGATACCAAGTATTACTTTTGCATTTTTTTCATAACTATTTAAACATTTAGATCATAACCAATTTTAAAATTACTATATTAGATGATTCATTTAGATTTTATTTCAAATCTAAATTTTCACTATTGTTGCATTATAATCATTACTAAAAAAACCTGTATTTTTAAATTAAAAAATTTTAGCTTCGTGTCCAAGTAGCTGATCAAGGTTCACCACCAAGGTCAAGTCTTTGTGTTTTCTCGGTGAATGTGAATAGAAATGTCAATGCACCGCAGTTTAGTCCAGCCATTTATAACATCATTATTTTGGAAACTCAACCTGTTGCTTCAACTATTGTATACCTCACAGCAACAGATGCTGATAGAATAGTAAGTCTTTCCCACATTATGTGAATAAAACAAAATGTAATAAAACTATTAGCTTTATATATTTTATTTGTTTATTTGGTCTGGAACAATTACAAATTGGCAGCTGATCTAAATGTTCTCCTCAGGCTCCATACAACCAGTTCAGTTGCTCTTTTGGATCTGATTTACTAGCCACAAAGGGGGCGGACTACTTTACTGTTACAACTGTAAACAATCTCTGCAACATCTTGATATTAAGAGATCTGTCTACAGATTTGAAAACCAACACAAACTATAGGGTAAATTTTATTTATACGTAGTTTTAATGGGTTATAAGTCTTTTGAGATTGCTAATTGTAAATATTGAATGTGGTTCTATTATGAAGTTCTTGCACATTTATATTGCTACAAACTTTGCTTTAAAAAAAAAAAGATATAATGAATCTTGCGTGTATAAATTTATAGATTTTTTTTAACATATATAAAAATATCCCTTTAATGTTGATGTATTCTGTGTTGAATACAGTTCACAGTACTGGCTACTGATGGAGGTGGACTACAGAGCTTACCTGCTACTGTGAATGTAACTGTGATTCGAAACACTGCTCCAACCATTACAAACCTTGACCGTAACATCACTATCAATTACAATGCATCTACTACAGCAGGAAATGTTATATATGATGTGGACTATACTGATCCTGATACTGTGGTAAGTGATTTGTAAAATCAACATATGCTAAAAAGTAAAGTTCTCCTTTCAGACCTTTTGATCTATTAACTTAAGGTCACCTGTGGAGTCAGAGGCATCCTAAAAATCCTGAAATTCAAAATCCCTGTCCCCACTGAGTTTTGAACCTGGGAAGCCAAGCCCTTCCCAACTCAATCACACACCCCCCCATGCTAAAAAGCTACATGAATTTTATTTGCTAAATCAAAATTTATTAAAGCTAAAATGCACTTGTTTACTGATAATCCTGTGGACTCTTTCATAAAAGAAACTCAAAGAGTCTATAAAATAATTTGAAAACTTGTTGCTTTTTATTTTTTAGAAAGTGCATATATTCTGGCATAATCCACCACTGGGTTACACTTCCTAGTAAAATAATTATGATATAATAAGAATTTATTTGTAATCAATGTTCATCATCTATTTTCAGACCCCATTCAATGTAGACACATTCTCTATCACTGGGGAGAGTGCTGCTCTCAGTTATTTCCAAATCAATCCCAGCTCTGGAGTTGTAAGTCTTCAGCAGTCTCTTGTTGGCTCAGGTCCTGATTCCTTCAGAGTAAGCTCATTATTATATGCATGAACTTCTGTACCAACTTTATCCTAAATATTCTAATACATACATTTATATAAGCCTAAATTGTTTATGAATATGATGCTGCAATGGAGTAAATAATATAGGTAATATTAATTAGACAAAAAAAAAGTATCTGGTAGATACCAACAAAGAAATAAGTAGATGAAAATTAAAATCCACCTTAATTCAGGAAAGGCAGCACCAAAAGGTTGATAACCAAAAGTTAATTTTCTTCTCTTCTAATTTAATTGTTTGCAAAACTTGTATCAATTCACTTTTGTCTGTCTGAGATAAATCTTGTGCACATTATTTCTCCCAGTTACCATTCTCATATCAAGTTGAAACTTTGCACTATTATTAATTGCCAATGACAATACATGATTTAATAAAAAACTTAAGCAATTAGTTAATTAATTGAGATAAATCTTCTGTGTTTAAAGATATGGCAGTAATTGTACGGTTCTTTCTCATATGTAAGCTTTGTTTGTAAAAAGGATATTTTTTTTATTTAACTTGTTAAATTTAAGTTGTATATTAATGCAGTCACTTATTGAAAAAACTTGAACGTATTCCTCCAGGTGAATGTCAGATTATGTGATGGAGGAAATCTGTGTGACAGCAAGACTCTGGTTATAAATGTCAACAGAAACTTGGTTGCCCCTACATTTGGTCAAGCCCTGTACCAAGTGACCATCCCTGAAGACCAAGCTGTGCTGTCAAGCATCCTGACAGTGCAAGCTAATGATGCAGATTTAGCTCCTCCTTACAACACAATTACTTATAGAATGGTACAAACCAATGACAGATTCTCAGTTGACAGTGATACTGGTATAATTCGTGTTAAGTCACCACTAACAGGAGAAACTATATCAGGTGTTTCAGTAAGTTACAATGTTTGCTTTTAAATGCTTTTATAAAACTGTTGGTTTTTCAAGACTTTTTATTTAAACATTTTAAGTTTTTAGGGCTCTACATCTTGTCAAAGTCCAAACTGGCAACATTAAAGACATGGATAGATCTGTATTAAGTAAGGTCAGGTGTATCATTGGTCATTTTCTTGACCTCCTAATGAGCTTGAAAAATTACTGGTCGTGATTTATTATGGGTGTACTGTACATGCTCTGTGAAGGAATCCTTACATCCTTGATTCATGTCCTTATCATCATTCAACTTTTGTGAAAGATCTAATTAATTTATCTGAAGGTCATAGGTTTGTCCAAACTGATCCTTAATATTTTAAGAAGTAAGAGAGAAGACTAAGGGGAAAAAAACTTGTTTGACACACATATAAAACTTAAGAATAGTTCTCCTTTTTAACCATTTTTTACAAAGCTTATATCTGTCTTTCTGTCTGGTCTGGTAAAAAAGTTTGAATTTTTTTTCTCTACCATTTCCCATTCTTGGATAAAGTAGAAACTTTGCACAATTATTCATTGTACCTAACAAGGCATGAACCAATAAAAAAATTAATCAATTTGTTAATAAAAAATTGATGATTATTTTGTTTGAAATCAAAATTAGTGGAATAAATGCTACTTAATGAGAGATATAGGTGTATATATAGATTTAATTCCATTATTTCATTTTAACACATTTATTCTCCTATTTTCCATTGGTAGTTAAGACAATATATGAATCAATCCAAAGATTAACCCATTAGTTAACCAATTATAACTGATTAATTTTGTTTATATATATCAGAAGGGGAGCTAACCCCTGCCATTTTCAGATAGATGGCACTAATGAACTGTTCTTTCCCTTAAATAATTTTTTTTTTAAAGTAATATTTTTTCTTTTGCTTGTTTGTCTTGTATATTCTCATAGCACCCTAAGACTACATTATGTTCTTAAACAGTGTAATTTGAATCATTATTATTGTATTATTAGTAGTAGTTGTGGTAGTATACATTTTGGTGCCAGCATTGAGGTTATTCCAACATTTGTTTATATTAAGTATTCCATTACTCATACTGGAAACCTATTCAGCAACACAAATATCTGAATACAAATAGCATTATGCTGCTTATGTTGTGTTTAAACATACTTATTTATATCATTCTATTTACTTGACATTTACAGTTTAATATGGAAGCTGTAGATGGAGGAAGATTAGTGAGTGTACCCATTACAGTCATTGTGAACATTACCAGAGACCAGTACAGCCCTGTCTTCTCCACTGCAAGCTGTGACCAGCCCATTAGTGCCAATATTAACACAGGGACACTTGTCCTGACTGTCTCTGCTACTGATAATGATACTTTGGTAAGCATAGATTGTTCTTTTTTATGGTAGCAATCTGGATTTCATATAAAATTCAAACTATATGCATTTAAGATCAAACATAAACTATATTTTGTATTAATTTATTTTTTCAGCCACGTTTCGGAACAGCTTCTATAAGATACAGCCTAATAGGTGATGATGGAGCACCTTCTTTTTTTAACATCGACAGTACAAATGGGCAAATAACAGTTCGAAGCGGACTCACCTCAAACAGTGCTGACATCTATAAGGTAATTTGTTTTAAAATTGATTATTTTTTATTTTGTAGACACCTAGACACTCAATATAGGCACAAGTTCAATGTCTAAAAATAGGAATTAAAAACGTTGAATGAACATAAATTGACAATAACACATTTCTGTATTTTATGCAATTTTATTTATTTCTCCTGTAGTGTCATGTATTTTAATTATTTCTCCTGTATTATCATGTAATTTTGTTTGTTTCTCCCTATAGTTGAGAGTTGAAGCAAGAGACGGACTTGGTAAAACAGACGTAAAAGTGTGTACAGTCACAGTCACTAGAAATCTAAATGATCCCAGATTTGATGTTGTTGCTTACAATGCCAGGATATTGGAAACTCAGCCAATAGGAGTTTCAGTCACTCAAGTCAGAATTGCTGATGCTGATACAAGTGTAAGCAGAATCCAAAAGCTTAAGGTCATCCTTGATGTAAATAATTATGAATTATGGGATTTAATTCTTGTTGATGAATAATACTAATTCTTTTTTTCATTAAAGGCACCAAGCAATCAAGGCAATTTTTCACTATCTGGAAATGCTGATTGCATTGAGTACATGCAAATTAATGAGTTTTCTGGAATTATTTCAGTCAAGAAAGATCTCAGGTTGAATTTAGCACGGCCCACACTGTATACTGTAAGTATATTCATTATACACTATACTTACATCAATCTTAAAATTAAATTATACCTTATTGTTTTGCTTTAGTCTTACAATTAGTTTGCAGTGATAATTTTATTTTGGAAAATGTTATCATTCAACTGGTGCTTCTATTCTTTTTCTTTAGTGCACAATAACGGCCAGTGACAGAGGTGTCCCTCCTCGTAGTGCCACCAACACTGCCACTGCTACTGTTACTGTGGTCTACAATACTGCTCCATACTTTGATAAGGACGTGTACATTGCCAACATTTCACGCACAGTTACAGACAACACATTGTTAGTTACATATGCTGTCACTGATAATGATGTTGATGTGAGTTGCTTCAATAGTTCTTATTTATAATCCTAAAGTACACTTATTATACATGTTATAGTTGTTGATTCAAAGAAAGGAGAAATATATTATTTTTAACATTAATCAGGGATATTTTTAATCATAATCAAAGATATTGTATAACAAACAAAATGACTTAAGGCTTTTACTGTCCTCAACATATCAGGTTGGATCAACACAGAATACCCTAAAATTACTTGTCTTCATTGAGATTTTAACTCATTTTGTTAGCTAAAACCTTAAACTATGACAATTTAACAGTTTTTTTGGGCTTGTCCATTCATCTTGTTTTTCTTTCCATTGTGTAACTCCTAGGACACTTAGAGGAAAAACTTTTGTATATGTATGACCTGGCTTTAACTGATTAACAAAAATGTGCTTTATCTTAAGCTCTGACTTCATTTTTCATGATAACAATGTAACTGTAAACTGTGTGGGATATCTCTCAACAGGCCCCATTTAATAGCCTGTTTGTGTACATCTCTGGTGGAAATGATGCCAGGTTCTTCAGAGTGGATAATCAACTGAAACAGATCTTTGTAAAGAACACTGCAGACATGGCTCTTGAGTCAGACTCTAAATATGAGGTTGGTACTGCAATACACTTCAGTATGAAAATGTCACACCTAGATTATTTATAATTAATTTTGTTTGATATATATGTGGTAGTTCTGAAACTAAATTTTGGCAGTTATTAATATTAATTATAATTAATTAATTATAATAATATTATTAATAATAATAATACAATATTGGTATTAAGGAGACTTATTGATTTAAAATAAGTGCCCTTTTTTCAAAATAAATCAGTTTATTTGAAATTGAGTTGTTTTTTTCTTGTGATAAATCAAGAAAAAAAAGTGTTGCATATAAAGTTTGAATTAACACAAAAAACAACAATACATTGCTCAGTTTACCAACTTTCCTAACCTTCTTAGATTCTTAGATAAATAACAATGAAAACTGATTTAATCATAATCAAATATTAGAGTCTGTTTGTTGACCACATTCTGTTTTATGTCCTAGGTTTTCATTACTGTTGTTGATGGAGGCAGCCCACCTTTGAATGACACAGCTGTTGTCACCCTGTATGTCACTCGTAACATTGCTACACCCTCCTGTGTCAATCCAAACCTTGTAACTATCAATTACACTAAGCCCCTGGGAGTTCCAGTAGTAGTTGTCAATGCCACTGATGCAGACCCTGTGGTAAGCAAATATTTTATTTTGGAAAAATAAAAGCTTCATATTCTGATGGGTCTAAAATGCTGGCTGTTGACAGAACTTAAATCTTGTTGTAGTTTAAACATTTGCTACTGTCATAAATCCTTGATTGGCCTCTTTAGTCACACAAGAAGTTGCAAAGGGAAAAGATCGTCTCTCGAGACGTAAAATGCCACATTATTGTCATAAAGTAGGGGGGGGGGTTACATCAAATGTGTAAATTAAGGTACCTCTTTTAGACTTTGTGATCTATAGGGTAGATGATGTTAAGGTCATCTGTTGTTATGGTCCATGGTTAACAATGGTGCTATGTGGCTAGCACAATGATCAACCTTTTTACTTTCCCCAACAAATGTCATGTACCCACTAGAGGTGGTGGGCTCAAGGGCTGAGATTTGAACCCCAAGACCCTTAGTTCAGAAGTCAAAATTTTTATCTTTCACTCACCAGGCACCCAATTGAAAGTGTCAATGGTTCTGTCAATATAAAGCAGAGTCAATGATAGTGTCTGTTAAAAGAACTTGGGTGTTTTTAGATTTGTCCCCTATGCTGTGTTCTTTCTACTATCAGAAGTTGAATTGTTCCTGCCAAATAATTGGTGTAATTGGTCAACTAGACCAGGCCTACCAGTCATCCTAAGCCACCCTGATAGTCCCTCTCCACGTTATTCTTAGCCAACACTGGTCAAACCTGCCACATTCTAGGCAGATGTCTGCTATCTGGGAATTCAGATTAACTAAAGGCTTCTACATTTTACCTTGTTTTATTTTTATTACTCGGGGTAGTTTTGAGTTTAAAAAAAAGTTTTATTTACAAACAAAAGTTGTAAAGAAAACAAATTATTGGCAAGACATTTAATCCAGCTTTTAAAGCATAGTACTTCATTCTATGGTTATGTGTGTATGAGCTCATCTGCATGAGAAAGTACAAATAATGTATTTAATGCAAACTGAATATTATATAACTAACTCTCACCATTTATTTATTTATACAGCCACCTATGAACACAGTGACATACTCACTCGTAAACTCAGCCCCCCAAATCTTGCAGTATTGGCTGATTGACCCATCAACTGGTTCACTTTCTCTCAGAGCTCCATTGCCATCTTCAGGTGTCTCTGGTTTCCAGGTGAGTTTTTTTTTTGTTTCATTTGTTGCTATGGTCACACATCAATAGGAACTGATACTCAACATCAATAGGAACTGATACACAACATCAATAGTGTCACCGCTGTATTTTTGACATCATAAATGTCACTGTGGTTATGTTTTGATGCTGTGCTATTATTGTCGGTTTATCTATGTAGGCGTGGTGGTGACATTGGTTTCATGTTATAATTCACAGAATAAGGAAATGACACTTGATGTTGCAGACACTAATAAGTTTAATATAAGTCATAACACCATATAGTGAATATGATACACAACTCAATTCAGGAATGATCAGTATTAATCCTCTTAGAAATATGGCGAATAAAATAATGACAACTTAGTAACTCATCTATAACCAACTTCTTTAAACAACTAACTCAACTGACTATATTAAGTGACTCTATCAAGTGCTTGCTACGAACTCTCTATATTGACTGACTGCCTTTTACTCTCTGGTTCACCTAAGGTCAAAAGTGTTCACCCTAGGGCAACATGAGTTGTGAATAATATTCACAATATGGAATTAACATTTACAATATAGAATTAGGGTTTCTACTCTATGGCACCAACTTTGAGGTGGTGACAAATAGGAACTGATACACAACATCAATAGGAACTGATACACAACATCAATAGGAACTGATATACAATTATACACTGCATTTTCTGAGATTTGGATCTAACTAAAACTTTTCTTTTCCTCCTATTCAGATTCAAGTTGTAGCCAGAGATGGGGGTTTCCCTTCACTCTCCAGCACCTGCTCAGTACAGATTAATGTCAATACAGATTCTGACAGACTCAGATTTGATATTGATAATAGAAATGTAACTATTCCAGAAACAACAGGTGTGAACACTGTCATAGACACTATATCTGCTTCACCAACAGTAAGTCTTTCAAATCTTTTTGACTTAGACTAACATATAGTCCAAAGTTTAGATGGGGAATAAATTGTAGCTTTTCCCCTTGGGTTTTTTCCCACATCATTTTCATTATCAATTTGGAAGGCTCAGATAATTAGTTCAATATCAGAAATGAGCTGTGTAGTTGTTTTTACATTAGTAAGTCTTCTAAAGGGGTTTTCTGGGGCCCATATCTTGTTAAGATTTTAAAAAATTTTCAGCTTCAAAGATATCATCTCTATTTTTTTTGAAATACTTCATGAGGGCAGGTTTTTTTAGTTTCTCTTTTCATCTTTCACAACATTTGTCTCATTTGTTTCTGGTACAGAGATAAATTTTTGTTGATCATTTTGGAATCGCTTATACTATCTATTGTATTTGAGGAAGTCTGAGTAAGAGCTGGTTCATTTTTATCATTCTCTTCACCACTTTCTTGGTTAAATTCTTTTTTTTTTTTTCAGCCTGACATTACGTACAGTGTTATTGGAACGGATACAGCCCCAACATATTTCAGTGTTGTCCCAGGAACAGGACAAGTGACTGTTATCCGTGACCTACGTAGTGATCCAGCCAAAAGGTTACAATACATTGTAAGTTATTAGCTTCTGAGCTTCATACACATTCTGCATGAGAATAGGAAAGATTTAACATATATATACTTGATCTTTAGCCAGTTTTTTTTTGTTCTAATTAAGGTCTAGGGCATCTAAAACTTAAACTTTTTCAACTATGATCTACCCTTAAGCTAGGAGATATTAAGAATATCAAGAAATTCTTAGTAAATATTCTGTTCCCACTCCCTGAATATTTTTTATAACAGCCAGAAAGACATACCTTGTTTTCCTTATTTTTGTTTAAAATTAAAACTTATTCACCTATTAGCTACATATATCCATTTGGTGAATGGCCAAATTTTTAGAAAGACCTGTTTATGTAGCTGTCACATCCTTGGTGACACCTCATCGTTCACTAAATGAGGACAGTTTACCTAGCTCAAAATAGGTCACACATCATCACACTTAGATGCCAGAGAGACGCTGATTAAAACGTAGTTCAAGGCTACAGTTGAGAAACATAATTAACATAGGTTAAATTAAAAACAAAAAATGAAGAAAATTAAATGTGAAAGGGTTGAGGATATTGAGGTGCCATGGTTCTAGATTATTCTAAAGAAAAATATAAAAAGAAAAGTTGTAGCTTGGGACAAAGGAAAGAGCTAGAAAGTTAGATCTAGAAGTTGCTAGTTTGAAAGTAAATAGTTATTGATCATTATTATTGTATCCTGTATCTACTTTATATATGAACTGTACATACATTTATTGTTTCAAGTTTGATTTTAAAAGAATTAAATTCTTGAAAAAATATATCAGCACTTTGTCACTTTATTGTTTTTTAAAGTGTTTGAACTATAATTACGGCATCTCTGAATCCGCATATGTCACAAGTTTATCTTAAGATCATCAAGTCAATCAAACATAATAAACATGTGACAGTACCCAAGATTTAACTTTCTCAAGAGATGCTACATAGATATAATTGGAGTTTTGAATAATTCACAAAAATATTTGTATGGTTCAATACAGTATAGTCTCTTTCAGTGTGTCTGTCATTTTTATTTCAGCTCTTAGTGAAAGCAGTAAAAACGTTCCAAGTCACCACACAGGAAGCTACCGGCACGGTCACCATCAGTGTACAGCGTAACATAAATGGTCCTGCTCTGAGCAACTCTATCTATGAGACAACTATTAACAATGATGCTTTCATCGGAACGTCTACCATACAAATAAGTGCCACAGATGCAGATAATGTAAGATTTAACTCAGATAACAATTTCTGTCCTTGGGGAAAATTAAATGTTTGTCTTAATAACATGATTGATTTAGTCAGGAATGGCCAGCTTGGTTTAATTGTTCCATAATTTTAAATGCTATGCTCTCACTGAAAAATGTTATGCATTTTATTTATCTTAACTTGTAGCTAATTGTTGTCTGGTGGTCATGTTAAATTGACCAGCATTTCTCTTGATGGCAAAGTGTTTATCTTCCCCAGATAGTGATTCAAAGATCTGAAACTGTTCTAGATGATGTAATGTAGCTGTGTAATATTCTATAAGGGTCACTTTCAAAGATTTATTTTTGGCTTGAAATTTTAAGTTATTTATTTGTATTTTTATGTGCTATTAAAATTATTTTTGTGTAGGCAAGTAATGCATCTCTCATGCTATAGCATTGTCAGTACGCTATGGTCCAATCTCTTTTGCAGACTTATGAGATGAGGAATACCTAGAAGGCATAAGTGCTGCCCCCTAGACACTCAGCAAACACAACTCAGCTTGAGTCAGAGTTTAAACTTGAGCCCCCTTAATAGGTGGCCAAGTGGTTTTTGCCACTCAGCCTTACATTCGGTATTAAGAGATGAAGTTTATTAAAAATTTAGAGTATTTTTTTTCCCTCAACAAAAAGTTTTCTCTGATGTTTAAAATGCACATGCTATGTCTCAAATGAAAATTACATTCTTTGTTTGTCCATGAGGTCATATGTTTGTTTGCCCTTCATTTCTACAGAATTTTCAAAACTGATATAAAACAATCATGTTAGACATTTTCTGTTCTGTTCAGGACACATTGTTGTACACAGTGCAGGCCCCTACAGCCGGCTCAGACTACTTCAGTGTCAGTGCAACCACTGGTTTAATCAGCGTAGCTAGGCCACTGTCAACTATTCCAGTCAACACAACTCAGGTAGGCCTACTCATTTCTTACTTGTCTATGATCCCTGGTGCCTCTCAAATACATCAAATACTATATTATGCCTGTCTAATATATTAAATATAATATTATACCGTCTAATACATTAAATACAATATTTTTATACCTGTTTAATACATTAAATACAATTTAAAGCTTTTCAAATACATCAAAAACTTCATTCGTAGTATCATTTGAGCATGGAACAGGTTGCCTAAATCAGGCAGGAAAACCAATGACTAGCAGTCTCTAAGTATCTAATAAACATTCTCGACTAGATTAACAAGTGAATATGTGTAGGACATAATTATCTTCTGTTTTGAAGGAAATAACTAATTTATAAGATAATATACAATATTATATCTGTCAAATACATCAACTTTGATATTAAATCTTAGGCACTTGAAATGTTATCTTGGTTTTTGGGGTATGTGCTCTGGTGTGTTGTTTCCATAGTCCCGAGTATGAGCCATGCCAACTTTTATTTCCTCCATCCTTCTAGAGGTTTGGGCTAAGATGCAATAATCTTCAATTCTGAAAAAATATCAGAAACATAAAAAAAGGCCTAATGTATCAGAAACCTAAAACTCTCATTTTATGCCAAAATTTATTTATTTTTTCTTACCTATGATTCTTTTTTGTTTTTATTTCAGTTCAATGTAATTGTAAGTGATCAGTTCATTGGGACTCCCAAGAGTGCCACAGCAACCATTATCATCCATATTGTTGGTGATCGTCCTCCATATTTTGTCAATCCCAACACTTACAATACAAACATCAACTTCAATCAAGCTGCCAACTCCAACGTTTTCACAGTCACTGCAACAGACCCAGATCTACAGGTAAATCTACAAAATATATTTAGCATTCTTTCCAAAAGATCTAAATCTACATGTTTTACTGACTTTCTTAACTTTTTATATCTTTTCTCAAGTTCCAGTTGTCAGTTTGCAAGGATAGGTTTTTAGAGGGTGATATAAACAGAGGTGTAAAATGGCAAAAAAAAAAATGCCTACCTCTTACCAATCACAATTTATTATTGCTGTTATTTTCAATACAGACTGTCATTATCTTTATCAAATGCTTTATCAAACTAAAGTTAGCAAAGTAAAATAACTTTTCCTCTTTTGTTATAGACCACAAGGTCTGAAAGGGGAACTTTACTTTTTACTACTACTTTGTTAGTAATATGTTATTAAATACTTTTTTTTTCTTTATTTCTCTATTTTATAGGGGGATATTCTTTGTGAAATAATAGTAGTGACATCTTGATAGACCATATGCAGATTAATTTCAATTTATTTTTATTGTAGTCATATTCTTTTCATAGAGAGCTATCTGTATCTCATACAGCTAAAAATAAATACATTAGAAGTATTTTCCTTTTAATGATCTATATAGTTTTTAATATTGACATCAATTTGTATTTAAACTTAACTTCTGATTAAACCTTATAATTTCTGCTAAAACTAAATAATTCTGTTGAATGTCTGTTGATTAAAAATATAGGACCTACATGGTTTCATTTTCTAATCCAGGGTTCCATTGTGTATGAATCAAACTGTGGTCTACTATCTGCACCAAGTTATTTTGGAGTCAACAGCAGCACTGGTTCAATCTATCTCAGATCAAGTTTGACAACTGACCCATACACCACTTCCTACCAGGTACACTAGTGGCTTTCTTTGTATTTCATCAGACATCTGAGGGCTATATCTAGACTTTATAAAGGTTTGCTGCTAAATATGTTGTTTTTGACATTTTAAAAAATTCTCTTTCTTTAGTTGTGTTTGGTAGCATATGACTCTGTGAGGCCCAACAACAGAGCAACAGCAACTATGACCATTGGTGTCAACCGTAACCCAAGCAAACCATCCTTCACACAAACAAATTACATTCAAACTGTGTATGAAACTGCACCATATGGTACCAACATGTTTAATCTAACAGCTACTGATCCAGATGGGGTTAGTATGAATCTTCTTCAACATCATTATAACTTATATAATTTGTAACTGAAATACAGAATTTAATGTTGTTTGGATAAAATCTTTGAGTTGAGTTCTGAACTGATCTAGTACTACTACTTTTAGCTCTACTTTATCGACGTTAAACTCTCTACCAGATCTTCCAATCTGATATGATCTAGCTAAAGCATTCTTTGAGTTTAGTGGTTAACTGATAATGTTAATACTATTCTTCATTTTACAGCAAAGTGTTGAGTATAAAGTGCTGAGTTGGAATCCCTCCAATTGTATCCAGTTTTTCAATCTGCATCCCAACACTGGCCAGTTTACAACAGCAGGGAATCTGTATCTGTCAAGGAGTAACACACAATGCACAGTAATGTCTTCATTTTAATCACCTGCAATATGTATTTATTCTATATAGTAGGTTTATGAATTCAATGGGGAAACTCAGATAAAACTTTGATGGCTGCATTTTTTTTTTAAATTTAAAAAATGTGTGCAACTAATTAAATACTCTTGCCTAAAATTTAAACATTTGCCTTTTTTTGGTAATGTTGGAAGGGGGAGAATTTATTAAATGAATTTCATTTTGACAATATTTGCAATCCTTTTTGGGGGAATTTCTTTTCAGAATTAATTTTTTTTTAAATTTAGATTAATCCTTCACATGAGATTCCCAAACTTCTTTGGCTTTGCTAGATTTAAGTTCCTAAATACTATATGAGAAAACAATGGGTTGTTTCATAAATTTAAATGGAAAACCAAAAATTTTGTTGAAATTTATACGTACAGTGAATAATTTGGTCCCCGGTCACTTCATCCCCGGTCATTTCATCCCCGGTCACTTCATCCCCGGTCACTTCATCCTCGGTCATTTCATCCCCTGGTCATTTCATCCCCTGGTCACTTCATCCCCCGGTCACTTCATCCCCCGGTCATTTCATCCCCAATTAAATATTTTATATATAAATATGATTATGTAGAATGCTTTCTTTTTGACATTTAATGACATATTACTAATGCGTTTATAGTGTTTCCTCTTCCACTTTGTATTCTTAATGAGAAATCTAATATTATATGGTAAATCTGGATGTGTACTTATCTATAGCGTAATGATTAAAGGCCAAGGTGTAGTGCAAGTAGTGGGAATCTTTTGAGAGATAGAAGTGCGATTAGAATAATTATGACCTTGCCGCTGATAACTTATCATCAAAGGCCAAGCTGTGGTGAAAGTACGACCATGTTTCACTTTATTTTATTTTTCAATCACTCTTTCTTGAAAATGGGCGAGTCATTTTTAGCCTTGTAATAAGGTTTTTCTAATAAAGGCGGACTTCCTTATAAACATTAAAGTTACAAATTGTGTTATATGACTTTAGTTCTATCGATATTTCATTTCTGCATGTATATGTAAGTATGTATTTTGTTTATTGATATTCACTTTAGATAGCGAAACTGGTGGGGGGCCTCTAGTTATGTGAACATACCCGTCATGATGAGGTTCCTATAGCCTTAAAATTAATTGAGTGCTTATTGGAAATAATCTTGCATGTATATTTAGGGTGTGATTCTCTCTCTCTCTCTCTTTCTCTCTCTATCTCTTTCTCTCTCTCTGTCATTTAAATAAAAAAGGAATACATTAAATATTGCTCATTTAATGCTTTTTAAAATTACAATTTGTTAGATAAAATTATCAGATGATGAAAATATCAGGGGATGAAGTGACCGGGGGATGAAGTGACCAGGGGATGAAATGACCGGGGATGAAGTGACCGGGGGATGAAGTGACCAGGGGATGAAATGACCAGGGGATGAAATGACCGGGGATGAAGTGACCGGGGATGAAGTGACCGGGGATGAAATGACCGGGGATGAAGTGACCGGGGGATGAAATGACCAGGGGATGAAATGACCGGGGATGAAGTGACTGGGGATGAAATGACCGGGGATGAAGTGACCGGGGATGAAGTGACCGGTCACCAATAATTTGCACTTAGACATTGTTTGATATTCATCTTACAGATGAGAGAGGCTCACTAACAATAAAATGAATTCCATAGTTAGAACAAAATGAATTCTTTTTGGCTCACTAAAAATATAATGAAATCCATAGTTAGAACAAAATGAATTCTTTTTGGCTCACTAACAATATAATGAAATCCATAGTTAGAACAAAATGAATTCTTTTTGGCTCACTAACAATATAATGAAATCCATAGTTAGAACAAAATGAATTATTTTTGGCTCACTAACAATATAATGAAATCCATAGTTAGAACAAAATGAATTCTTTTCGTTTATTTGCCACAAAGTTTTCATAGTTTTTTCATTTCATGATGATCAGTTTTCTTAGACTGCAATAAATTAAACACAATAACTATATTAACTTTAGACTCATATTCTAAAATATTTTGAAACATTTTGTGAACTCAATTTCTGACAAATATTTTAACAAGTTTTTTGTTCTTATGTATTAATATGACCACTAGTTCTTAGGATACTTTTCTAAAATGTTATCAATATTAATTAATGGTTTTTTTTTTGTTTTAAAGTTCCAATTCACTGTCAATGATGTGGCCACCCCAAGTCTTAGTGGAGATGTACAGGCCTCTGGTGTCATTACATTTGTGAGAAATGATTTCATACCAGCTTTCCCTAATGCTGAATACACCATAACCATTGATGAAACCTTGGCGAGCTTATCACAAGTGTTTGATGTCAATGCCACAGATGGTGATGCTCCAGTAAGTACTTGCTTTATTCTAGTCACTTTCATTAATTCTTATAGTCCCTTTCATTAGTTTTTATAGTCCCTTTCATTAGTTCTTATAGTCCCTTTCATTAGGTCTTGTAGTCAATAATAATGTTTATAGTCAATTTCAATTGATTTTCTTGTTACTTGTTAATATCCAGCAAGAAGGGTTTACTTTTCAAATATACTCTTCTTATATTTAATCAGCTCATTCTAATTTTGAAAGTGTTTCTGAAAAATGTACCTTTAGCAGAATATAACTTTCTAGTTTGAATGCTAAGTTCTTTTTTAAACAATCACAATAAGTTATACTCTTCACTTTCTAATCAGATGTCGGGTACTCATTACAGATTAATGGGCTAATGGATTTCAGACTAAATTCAATTGATTTTGTCTGTTAAGATTAAGAAAGCTTTATTGATCCTTATGGAAATTTGTTGTGATTACAAGGACTATTTTTCTCATATAAAGACAACACAACAGAATGCATAACTCCTTATTCAGAATTGTATGTAATTAAAAAATATGATAATATTAATAAAACAAAAATGATTCTTTTTTAGAAATCTATTTCTAATATATCAAATTGTAATAAAGACCTATTCAAGTTTTCATGATACATTGAACAATACACTATATTTTTTTAGCTATGTATCTGTGCCATTAGCTTTGTACTAATTTTTGTTTTACCATATTCATTTGTACTAGCTTGTAATCACTCTTACTGTGTAACAATTTATTCCAGGAGAAAGACTTTGGGGATATAGAATATCTAGCAATCGGAGATGATGCTGCATCCAATTTTTTCTCTGTAAATCCATCTAATGGTGTTATAACATTAATCGGCAACTTGAGAACTGACAACACTCCTCGATTCAATGTAAATATTATTTTTCTACTAATTCTACTTGGTTTTTATTTAAACTGATTTTATAATTAAACAGGTATGTAAATCAGATTTTCTTTCTTATTTTTTTTCTGATTTAGTGTGTTCATTGCTTTTTTTTTTTCACTAGGTGCGTGTCGTTGCCAGGGACAATGGCCAGCCTCGTCTAAGTGGCACAACTTTAGTCCATATCAATATAAACCGCAATCTCTATTCACCATTAATTAACAACAATCAAGGAACTATTAGCATCACAGTGTTTGAAGATGATCCTATAGTCAATCCAATTTTCAGCTTCAACTTTACAGACCAGGACAGTGCTGTAAGTTAAACATAGTGGCATTGTTATGAAAAAAACTGTCCCCTGCCCCCTGATCCACAGATTTCATACAATTTCAACTTGATCCAAAAATGAGTGTGGAAGAAATAATGTGAACAATTATAAAAGGGTATGAAACCCTACATATTTAGCCATAATCTGCAAATACTGAAGGATTAATTTCCCAAATAAAATAATTAATTCCCAATTGACTAATTGGTTAATGTTTTTTATTGATTCATGTCTTGTCTATGCCAATAGAAATTTGTGCAAAGTTTCAACTTGATTCAAGAATGGGTGTGGGAGAAATAACATGTACAAACTTTTTACCCAAAAGACAGAGTTGATATAAGATTTGTAAGAAAGTTTGTTACAATTTTTTTGCTGTAGACTTTGAAAGAAGAACTTAAAATATTTGTTCTTTTAGCTTCTATTTTCATTGCACTAGTTATAATTGTTTGAACCAATATGCTAGCAGTTTGTAAAATGTCCTGTTGATTGACTAATTTACTCCGAGAGACTATATTCACTAAACATACATCATGTACAGCCAATGGTCAAATAGTAGGCAAAATGAGAATATTCATCCACATCATTTACCCTTGACTTGCATCAACAGCCATGCTGGTGCACTTCATCCTCTCTTTCATCTGGTCCAAGCAGCCTTTCCTCTGGTGGCTGAGTCTGCACTTCCGTCCCCCTGCAAACTCTCACAAACTCCTTGAATTTCAAGTATTGTACTTTATTCTGTATTCTGCTCACCCCAAATGAGAATATTAAAAATGTAATATGAGAAAAATGGACTATCTCCAAATGCTGGGGGATGTATGAAGCATAACATTTTGCAAAACATCTAATATATGAAAGCAATAGATTCCAATGCTTTCACCATTTAATTTACTATCCTTAAGGGCCCACAACAAACAGTAACATGGGGCATACAGTTCAACTCTGTTAATGACCAAAGGTATTTCACTATCAACCAACAAGGCCAAGTGTATATCTCTGTACCTCTCTATTGGGATGATTCCAACAAGACTCCTTACACTGTAAGTAATTCTTTGTAGTATCTGACATAGTTCATGAACTTTTACTATAATTTAAAGCTTTTAATATAATTTTAGGTATTTACTATAATTTAATTTTTTTTCTATAATTTTAAGTTTTTAATATAGTTTTAAGCTTTTACTATAATTTTAAGTTTTTAATATAACTTTAAGCTTATAATATAATTTTAAACTTGTAATATAATTTTTAAGCCTTCAGGAGAGAAGACTCAAAAGTAAAGTAGCAATTATACATAAAACACTAAATCATAATCTTCAAAAACAAAAACCTAATAAAATACTCAGAAAGACACAAAGATAAAGGCACATTCATTGTTCTAAATGCTAGGATAGATTTACAAATGCTCCTTCTTCCCTAGTGCTATTAGAGCATGGAATGGGTTGCGTCAGCCAGGAAAACCAATGACATGGCAGAAATTAAGCTATTGGTTAACATGCATGACTAGATGCATGATGCGTAGGATCTAATCATCTTCTTTTATGAAGTAACGTCTGTATTATATAAGATAAGTCATTGCTATTATTTTGACATGCTGACAAAAAAATTGGCATTTATCACTAGTGGCAAATACAAATTTACCTGGTGGTGTGGTATAGGCACTGGATTGTTGTTTGGACTTGTTGATGGTCCCGGATTCATACCCTGCCCACTGCCATCCTGGTCATACTGTGGGAGGTTTAGACTAGGAAGTAAATTATTTTCAACTCTGAAGAAACATCTGAAACATGTAAAACATTTGACAAACAAACAAAAATTGTATAAAACTTTACTCTCGTTATAAACTGTATTTCTGACATCTTGTTGATATTAGATAGAATTCTTCATATGGGCCCATGCCTTGTATTGATTATGAAACTTACCAATTTGTTGTAGACATTGCACATATGTTAATAGAGAAATAAATTTATCTTCGGAGATATTATTTTTTTTTTATAAAAGAAAAAAATATTTTAAAAATTTGTTTTTTCTAGTTCACTGTCACAGCGACCAACAATGATGGTTCAGGAAAAAGTGGTTCAATCTCATGTACAGTCAATGTGAATCGTAACTTGTTTCCACCACGTTTCAGTCAATCTGTTTACACTGTCAATATAAGTAGCTCAAATTCAGTACCAGTAGTAGTCACTGCTGGAGTGGCCTCTAGTGATCAGGATACTTTTGTAAGTTATACTGTCAATTTAAGTACATTGTATCACTAAAAAGTTAATCTAATTTTCTTTTTTTTTTCAGAATCATTTGTACCAATTACTAAAATATTAAATCATATTAGTCAACAAATAAAGTGGAAACAAAAAGAAATTCTATTCAATCCAGACTAAATGACCTTTACCATTTAACAATTATTTTTTTTTGGAACTTAATTAAAATGTTTTTTTTTAAATAATACTATTAAAATATTTCACTTTTTGTCTATGGCATAAACTGTTGAATGTGTTGACTTTATATTTCTGTTTTTTTTTTCTGTTTTATATAGGCACGCTATCAAGTTTTGAAGTATGAAATTATCAATGATGGTGTGTACTCTCAGCTGTTCAGTATTGAAAACACAACAGGGCTAATTAGACTGATCCAACCAATAGATCAAAGAACTGAGAACACTTACAAGGTAAATCATTGCTCTCAGTTGTAGCTTACACTTACTAGCTAAGTTATTTTATGGTGTCATCTAAAAGTAGTGCTCAGTTAAAAAAAATAATCTTCACATACTCTTTACAGACCGAAAAAGTGCTTTAACAGTATCAAAAAAGTGCTTTAACAGTATCAGAAAATGTTATTGTCAACTTTGGTTATACGATGTTAATATTATGACTTTTATGTTTTTTTTTTTTAAAATACAAACCCTGTGGTGGTGTGACATTGTGTGAGCATACTGCGAATGAAAGGGTGTGGTGGCTGAGTGGTAGCATACTTGGCTTCCAAACTGACAGGTCTCGAGTTTGAATCCTGGTGAAGACTTTAGCTATGCTACTGGAAACAGATAAGCTTTACATTATCTGCCCCCATATATCACATGGTCTCATAGGCATTGCTTTTCCTGTAATGATAAGGATGTGTGTCATAGCATTTCATCAAGGATGTTTATTTTATTACAAAGCATTGAATGTGATGTGTGAGATTGTGATTGAATGTAATGTGTGAGATTGTGATTGAATGTGAATGATGATTATGATGATGAGGGTCTTAATTTATTGTTTTTTTTTTTGTGATATTGATTATTGTTGCTGTATTGCTGTGAGTTTCATGTGTAATTCAGATACATTTGAGTTTTCTTTGCAATGATTGTGATGGTGTTATTTTACTTAACTGCAGTTTGAGATAAGAGTTCTGGATGGTGGTACACCACAGCTGAGTGATGTAGCCTCAGTGGTCATCAATGTCAACAGAAACCTTTACAGGCCAGAGTTCTTAGTGGGCAATCAGACCTTAACTCTGTATGAGGATCAAGCCACAGCAGTGATCACCAGAGTGACAGCCAAGGATAATGATGTACTGGTAAGTTTCCTTTTTGTTTGTGAATGTAACAGATAAATAATGTAGACTTGCTTACGCAGTAAGCATCATGAGTGAAACATCCTTAGCATGAATATACCATGTACTTCGGGCTTCCCAACTAATACATGTCACAATAGCTACTAAATAATGATGTGACATTGATGTTTTACATATGCATTGTATATCAAAATATGTAAGTGTTATTTCTTGAAATTTTACAATGATTTAATTAACTAAATGCAGTTTTTGTTAAAAACGTGCATGTTTGTTAAAAATATTTTAATGTATTTTAAATATATTCTTACTTTAAATAGTAAACAATATATTCTTAGTTTAAATTGTAAACATTATGTTCTTATTTTAAATTGTAAACAATATATTCTTTGTTTAAATTGTAAACAATATGTTCTAAGTTTAAATAGTAAACAATATATTCTTAGTTTAAATTGTAAACAATATGTTCTTAGTTTAAATTGTAAACATGTTCTTAGTTTAAATTGTAAACAAGTTCTTAGTTTAAATAGTAAACATTATGTTCTTAGTTTAAATTGTAAACATTATGTTCTTAGTTTAAATAGTAAACAATATATTCTTAGTTCAAATTGTGCAGTATAAATTGTAAATGGAGGTGCGGTGGCTGAGTGGTAAAGTGCTTGACTTCTGAATCAGAGGGTCCATGGTTAGAATCTATTTGAAAACTGGGATTTTTTATTTCGGGATCTTTGGGCGCCTGAGTCCTCCCAGCTCTAATGGGTACCTGAAATTAGTCGGGGAAAAGTAAAATTGGTTGGTTATTCTGCTAGCCACATGACATCCTTGTTATCCATGGGCCACTGAAACAGATGACCTTGGCATCATCGCAAGGTCTGAAAGGAAAACTTTACTTTTTTTTTTAAATTGTAAACAATATATTCTAAGTTTAAATTTTAAATAATATATATTTACTTTAAATTGTAAACAATCTATTCCGATTAATAATTATTAATGTTTCATTACTTATAAACTTTTCATCCATAAATTTATTTTTCCTAGTCTCCCTTTAACCAATTGGTCTTCACTCAAGTAACATTACCCAACTATTTCGCTACTGACTCATTGGGTCAAATTTACCTCAAGAGTCCACTAAATTTAGCTGGCACTCCAGACAACTTCATAGTAAGTAGAAATTTTATTAGACAAATGCAATGTCTTCATTATATGTATGTATATTAAAACATTAAGTTGTGCCTACATCTGCTGCATGGAGAGGGGTAACTGCTGTGTGGGTAATATCATTCCAACCTTAACTAATGCCCAGGTTTTCATCTCCACCACATGTGGATGAGGATGTCTCTCCAGAATAGGGCGTTACAATCCAAAGAAAAAAAAATGAGATGAGCCATAGTCGTTCTACATCTGAAAGAAGCCAAACAAGTTGGTCCTAATGAAATGGACGAGTGAAATAATTTTCGTCCTAGAAAATATATGGTCCACAATTTTATTCCTGACTTACAAAATAATAATAACAACAATAATAATAATCTCTTAGTTATGCTGGAGGAAGTTTGTTTTACAAATGTAGAGAGAGCCCTGCACTCAATGGACTCAACGCTTTTAGTGGTGCCACGTTTCTCCCTCAAAAGCTACGGTCTGCGGGCTTTTTCAGTGAACGGACCAAAGGTTTGGAACTCACTCTCCCCATTGATCTCAGACAGACATGCTATACCACTTTTAAGAAGAACATTAAGACCTACTTGTTTAAAACTTTTTTTAGATTAGTTTTGATTTCTAATGTCGTGTATGTGTTTGTAATGTTATTACAGCGCCTTGAGCCTACATTTTGTTTGTTAACAGCACTTTATAAATAAAATTATTATTATTATTATTATTAGAGACAAAAAAAATGTATCTTGTGATTTAAGGCAGTTTATTCATTGCTATTGGCTGACTTTGATCTTATTTAAGAAATGTTCTTGCCATTTTGTAACTTTTCTTTGTGTTTTGTTTACAGCTACAGATTAGAGTGTGTGACCTGGCTCCACAACCTTTATGCTCACTACAAGACGCTTATGTTTTCATCAATGTTATCCGTAATCATGCACCTTATTTCCTGAATACACCTTATGTTAGAACCTTACAGACTCTTTCAGTAGGGGATAATGTGCTCAACGCAACTGCAAAGGATGATGATGACATAGTAAGATATTTATCAGATTGTGATCATTCACCTATTTTACACCATCTTTTACAGATGAAAGATAAAATCTAATACATTCTGTGTTTGACCAATTTGTTCTTAATATTTGTTTAGTATTTAATGTAAAGTCCAAATGTGATAAAATATGATATCAACTTTTAGGTGGAAAGATCTAGTTTTTATTTATGTATTTTTTTTTTGTTAATGTGTAAACTTCTGATGTATAGAGCTATTTTTTGTTCAGTTTTTTTTGGTTTTCTGGGTATCATATCAAATTTTAAAGTTTGTTGTTTTATTCTGATTTAGATAAAACTTAAATGCAAAGGGTGTGTTTATTTGTCGGTTTGTGTTATTTTATTTGAATATTAATGATTCTTGATTTTTTTTTTAGTATATTTCTCAACAAGGCACTAAAGAAATGTTCTTTATTTCCAGACCACAAGATTTGGACAGATCAGTTTTGATCTTATTGGAGATGATGGTGCTGAGAGCAGATTCTCTATTGATAAAACAACTGGCAGAATTACTGCAACCAGTGTTACTGGAGGAAGTCAGGGAGGTGTATTTAGAGTAAGACTTTTATTTTCTTTCTAAATTTTCTCGTCTACTCCAGCTTTCATTTTATACTTATGGGAATTACGCCATCATTACATGAAAATCTCTATCCCCTGAGCACAATTGCTAGTTTGGGAAAGAGGTTAAAATGGCTTGCAATGTGATTAGTTAGAAAAAAAGAGGCTAATATGGCCTGCTATGTGATTAGTTTAGGAAAGGGGTTAAAATGGCTTGCTATTTGATTAGTTTGGGAAAGGGGTTAAAATGGCTTGCTATGTGATTAGGTTGGGAAAGAGGTTAAAATGGCTTGCTATGTGATTAGTTTGGGAAAGAGGTTAAAATGGCTTGCTATGTGATTAGGTTGGGAAAGAGGTTAAAATGGCTTGCTATTTGATTAGTTTGGGAAAGGGGTTAAAATGGCTTGCTATGTGATTAGGTTGGGAAAGAGGTTAAAATGGCTTGCTATGTGATTAGTTTGGGAAAGAGGTTAAAATGGCTTGCTATGTGATTAGGTTGGGAAAGAGGTTAAAATGGCTTGCTATGTGATTAGGTTGGGAAAGGGGTTAAAATGGCTTGCTATGTGATTAGTTTGGGAAAGAGGTTAAAATGGCTTGCTATGTGATTAGTTTGGGAAAGAGGTTAAAATGGCTTGCTATGTGATTAGGTTGGGAAAGGGGTTAAAATGGCTTGCTATGTGATTAGTTTGGGAAAGAGGTTAAAATGGCTTGCTATGTGATTAGTTTGGGAAAGAGGTTAAAATGGCTTGCTATGTGATTAGGTTGGGAAAGAGGTTAAAATGGCCTGCTATGTGATTAGGTTGGAGAGGTGGAAGCATCACTGAGAAAAATGAATAGATCAAACATGTAGATGAATAAAAATTAATTTTAATTTTTAAAAAAACCTATATGTTTCATTGTTAAGTCCGATCACCCTTGAATATTTACAATAATTTTGTTTAAAAGTAGTGTAATGTGGTATACAAGAACTGTATTTTTCATGAATATTACTGATTGCAAATACTGATCACAAATCATTCCTTGCCAATCTGCTGCAAGCTTTGGTATGGAAATAGAAATTGTAATATCAGAAGGAAGACCTAATTTTTATTAAGCAACTAAATCCTCTTCCTAAGTTTACAATTACAACCTTTTTACAATCTTACTCAGATTTAGAGCATTCCTTTTTTTTTTTCATTCAAATATTTTAACACATCATGGTAAAAGTTATAGTGCTGGTAACAATAGTCTGAATTTTTTTTTATACTGAAGAACTCTTTGTACATAGTTGTTAGCTATCATTTGTTTCCCAATAGATTCGTATCAGAGTATGTGATGGGGGTAATCTGTGCAACACCACTGTTGGTATCGTCAGCATCAGTAGCAACCTCTATCCTCCAACCTTGGATAAAACAAGCTACCTCCAACAGATCCCCGAAACCCAACCTTATGGAGAAACCATCATCACCGTTACTACCAATGATCGAGATGCTACAGTAAGATATTTTTTATTAAATTTCTGTCTCTAAGTATTTCATTATTGTTCTTTTTCTTTCTTCCAAATTGTATTTATTTAATCAAAATTTCGGCAAGTTAAGTTCTTATTTCTTTTTGTATTCCAGTCACTTTATCATCTGCAATTCTTTTTTTCTAAGTCCCCAGTCTTCTTACATTAGCATTACACTGTATATTCTTAATACCATATTGTTAATTATATTGTTAATTTGACATTTTAAAAATTATTTTGTTTTAAGTGTTTTAATTTTATCATAATTGAATTCTGTGTGATATCTTCTCCCTAATAAATAATCTTTTTCTTGAAGGCTCCAAACAATGTAGTGGAATGTGAGCTCCTGAATGGTACATCCAATGATAGAAGCCTTGATTGTTTTGGTGTGAACCCAACATTTGGTTTGATCTTTGCCAAGAGAAGTATCAGAGAACCACCTTGTAATGGCAGTGACCAATACAATGTAGGTATTTTCTTGTATCCTGTATTCATAACTATACTTGTTAAAGGAAACACATGTGGTCTTTTATTCTGGTGGAGTATTTTGTGTTTAGAAAAAAAAGCAATATTCTTACCAAAAGTATATTAATAAAATGTTGATCATTCATAGAATAAACATTACCATAATTACACATTTAGAAATGCTTTCTTCAACCAATGCAGTTTTAAAAAGAGAGAGTTGACTACGAAATCATGAGAAAAATATTTGTCGTTAAATATTTCTATGAAAATCAATAGATCTTTTTTAAAATTTTAGATATTATTTTTTTTAAATGCACTAAGTATCTTTTCAAGCCAAATTATTGTTAAAATTTCCTAATATTTCTTTACCTTTTCTTAGCTCGTAGAACATAACAAAAGTGAAATTTAACAAATACTATTTAAAGAAAAAACAAAGCTTATATGAAGTGTAATTTTATATAGGCCTAATTGGTTTGAGTCAATCATATAATTCATTTTTAATGGATCTAGAGTTACAATAATAAATTTGTGCAATTGGAAATATTTTTACCAACCAACTGTTTTGTTTAGCACAATGTCATGCTTATAGCTTGCTCAATGTGCTGTGGTCCAATCACTTGTGTGGACCAGTTGGGGGGAGGAGAGGTGGTATCAGTTTTCCTTGCTAGCTTTTTAAAAGCAATTTGCTTGACTTAATTCAAATTTGAGGGCTTAAGCCACCTCCTCTATTTTTCCAAATGTGCTGATTGCAAAGTGTAGTTTGGCTGCATTCAGATATTCAAACTCCTCTTTTTTAAATATGTATGTGAATCAAAAGAAAGGAATCTACTTGAAACACAATTGCATTAAAATAATCATTATCTAATTTTTTCTACAGTTCAAAGTCCGCTGTAGTGACAAAGGTAGCCCAGTATTGACCAGCAACCCTTCAGATGTCACTATTACCATTGTTCGTAACCAGAATCCTCCAAGATGGGATAGAGCAATTTACAATTTCACTATTCCCATGAATTTGACTGTCAACACAGTAGTTGGGACTATCAGAGCAACTGATGCAGACCCTCTGGTCAGTATTTTAGATTGTATTCACTTGAAAATTGTGTTTAAAAAGTAATCGTTTTTAATACCCAGATTTATGTTAGAATAGACTACATGATTAGTGATGATAAATCTTGATCTTCTTATATCCTATAGAGTCCTTTTGGTACACTGAGTTACTCTATCATAGGAGGTGCCAATGGTAACACTTACTTTACTATCAGCCCGATTGATAACAATAATGTCAACGTGATCTTGTCTAACACTGTCAGCAACACACTTGATCAGGACTACCAGGTATGACTACATTTGTATTGATTTGTCATCAAGGTGAAATACTTTCAGCCTTTAGTCTTAAGTCTTTTTATGTCAGTTTTTTCATTAACATTCTAGACTATTATATTATTAATACTTTCTTTACAGATTCTAGTTCTTGTACAAGACAGTGGCATTCCACGTCGTCAAGACTTGACTGAAGTAAACATCCATGTAAACCGTGGCCTCAATCCTCCCTTCTTTACAACGCTAGTCTACAACTTCCAGGCGTATGAAAATGATCCTCTGGGTATAACAATAGGAACATTACTTGGTGCTGATAATGATCTTTATGTAAGTTTTTCAAAACTATTTTTATGCCAAGAAAATTTTCTGTAATAGAGCACATTAAAAACACATCCTCATCCTCTTTTACCTATTTTTCAGTCTCCTTGGAAAGATTACTACTTCAGACAATTGTCAGCAGATTCTTATTTCGCTATTAGCCCCAATGGTGCAGTGTATGCTTATAAAGATCTGACCTTAGATAATACTTTTTCTGAATCATATACTGTAAGTTGTTATAATATAATTTTTTTTTCTCTTTCAATAAAGTTGTATAAGTCAGCTATAAAGTACAGTTCATTTATTTTTCATAGAGCCTCTTCTATGCCTAATGTTTACTTGTAAAGAAAATGATGTGAAAGGTAATCATTTGACTCTGGTAGGGATTAGTTCTGTTTAACTCTTCTCTCCATAATTATTTTCCACGTTGCAACAGAATTATTCATTTTGCTCATTTATATTTCGCTACCCTGTTATGATTGAACTTTAAGAACTTTTTTGTTTGTTATCAGAAAATGTTTTATTTTGTATACAATTAAAGGGGAATGCACATCCTTTTTAGATAATAAAAATTAATGTTTATAACACCAAAAAAAAGTTTATTTTATATAATGGAATTTATAAATAAAAAATTACAGACTGTGGACAAGTCACCCTTAAAACGAGATCAGGAAATATTTTATGATCCATATTGAATAAAAAGTATTTTTAATGATAGCTAATTATATTTTCAAAAACGTAATGTAGCCTACAACATATATAAAACATGTATATTAATTGTCTAGAGACCACTATCCCATGTCACACCCTCTAGATAAAAAAATTTACTTATGAAATACTATCAGTTGAGCCTATATATATATATATATATATAATCACTTAATACACATAAAAAAAAAGTAGATTGAAGACAAAATTGAAACAGCATCTTAACTCTTTCTCTGCTAATCAATGATACCATCGTCGATTTTACCCCATTCTGCAGTCTAATCAACGATATTATCCTTGATGCTTAAAAATTCAGTAGTTTTTTTTCTTTCCTGACAACAAAATACATTAAATTGCTTATAAATAAATCTTGAGTAGTTTACTTTTGGAAAAAATACAGATTTTTTTTCACTTTCATTGAGTTTTTACAAAAAATGATATTTTAAAGAGTGGGGGCTAAAAAGGCTCTATTTTACAAAATTAATTTTTTAATTTAATTAATTTTTTTTTTTTTACATCAGCTTACAGCACAAATCTATGATGGTGGATTTCCTTCATTAGTTGGAAGTCAGAATGCCACCATTAACATAAGAGTCTTCAGAAACAGGAACTGTCCCAGGTTTACAAATCTGCCCAACAGTATCACAATCAACAGGAATACAACTGTCGGTACTGTCATTTACAGAGTGCAGGCTGTTGATAATGACACAAATGTAAGAACATTATGATTTAATTTATTTTTTTATTAATTTTAAATTATTTTTTTAAAGCTGTTTTTTTTTATTTTACGTTATGTGACTACATGCTGACACTATTGATAGATAGTTTTTATATTATGTGAATGTGTAATATATCCAAGGGTAATATAAAAAAAATTATTGCTTATTATTTGTTTGATGTTTCTTTTATTTTCTGTACTATAAACAACAGCCAGGAGTGTAATCAATCCAGCAAATAACATTTCACAAAATTTAATACTTAATTTTAAGACAGTTAAATCTAAAAGAAATTATATCTTTTCTTGGAAAAGTTGTCATATGTTTTCTTAATGTTTTAAAACTGTGTAATACTTTTATTTATCACAATTTAATGTTAAATTAATTTTTAAAAAATTAGATTATTAATTTTATTCATTGCTTATATTGTGAATCATTGTATGTATCAAAATGAGGCTCAGACTTTTCTAAAAAAATGGTTGAACTAATATTTAAAATATTTCAAAATAAATATTTTGAACCTGATTTCGTTTAGTCACTATAAGGGAGTCTAAGCTCAAAGAAAATAGTTGAATTCCCAATAACTCACCTCCCCATCTAATATATTGAAAATAAAAAAAAATAAAAAGTAAAACATTTTTAGATTTGATTTCTATTCAATTCAAAATTTGTTTAGTCAAAGGTTCATATCTGGAATGTTAATAGTACTTGGTCAGTTAAAAAAAGTAAAATAATAAGAATCCTTATAAAGTTATATTGTTTAGTTTTAGATTACATATGCATTTTCTTAAAATCATCTTTCAGAGTCGCTTTAACAGAACAACACTAGAAGGATTTAATGACAACCTGGCATTTGCCAACTTTGATTTTGATGTTCAAACAGGTGATGTGAAAGTGAAAACTACTCTGGATTCTAGCCAATACCTGGTAAGATATGCTTCTTTTCAGCAATGGCTTAACCACTGCTGTCTTTAAGATATACTTTAAATGGCGATTACTTCTTGTCAAGATCTAAAATCTTTTGCAATATTTCAGTTGAGATTCCTGGCAAGAGATGGCTATTGTGATCCCACATCTGGTTTACTGACAGTTAATGTTGTTCGCAACCTGTCACCACCTCAATGGTCTAAAAGCAGTGATAATATTACAATCTTAGAAATACAAGACACAGGCTCCTCCATCTACAACTTGAATTCTATAGCCAGTGATCCAGACAGTCCAGTAAGTAATCTTAGAGTTTTCATTAAAAAACTTATCTGGCCATTGTATATTGTTGTCTTTACTGACTCCATGCACTTAACAGCAGCACCTCAAACATTACAAGAGACTTGACAACACCAATTCTAATAATCCATCATATGATGTCAAAATTAAATATCAATATCACATTACAGTGGATTCCTGGAAACATTGGCATCATAGGGAATGAAAAGGCTGATTAACTATCAAAGGCAGGATCATCTATGGATCAATCAGAAAGACCTGTTAACTAACTCACCCTAAGGTCAATGTTAGTCAACAATCACAAAGAGGAGTGTCTCAACCAATGGGCATCAAGAAACATAGGCAGAGCTATGTATAAAGAAATTACCATTCCAAACTAACTGGACAGTATTAACTCCCTGCAGAGAGCAATCTACAATCTTCAAACTAAGAACAGGACATACACCTCTATTAAATTACCATCTGAACAAAATAAATCCCACACTCCTACCCCTTTGTAGACACTGCACCTATAGCCTTATGATACTGCAAACCACATCCTCTTTGAATTCCATTTCCTAATCCACCTTAGGCAGACCCTACTACCTCTTCAGCCCAACATAACCAACACCCTGTATGGCAGTGCTGAACAGCTGAAGAGAACAGCACACTCTTTTCCTTGGCATAGTCTGCAAAAGAGCTCACAGCTCTGTAGCAAAAAGCTGGCTAGAAGAAGAAGAATATAGCCTTTGTATGCAACAATTGGCATACTCAGGAAAATTTTTGGAAGCTTTTTTGAAATATGCATAAATGTAGTCTAGAATTAAATGAAACTTTAAAATGCAATCTTATTATTTGAGGATTATCTATAGATATGTAAAGATGCCAGAAAAGCTGCTTTTTTACCTTTAACTCCCCCCCCCCCCCCCGTACTTTCTACTCTAATCTTACTTTAGTAATCAAGAAACATAACTCTTTAAATGTATTACTAGTTACTTCAATTTAGGTTAAAATGAGAATCTATAACTTTTAAAAAAAAAATATCTATTAAAATATCAACAATTAAATATTTACCCTACCACCCTTTTATGTTTTGTTTTCCAAAACAAATTTCACTTAATGTAGTAAAATACTTTTGTATATTTTGTAAATTACGTACTGTACTGCATTTTTTTAATTATTTCATTATTTTAAATATGAAATAATAAAGTTTTGTATCACCCACATAATATAATCAACCATTAGCCTGCTAATTAACCATAGCATTTTTTTGTTTCTAGAGACATTATGACTATTAGCATCAGGTTAAAATATTTAAATATTAAAGTTTAAAACAATTCGGCATTATTTAAAAATTAAAGGCTTGCTTTTTTTTATCAGCTGAATACTTTTTATTCTATTCCAGGTGTTCAGCTATGAATTTGCTTCTGGCAGTCCAAATACAAATAGGTTTTACTTTGACACACAAGGACGTATTTATTTGAGTAGGACTCTAGTAGGACAAACAGGGGACCCATACCAGGTAAAAAAAAAAAAAGAATTGAAGATAGATATCTTTGTTCGTTTGTATTTGTATCTAGGAGATGCTCTGTTTTGGATTTTGAAAACATAAAGCTCTGTCTTGAATGTTGTAGGCAGCACATGTTCTGTCTTAAATGTTGTATGTGACAACATGTTCAGTCTTAAATGCTGTAACACGTTTTGTCTTAAATCATGTATATAACGCATGTTCTGTCTTAAATGTTGCATGTAACAGATGTTCTGTCTTATATAACGTATATAACACATGTTCTGTCTTAAATCTTGTATGTAACAGATGTTCTGTCTTAAATAGCATATGTAGCACATGATCTGTCTTAATTGTCTTGTATGTAATTGATGATCTGTCTTGAATTCTGAAATAGTTCTACACAAATCCTTTTTTAATCTCATTGTAATTTTGTATAATAGAAATATTGTTACAGGATAAAAATGTAATTAGTGCATCTTGTACATGCTTTCAATGACCTTGCTTAATTGATGCTTAAGAGAATTAGTTGGTTAAAACAAAAAACATTCACTTTGTTACTTGTTTATTGTTTTTTCCCGACTCTTTCTTTCATTAAGTATATAATGTTTTATGAATTGATTCTTGCTATGAATTAGTTCTTGCAATGGGGAAGAGGAAAACAATATTAGAATGTCTTAACAAATGTATGACTGTATATATTTAAATATAATTTTATTATGTATTTTTGTATTATTACACTTTTAGTAAACCTTTGACCTCATTAAACCCTTCAAATGCTTTTGTACTATTGTAAAATAATTAAATTGAGTAAAAGTACTCTTTTTTTTTAACACGATTATGTTTATAAAAAATTGTAACAAAATTGTGACATTGTGAATGTATTTTTATTTCAGGTTCAGTTCCGACTGAATGATGGCACTTTAACCAGCAGTGTCTTCACCCTTACAGTAAATGTCATTCGTAATCATGCCCCAACATTGACCATCAATCCAGTGTCCATCACACTTGATAGTAGCACGGCTCTGAATACAGAAGTTTTCAGGTGTAATGGAAGTGACCCTGACTCAGTGGTACATATTTTACAATTTTTTAAAAATTAATTTAGCATCAATTGTTTTTGTTTATACATTCAGCGCTGTTTAAAAGATTTCTTTTATTTTTAAGTAGCATCTGTATTTATAAGATAAGATAATCATGTTTGCATGTTCAGTTTCCAAAACTGAATCTATGATTGTGCTTTTTTCTTCCCTTTAGGTACCATTCAGCCAGTTCAAGTTTTCTCTGCTGCCTGACTTTCCAGTATCAAGCATTTTTACAGTGGATCCAGTCACATGTGCCATCAGACTTTCTAACTCTTTGAACTTCAATTCACAAGGAACTTACACAGTTAGTATTAGAGCTTGCTAACTGCCTATCATAGTTAATTGTTGTATCATACTAAATATAACTATTTAACCCAATGGCTCCTAAAATCCAGTTTGAAATGATACCAAATTACCCTAACCAAAGAGAGGTAAATCAAAATAAAAATTTGATATAGGTCTAATGCAAACAAATAAACAACTTTAAAAATAAAAACATGTCAGTTTAAAAAAAAATATACTTTAAATATCTTCTGAATAAAATAAGAATTAAAAAATACTGTACTTCCGGGGAAAGGTCTTATGCACTGAAGTATCAGCACTTTCATTTCAAACATTTTAAGGAAAAAAATAAATAAAAAAGCTATACACATCCACAGTTTCCACACTGTGTTTTGATTCTGTTTTGAATATGATGAGCTCGTTTTATATGAAAGATTAATTCTTTCTCTCCATAATTATTTTCTACGTTCCGGCGGAATTATCCCTTTTTCTCATTTATATAATACTACCCTGTCATGATTAAACTTCAACCACTTTTTTTTATAAAAACAAAAAAGTTATATTTGGTATAGAATTAAAGAGGAAGGCATGCCATTTTTATATAAAACAAATTGATGCTCATAAAAAAACAATATGAAATTTTAAAAATAAAAACTTGCCACCTATATACAATCTCTTTAGAACTAAATCTAGACTAGATGGATGCAATACCTTTTGATACAATTTGAACTAAATGAATTTTTATTTATAGTTATTCATATTTTCACAAAGTTTAAAGTATAACATATATAAAACATATAAATTAATTGTCGTGAGCTCACTATCCCGTGTCACTATCATGCAGAAAATTAATATAGAAAAAGCTTTCTTTTTAGTTTTTAAAAACATTGTTTTTGGTAGAAGCATACTGAAAATTTTTTTAATTCATATGTTTTTCCAAGAAACTATTCAAGATTTCATTATAAGGAATTTAAAAATTTTGGTAGGAAAGAAAACAAAACAACTGATTTTTTAAGCATCAACGATAATATTGTCAATTCATCTGAAAGAATGGGGTCAAATCAACGAAGGTATCATAGATTAGGAAAGAAAGTTAAAAATCTGCTGCTTACTTCCTATCACATCCTGACACACTAGTCATCAAGTAGACACATCCAATCCAGCAGTGGCTGTTGTGCTATCATATCTTAATATGGCTGTTAGGCTACTTAAATTGTATCTTAATATGGCTGTTGGGCTAGTTAAATTGTATCTTGATATAACTTTTGGGCTAGTTAAATTGTATCTTAATATGTTAAATACATGGATCAACTTCATCTTATTTTCTTCATACTTTTTTTCTCTTTGCAGCTTCGAATTCAAATTCTGGATGATGGAACTCCCCAACTTGGAGAAATAAAAAGCTTAAACATCAATGTGAACAGAAATCTGGCTAGACCAATTTTTACACTGAACCAGTATACTCAGACAATCCTGGAGATAAAACCTGTAGGGGAGACTATTCTGAATGTGTCTGCTACTGATAGTGATGTCTTTGTAAGTGGTCACAGATGTTGATGCCAGAGTTTTGAAGCTGTATTTCTTGAATATCGTTTGTTATGAAATAGTTTTTTATCTTTGAACAAGTCTTTCAATAAGTCTTTGAAATGTGCTTAATTAATTTAAAGAAAAAATTGAATTATAGTTCAAACTGTGTGATCTAAAAAAATGTATCAACATATATCTTATTCTATAACATTATTTATTTTTGTTTAGGCACCAAATAATCAAGTGACATATGCTTTGGTGAACCCTGGAACATCACAAACTGCAGACTATTTTGAGGTTAATCCAGTAACTGGGGCAGTGTACTCCAAGAGGTGGCAAGTCTTTTTCCCTGACAAAACTATCACAACATTCACTGTAAGTACTGATAGTTTGTTTTTGTAAATACTGTTTCCACATGTGTAACTTGGATCTTATCTTATCACTCTTAAACTAAACATAAAAATTTGTCATAAAATATTAAATATTAAATACCAGTTAGTAACATTTTCAAATGTATTACTAATTAACATTATTTATAAATATTGTTACATTATAAATAGTAATTGATCATTACAATACACATACTTATACTCTCCACATTTTTATCCATTACTTTTTTCTTTGCATGGCCTAAGTGCTAATACTATACAAGTCAAACATTTGTTTGATTGTAGATATAGATAAGTAAATTTAAAGATGCTAATGGTAATTGGCAAAAAAAAAAATGTCACTCTACTATTACTGTAGTATTCTATATTTAGTATACTCTCCCACTCTATTTTTTTTTTTGGAAAAATCAAAACCCAAACATTAGAAGTGACATTAAAAACATTAGAAGTGACCAAACAATAATTACACAACAAGCTTAAAGCCAAAATCTTAATGACAAAAATAACTATACAGTTCTTTACATATCAAAATATGTTTGCATACAAACAAGCATACAAAACAAGGATAATTGAGCACCCAAATGTCAAAGCAACCACAGCATTAAAAACGGCTGCGTCAAAATGTCCCACTCTGCAAATATGTAAATTCAGAGCACTAAATGAATGGCTTTATAAGTGATATAAAAAAATTACCTACTGTAATGAACGAATAGTTTTATTTTGAACTGTCCCTTATCTGTTTGGGGATGTCCAGTCATTATACAGCATAGAAAAGAAAAAATGGCACCCCACATTTTAACCTGGAATTCATCATTTCATATGCCTAGGAAAGGAAAACAACAAATTTATTTTTATTGTACAAAGTGCTAAAGATGCTCCAATATTTTCATTTTCTTTTCTAGATCTAGTAACTATTGAACTATAAATTAAATTACAACAGGGTGTGAATGTGTCTATAAGTCATCAATCAACAGAGTATGTTAAAAAAAAGCAAAGAAATTTTAAGATAGTATACAACAGTCAGTACGATGAGTCTTTAAGCTTATGTTGATATTGTGTGATACAGTTTGATGTGAGTGCCACAGACAATGGTGTGCCACAACTGACTGCAACAGCCAACGCTAGAGTCACCATAACAGTCATTAGAAATACTGCTCCATATTTTACAAACACCAACACTTATCAGAGAACTATCAACAAGAATTACCCTGAAGGAACCTCAGTGTTTACTGTAACTTATGGAGACAATGATCAAGTAGTGAGTAAAAGTTTTGCTTAGTATCACAATCAGAATTTAAAAGATGAATGTTTTAAACCTACCAACAATACATTAAAACATTTCTTTTTTTAGCATCTTAGTGTAACAATGGGATATGATGAAGAACCTGGCTATCTATTTCATTTAAATCCCTATAGATTTGGGAATTTTAGGGCAGAAATGAATCCTTCCCTCAGGAAATGGTGACCTCAGTGGTTGGTAAGGTGGATGCCTTGTCGTGGGGTATGTGCTCTCGGCTGTAGTTATGGTCTTGATTGTCCCAAGTTCTAACCATGCCCACTGCCATGCCCATCATTCTGTACGAGGTTTACAAAATGACACAGGCTTATACTGCTGAATTAGATACCTGAGATTGAGTCCTGTTGTAAACCATGATTCTGGGTGAATATTAGAAGATATTTTAACCCATTCAACTCTTAGGGGAAGTTTAAATTACTTAGTATATCAGGTTATATGAAAAACGTTTATCAGAAAAGCTGGGTTTTTCTTTTTACTAAATAATAGAAATAAAAAAAAGTATGAAAGTATTCATCTAGCTTGTTGTGAATGTTTTAATCAACTTTGAATTTAAAACAACACAGGACCCATTCAATAAGACCACATTGAGCATTAGAGGTGATGGCAATGCTCCATCATTCTTTGAGATTAATCAAAATGGTGTCATTAGCCTCAAGAATGGCTCCAACTTACTGACATCATCAATCAACAACTTTACAGTGAGTAGTCTTTTACTTTCACTTGCATCTGGTATTAGTCTTTGTTGTGTTCTTATTTGTGATGCATTTATGTTTAGTTGAAATAGATACATTTGACAAATACAATAGACAAAAAGTGTAAAAAAAAAAATCAATTTATAAATAACATGAAGGAAATTGAATATATTTATAGACAACCTGGACTATTAAAACATGGCATAAATTAGCCAGAGCTCATCAGAACTAGTTTAAATTAAAATTGAAATGATATTAACATCAATAGGCTGTCATAAAAGGAAAAATGCTCAAAATGGATCTTTTTTGCCAAATTAGTGTTTTAGGAAGTCCATTGCACTAAGTTATGTAGAGAAAGAGTTAAAGTTAAAATGTTGTGAACAGTGTGATTTGTTATATTGATATTAACTATTGACTTTCAGACAGCTTATTATTATAATCATTTTTGTTGATGAAATTTCTCAGCCTCTTCTAGAAATGTGTGTTCATCTTTAAGTGAATACACATTTCAAACAGTTCATTAAGATGATCTTTAAAAAAAACAACAACTATTTAACAATGTACAAAATGTTAAATTTGCTTAATACTGTTGTTTTTTTTTACTTAAGATTCGCGTACAAGTACAAGATGCTGGTATACCCCCACTCTCTGCCGAAGCCTTTGTTTATATCAATGTGACTAGAAACTTCAATCCCCCAGTTTTAACAAGTCTTACTGTCAGAATTCCATACACATCCAGCAGTGGATCTCTGGTTACTTCATTGAAGGCTACAGACCCGGATCTTACTGTAAGACATAAGTAGTTTTATAGTTAAAGTTAGATTAGTTCCTAGATGGGATGTTTTTTGTTTCATTAAAAATGAAAGTTTTTTTTTACTTAGAGACAATGACATGACTAGTAAAAACTAGGATTTGAGGAAGAATAGTGAAAAGTAAACAGACTAGTTTTGTTGGCTTTAGAGAGAGGCAGGTTTTATGGACATAAGAGTTCTAGCTTGATGACATTTGATGATTATTTTCATTATTATTAAACTTGTTAATCAACATAGTTTAACAACATTGAGTACGGTACGTTTGTATTGTTAGCCTTTCACTTATGATATATTTTGCTGTTTGAGTGTTACCTCCATTTGAACTTATCCACACAAGACAACATTTCATACTATTACATTATCTTTAGATGTGATTACTAGTACATTATATAGAATTGGTATATAACTGTGCTGCTTTTTAATGTCATTATTATAGCAGAACAAGCTTGCATATCACTCTGATACATGTAATAAGAATTGAAAATGATGGCAGCAATCAAGACACAATCATTTGCACCTTCCTCAACACCATTTTTGTCTTACTTTTCTGTTCCATTTTGTAAGCTGCATGCAGTACTTAGAATTATATCAGCTTCAACAAATTCAGTGTAAAACTGACCAAATCAAAATACTTAACCAGCTTCATTCCAATGAGTTGATCCTAGTCCCCTACATCCTGACCCAATGTGATGTTCACCATATGCATACACTTCCAAACAACAAACACTTCTCAGTTTTTTTCTTCACTTCACTTTTGTGTCTTGGATCTTCCTTCAGAAATGTGTATTACATCCTATCCCAAACTTTCTGCAGGGCAGCAGTGAATGAGAGCATGGAAATTATATTTGATCTCAGGACCTAAGTTGGAATTAACATTTGTACCAATCAAAATGAAGTTTGAATGTGTAGCCTACTTGACTTAAAGGTCTAGGTGGTACAGTTTTTTTTAAAGAATTTTGAAAAAAAATTTACTTACTTTTATCCTCAGGGTCCAGAGGGCACCGTTCGTTACCAAATAGTGAGTGGAAGTCAACTAAACAGCATCAACTACTTCTTCCTGCATCCAGAGACTGGAGATGTAACATTGATAGATAATAGAAATCTGGTCAATATTGATAACTTCACTGTAAGTATTGAAGCTAAGAATGTTTAATTTGAATTGTTGTGCAACTAAAAAAGTGAAAATTGATTCAACTGGTTAAATGCTTTAATTCTAAGAGTAAAAAAAATCTTTTGAATTAATGAAAATCTATATTTTATATAAAAATGTGCAACTTTGAAAATGAAACAATTCAACAGCCAAAATAATATATCTAATTAAACTTTTGTTAAGCTTATTTGTGAACAGAGATTGTAGTCTTATTTTTTGTTTTTACAAAGCTGTTGTTTTTTTACAATTATAATAAGGTTACAGTTAGTCTTAATGTTCTGTATTTATCATTTATATTACTCTAATTTTGATCTGTGTTTCATTCGAAGCAAGAAATTTCAAAATTTGACTTTTGTTTCAATCTGGAATAAGTAATCAACTCAAAATTCAAAATTTTTTTATTTTTTTTTGTGTTGTTGTTTTAATTCAATTATCATTCATTTTTCAATAATAATTGTTACCAGAATAATTCTATGTCTGTATTATACACTGTCATCTTGATAATGTGAGTAATGAATGCTGAGTTATATTTTCTATATGTCAGATAAATTTTAATTGCTTCCCTTGCTTTTTTTGCTACCAAAAATTTACAAGTTCGGAAGCTTATTTTGTTTAACTGTCTCTTCATTAACAGATCAAAAAGAGAAGTTTAAGATAAAATCATAGACACATCTGGTGCTAACTTAAAGTTTTATTCAGCTTGGTTTTTGTTATATTCAGATGATCATCAGAGTGTATGACCTGGGCACTCCCTCTTTGGACTCCACTGCCACCCTGACTGTAGTTATCCAGAAAGATGTCTCCACTCTCACAGTTCCAAACTACAATTGGACAGTGAATGAAAATATTTCTCTTTCTTCAGTTGTTGGATCAGTTTTAGCCTTTCCAAGTGTAAGTTGTTGAAATATTTCTATAGGAAGTATTTTTTTTTTGTAGGCAGGCAGAGCGATTTATTGTGCCAAACTCTCACCTGAAGGCGTCCAAAAGCACTACTGGCCCTGGCCAGACGGTTATCAACTTCCCTTGAAAACAAGGGATGTGGGATGAGGGATATTGCAAATTATGTAGGTCACAGCTGGGGCTGCGTATCTACGGGAAATACTGCATTCCTCATTAATCTTTGGACTCTAAGACAAGCCTTATTATTATTATTATTATTATAGGAAGTAAAGAAACCTATAGAGTTATAGAATATTTCTTTTTTATAAATACAGCAGCAGGTTTTTAATATGGAGTGAGGAGATTAACATAAAAAAAAACAGGGACATCAGTATCTAATAATCACTGGGTTTGTTTGTTTGTTTTTTTGCAATGACAAAAAAAATTCTACTCTAATTTCTCCAGCTTGGCTGTGATTTACAAAATCTCCAGTAAATTTTCTAAATAGTTTTTAGCATTTTCATCATCTATTATGAACACAAATACACTTTATATGTGCGAGTTAATAACTTTTGATAAGATTATTTTTAAAGGGAATAAATTCAACATGAACTGATTCTAAAAATTTCTATTTTATAATATATTTATTTTATTTACTTTTATTATAACTATGTAAAACTGTTTATTACATTTAGATAAAAGGTTTTGTCTTCAAGTACCTGCCTATATATTATATCATATTTAAAAGTAATGTATTTTCATTGTATTTCATTATACAGTTATATTGTAAAGTATGTTATGATATGTTGCTTGTATTTGCACAGGACTCTGTCACATACTCAGTTGTAGGCTTCCCTCCTGCCACTAACTTCTTCAACCTTAGTGGATCTAGTGGTCAGATTGTGGTCATCAGAAACTTAACTGGAGATCCTATCACACAGTACACTGTAAGTTCAATCAGAGCCTTTGAAAATGAATCATTAAGAAAAAGGAATAATTACCTTTCTTATTGTTCTATATATCACTTCAAGATTCTTTGGACTTCTATGTGTTCACTATTGTATCTTCCAATAGATGATAGTAAGAGCAAGCCGCAACACTGGCCTGACTGTGCAATCTGCTGATTCTACTGTGGTGATTAATGTTTTGAGAAACCTGAATGCACCTGTCTGCAATACCAGCACTTATAACGTACCTATCCCAGATATTACTGACATTGGATCAGTTGTTACTACTGTGTTTGCTACTGATGCTGATCGGGTAATGTTACTTTTAAGAAAGTATCAAAACAAAGACTATAGTTACACATTAAGTTATCTTTATTAGTCATGGAATATGTTTCAAAGTTGAACAAGAGCTCTACAAAATAAACAATACTCTTATTCTTCTTCTAAAGAAGGCTACCAGATATTGAAAAGTTTATTAGTAGTATTCACTTCTTTAGTCACTTGAGAAATTGCAAAGGGAAAAGATCATTGCTTGAGAAGTAAAATACCATAGAATAGAACATTATTCCTATCTTGATATTAAAATTAACAATGACAAATAATTATGTGTTTAAAGAAAAACTTTTTTCACTCAAACTTGTATTGTTTTGTATTTTAAGCTTTTAAAGTGAAACTAGTCAGCTAATTAGGCCTAAACATTACAAACTAATCAACAGATTAGAAATTGAAACTTGCTTACATATTAGACATTATTATTAAAATTGAAAAACAAAACAGAAATATTCAAACATGCATTTACCAACATTGTGCCAATGTTTTAATGGGCATTTGAGCATGCTGGCTTTTGATTTTTTCAGAGTTTAACACATTCAATACAATTTTTCATTATAGGATGTCTTGGAGTATAGTTTTGTTGCCAATTCTGGTGATTTCTCCTATTTCTATATTCACCCACGTACTGGTGTCATAACGCTCATCCGATCTCTGATTGGTACCACGGTCAACACTTATGATGTAAGTCTGTGTTACTTTATACAAACTTTACACTTTATCAGTATTGAATTGAATTTATATAAGATATAAATGTAATACAAAATCATTCCCTTTTGTTAAAGTTGACTGGTGAAACAATGTACGTGAAATTGAAACAGGAGGCATAAAAACTTCAACAATGTGCTGCTAAAAAAACCCATCAGATTCATATAATTCATAAAAATGAATGGACAAGCTCTCATCCAAATCACAAGAAAGATGATGACTATTATAAGCTATCCCGACAAGATCAACGTCTAATCTTTTGCCTCAAAACTGGACACAACAGAATGAGACAATATATGTATCAGAAGCTCAAAATTGGAACCAGTGAAATCTGCCCATGTGGAGTATCACCATAAAATACTGACCATGTCTTCTAAACGGCATTCTTTACTAAGAACAAGACACTGGCCCCAATCACCCCATAGAAAGAAAACTATATGGAGAGCTGCCTGATTTGGAAACCACTGCGCAGTTCATTTCATATATTGAGTTATACTCATCTGAACGCTCCAACATAATAATGAGAACGAGGAAGAAGAAAAAGATTATAATACATTATTTTTGTCAATATTTACAATAATCAGTTAAAGTTCTTTTTTTTTTCATATGATAACATATAAAGTTGACATTGCTTTCCAATCATTTTCTGTCAGTTCCAAGTTCAAGTTCGTGACAACAAGCAACCAGAAAAGTTTTGCTATTCAGGTGTTGCTGTCAGTGTTTTAAGAGACCTTTACCCTCCACGGTTCTCTCAGCAAATTTATACTGGTACTGTCAATGAAACTTCTCAGAATGGCTTTGTCGTTACGACTGTAACTGCAACTGATGAAGATCTTAAAGTAAGACTTAATTTTTTAAAAGAATTTTTAAAAATTATTAGCTGTTGTTTTTTTTTTACTGTTTATTTTCATATGTTTCAAATTTGATTTTTTAACTTTTGGTAAACAGGGACGTCTGGCCATTGAAGTGACTGGTATCAGTACAGCACCAGCATTCTTTGGTTTCACAACAATCAATCAAGATCCTTTGAATAAGAGAGCAACTGCTGACATCATACTTCAAGATAGTGCCTACCTGCGTCAGGATACTTCACAAAATTATTCAGTAAGTCTGAAGCTCAATTTAAACGTACAATTCTGTAGTTTAATCTCTTTTTGAGAATTTTTTAGAATGAGACCATGCATAATGCAAAGCATTATGATGATCATCTAAATTAACCTAACCTTAATTCAATAAACAGCAATGGGTACCAATCATTAGTCGGTAAAATAAAAGCGGTTGGGCAGACCATAAGACACACTTGTGAACTGTAGTCCATAAAAACAGATGACTTTTACAGCATCTGCCCTATAGATTAAAAGTCGGGTGTACTTTACTTTTTTTTTGATCACAAAGAAAATTTTGCTCAGAGAGCACAATTGTTCCATGTTTATGTCATTCAATCTTTCCTTACACTTAATATTTTAATCCATGCTACACCTGATTCTTATACTAACCAGTTGTCTCTGTAAATTTCCAGCTGCGTCTGATCACATATGACACAGCCTACCCCAACAGCAGAGCAACATCCACAGTGTCCATCACAGCTGTCAGGAATCCCAATGCACCAACATTCAACATTACCAACTATGAGATAACAATCTATGCAACTCAACAAGTGGGATCAGTACTGTTTGGCAACATTGGTGCCACAGATAGAGATGGAGTAAGATACTCATCTCCTTCTATGCTCAAACAAACAAACATGAAACCAAAAATAATTTTGTAGACATATATCTATGAACATGAATCATTAGTTACTATAATTATTTTTCATGTAAATTTTTGAAAATTGAAGATGTATACATTTGCAAGAAAAAAAAATTATTGGAATTCGGATTCAATTTTTCAAAGTTTAAACAGTATATTGAATATTGAACTACTTCTGATCCTCACTAACATTATACTTCAGATATTATTATGCATAGCCAAATTTAACAATGTTTTGCAAAGGTTTTCTTTAGTTTCTTAACTTTTCGTTATCCTAGCTATATGATTTTCTTTTGCTAAAATTTTAAACTTTTTTTATATTTCCTATTGTAGGACTCACCACTCCGTTATACTATCAGTGGAGATGCTACAGCCTTGAACTTCTATGAAATGAACCCTGACACTGCAGTCATTAGACTTAAGACATCACTGCTCAACAGTAATTCCGTCAGAGATGTTGTAAGGGAGATCACTTTCATTTTGTTATCATATTCTCATAATAAATAGCCATATTTGCACATAACTCAAATCCCAACTAATGATACACTGCTAAATGTTTCAGATTCAACTCAGTGTGTCAGACCAAAGGAATCCAGCCAGGTTTGGAAGTGCTACAGCTATTGTCAACATCATCAGAGATACGAAACCTCCAAGATTTACAAACATTCCTGACACCATAAATATTGACGTTGCTCGAACAGCAGCAAGTCAAGTGTTTACCCTTAGTGCTACTGATGATGATATCAAGGTTAGCAACTGTTATGATTTTATTACAAAATTAACCTTTTTACACTATCATTTGGTTTGCTGCTTGTCTAAAGAAGTTATTAGGGTTTGTTTTTTTTTAAACTTGAAGAACACAGTCTTAATTTCATTACAGGGAAATCTGACATACACCCTTATATCTGGCTATGCTGATTTCTTTAGTCTTGCAAACAGCGGAGTTGGCAACAATGCAGTAGGACTTGTCACGCTTGCACGTCAACTTAGAGAAGATGCATTAAGACAGACTACTTACCAGGTTAGTACCCAAACATTTTGTTTCTTACAGATTTATTTACATTGTGAATAGCTTTGATGCATGTAAATGAAAGCTTAGTCATTCTTAAAAATACAAATATGCCTTCAGGATAGAAGACTCAAAAGTAAATTAGCAATTATAATCTTCAAATACAAAAACAATATCTAATAAAATACTGAGAAAGACAAAAAGATAAAGACACATTCCTCGTTCCCTATACTAGGAAAAACTTGTACCAATGCTCCTTCTTCCCTAGTGCTGTTAGAGCATTAAATGGGTTTATTTTTTTTGCAATGAACACAGAGGATGAGAGTTTCATTCCAGTGTTTAAAATTGTGTTGTTGCAGCTGAGGTTCAGAGTTTATGACAACGTCTTCCCTGACAGTTTTGATGAGAAAGTCTTGACTGTGACCACTGTCCGAAATCCCAACCGCCCAGTTTGTAAAGATCCTACAGTTGTTAGAACTATTGACGTCAATGCCAAAATAGGAGACATCATCTACACGATGAATGCAACAGATTTAGATGGGGTAACTTTTCAAATTTATTTCAATGTATACTAGTTTGCAATTAAAGATTTTTTTTAGCAGAATTAACTGTTTTATCTCATTGAAGGCTTTGGTATGTAACTCATTATATTGAAACCATTGCATTTTATAGTTTATAGGAAACTAACCATAACCGCATTTTACTAATAAGAAACTCATCATTATGTTTTACTGATAAGAAACTCATCGTTATGTTTTACGTCTTCAGGACACAATCCTATACACCTTTGATGCTAACACTACAGATGCAGATGATCGACGTTACTTTTATGTAGATCCAACTACTGGACAGGTCAAGCTTATCGATGTCATAAGCACTTCAGGAATCACCAGCTTTGCTGTAAGTTTAAAATGAATTTATGATGTGCAAAGACAAATGAGTTTTATGTAGTAGGTGGATGAAAAAATCTGGCTAATTTTGTTTAGAAATGGAAAAAAACTTTAGCATGAAGTGATGTATGTAGGTCAATGTTAAGTATATAGGTAATGATTGAGTTAGTTTAGGATTAGTTTGGGGCTTAGGCTTTTTTTTGAGACCGCTGTTAGTCTGGTGACAAAATGCTACAATTATAATATTGAAAATGTTTAGTTTAAGTATGATTGAAAATTTAAATGTGAATCATATTTCTTCTTCTGCATCCAGTTGTTTTAAGATGTTTCTCAGTTTTGCTCATTGTGTTACATTTTGTTTTAAATTTACTTTCAAAGACTTCAGGTATACATTGTATTACTTTTTTTTTTTTAAAGTTTACTGTAATTGCAAGCGACCAAGCCTACCCAGCTCCATTGACATGTGCCACCACTATGTCATTCACTGTAACGGCCGCTGACAAGGCTCCATATTTCGTACCAGTGGTTTACAACTGGAGCATACCAGAAACTGCTTATTTCACTCTTCCTCAAATTACAGTGAATGGATTCGATGATGACCGAGTGGTAAGAAATTCAGACTCTGAACTTTGTCTTTAGGTCTTTGTAGGCATTTTAAAAGAAAATTAGAAATGTTAATTTTGCAAATTTTAATGTTTATATTTCTTTTGTTTTAGGGTAACCTGCAATACAGAATAATTGGAAACTATTCTGCTCCATTATATTTTGGAGTAAGGCGAAATAGCTCTCTACCTGCCAGTAGTGGAACAATTTATGTACAAGAGAACATTAAGCCAGATAATGACCTTGTCTATCAGGTACTTTAAAAATTGTTTGTACCTAATATTTTATTTCTTATAGGCTTTTTTTTTTTTGTCCAATGGAAGCACTGTGAAGAATGATCTGTTAATTGTAATTATTGTTAATTGTAAAAAATCCTACTAGTGGGCAATCTTTCAGTTCTGTTATGTAAAAATACATTCATACTTATATCTAATATCTATTACAGATTGTAGTAGTGGTCTATGATGATGCCAGACCACAGCTGAGCGGAACAGCCACAGTGTCAGTCAGTGTGACTCGTAACCCAAGCAGCCCTGTGTTTTCATTGCCCAGCTACAATGCCACGTTCCATGAGCTGGAGCCTATTGGATATAACCCTGTGAATGTTTCCGCAACAGATGCTGATGGTGTAAGCTAGAAAACATAAAACTAAACATCTTTTCTTATTTATGTTATGTCAAGCTTCTAATGCTTATCTATTAAATATTTTTGATATTGATGCACATTTTTTTAAATTTCATTTTTTTTGTTGCAGGATACTATTACATACAGTTTTGTAAGAACTGGCGTAGATCAAAAACCTTTACAATATTTTGACATTCACCCTCTGACTGGAAGAATTTCTGTCATGAAAAGAGTTTATGAAGATCCAGACAAATCAGGCTCATACATTGTGAGTGCATAGTCAACATGACATTGTCAACTAAAAAGTATTTTTAAAGAATATATCTCTTTAGCCCAAATGAAGTCTCTGGAAAGATTCGAAACAGAAAGTCAAAAATTTTTCTTCCACCTATTCCAAATTTAATAGTTTTCTTTTCTTGTTTTTTTTTTTTCCCCTTTTGGTTAGCAATGCTACCGTGAAATAAAGATTAGAGACTTTAGAAAAGGGCAGTAACTGACAATAAAAAAAAAGAAATGTAACTCTTCGATGAAATAACCTTATTCAGTTCTAATAGAGCTCAGAAAAGCCTTTTACTATAGCAAAAGAAATGTCAGAACTGTTCAATAAAATTCCTGTTTGTGCCTCTGCTTCTAGCTGACAGTCCAAGCCAGTGACAACCGGCAGCCACCCAATGTTAGACAAGCTAATGTCACATTGTTCATTATAAGAAACATTTACCACCCGATATTCAGGTCAACCCCTTACAATGTCCCTACACTGTCAGAAAGCACTCCCACTGGGACAATTGTCTATAGGACAGTCACTGCCACTGATCAAGATGCCAAAGTAAGTTAATGATTTTTTCTTTCACTCAAACTATATGGATATTGGAAAAGTTTCAGTAGTTGAAATTTTTTTACAGTTTTTTTTTATAGCTGTAGCAATAACAGTCATTTATGAATTAGTGTAGTAGTCACACTAGAGTTTGTAAAAAGATTCATGCTTATGTTTGTAAATTGAATGTGAATTTTATTTATTCTTTATTCAGGGTCCATTAGTTTATGAAGAGATCAGCAACACCACTGCTGCATACTACTTTAACATTGACAGGAACAATGCTTCAATCACATTGGTCAATAGTCTTCTTGCTGGAAACTTACAAACATACCAGGTAAGTAGAAGTTGTAGTACTTAATTGCCCTACAGGCATACTAGATAATTAAGAATTGTGATGCACACACTAAAGTTGTTTGTTGAAAGGCGTGTACATCATTTCGCCTAACCACTTATTAATCATACTTAGCATGATAAAGAGATATCATTGTGGTGATTATAAAGCACTATCCGAGACACAGTCACCATCTTCTCCATCTGAGATGAAGGGGGAAAGCAACAAAATTCATTCTCCCTTAAAGCCTCGAGAAGCATGATGCCAGGTTGTTGTCTTGTCATTTGCGTATACTTATCAGACATTTCTCTCCTTCCCCTCCCCACTACCTTTTTGAATTTTGTGCTCTTGCAACTAATAACTATTCCCCAATAGAAGGGTTCAGAAATAATTTTGTGTTTATTGGCTGTATCAGATAATAGTAATGACATTGTAGGCCAGTTTCAGTTAGCAAGAAATCTTTGAGTAATTAGAGCCTATTAATCTAATGGACTTTCTTCTCTTTAAAATTGAATTAAAATATTGATTTCTTGTGAAAACATATTTAAATATTTTTTTATGTACACATTGTCTCCTACAGTTTTATGTAAGAACCTATGATCCAGAGTATCCTTTAGACTATGTCGATGAAGTTGTAAACATCCCGGTCAATCGTAATGAGTACGCTCCAGTTTTTGACAGTGCCTCCTACGCAGTGACTATCAATGAGACAGACCCAGTAGGCAGAAATATTTTAACTGTTAATGCTAAGGACAATAACACTCAGGTAAAGAAAGTTGGTTTGTATTTTTAGTTTCCCAGTAAGACAATGGTTTGTTTAAGCTAGATGGAAGATTTGTTAAAGTTAGACATATATTTGTTAAAGTTAAACATATATTTGTTAAAGTTAGACATATATTTGTTAAAGTTAGACATATATTTGTTAAAGTTAGACATATATTTGTTAAAGCTAGAAATATATTTGTTAAAAGTTAGACATATATTTGTTAAAGCTAGACATATATTTGTTAAAGCTAGAAATATATTTGTTAAAAGTTAGACATATATTTGTTAAAGCTAGACATATATTTGTTAAAGCTAGAAATATATTTGTTAAAAGTTAGACATATATTTGTTAAAGCTAGACATATATTTGTTAAAGCTAGAAATATATTTGTTAAAAGTTAGACTTATATTTGTTAAAGTTAGACAGTGGTACGATAAAGTTAGACTATAGTTTGTTAAAGTTCAACAATCATTTATTAATTCTGAATGATGAAATATTTCAATCTACATATGGAAAACATTTTTATTTTAACTTCAGTAAGCTCCATCTTTGTTGTTTATCTCTCTATTTAAATAGGACATTGTTACATATTATGCCACTGGAGAAAGTGATACCTTGAACTTATTTAACATACTGAGCAATGGACAGATCATCATCACCAACAGTCTCCTAGGAATACCAAAAGACACTTACACAGTAAGTTTGGTCTTGAGTTGAATATTAATGGTTAAGAAAAGTTAATTTTTAAAGGCTTTTTCCTTCAACTCTATCCTCTATTATTCAAACAATATTTATAGCAACACAAAGCTTTTAACTTTTATAAAAATCTGGCATGACATAAAATAAATGTTTTCTTGTTTCTAGACCTTTTTTTTTTTCAGTTTCTTCAACTGTATTCTCTATTATTGAAACAATAGTTATAGCAGCACAAAGCTTTTAACTTTTATAAAAATCTGGCATGATATAAAATGTTTCTTGTTTCTAGATGAATGTCTTTGCTCGAGATAATGGCACTCCACAAAGACAAACACCTGTCACAGTGTCCATCACAGTTATCCGTTTCCCTGGCAACCCAGTGTTTAACAATGGCCCATGTGTGGACACAATAAGTGAGAATAGACCATTGGGAAATATCAATTATGTACTGAATGTTACCGATACCAGAAACTTGGTTAGTAAGCAATGTACATTTATGACTAGTTTTAGGTCTACACAACATGTTAGGTTGTCATAAACTATATGCAACATAAAATTTCAGTATTCAGTATAGTATGTTAGGTCAGAGTAGTTTGTCTAGTTTAAAGTAAATATTTTAAGAATACGTGTGATAGGTAACTGTCATGTTACTTACTATCAGGTCAAATACTTTTCTTTTGTTTTTATGCCTTTATATATATTTGTAAACTCATTCCAATGTGACTCTCTCCAGGGTCCGCTAGTGTTTGAAGAGACTGGTGAGTTCTACCCAGCCCCTTACTTTTTCAATGTTAGTAACCTGGGCTTCATTTCACTGACTCAGAACCTTAGAAACAGCTCCATGAAAGAAACCCAGCTTAACGTAAGTTTGTGATTTCTTGTAAAACATTTTAAAATTACTATAAAAGCTCAGCTTTTACTACATATAGATATAACATATGAAACTCTGTATCTCTTATCTTAGAACTATGGTTTAAATAAAAAATTTAGAAAAGTTGTTCATTTATCTATAATTATAAATATATATAAAAACATCCAAGAATATGTCATGTGATGTTTCAGTATGCTGTGAGAGTGTATGACTCCTTGAGACCAAATCGTAGAGTGGAAATACTCTGTAACATCACGGTGCTGCGAAACCAATATGCTCCAACATGGACACTGCCATCATACAGTGCTGAAATCAAAGACAGCCACCCTGTTTATGGATCTGTTGTGGTTGTGACAGCTACTGATTTAGACCCAGGGGTAAGATATTAGCTTCACTCTTTAAGTCAATGTTTAGGTTTTAACATCACATTAACACAAATTTATGTTGATGTATTCTTTCCTCAGGATGTCATCAGCTATTCTATCATCAATGAAACCCAACAAAGAGACCTCAACTCTGGACCTTCAGTGTATTTCTTCATTGACACTGCCACTGGCCTCATCAGTCTGAGAAAATCTGTCAAGGGAACAAACATTAAAAGCTTCATTGTAAGTTTTGTTTCCTTTTTTCTAGGTTTATTTTTCTGTCTCTTTTAGTTTGATTTCTATTTCTCATCACTAGCTTTATTTATGTCAATCCCACATAGTGAAATTCAACTCGTCTCATATTAGTAGTTTTTATTTCTGTTTCTCATTACTAGATTTATATCTGTGTTACATAATTATGTTTGCTTTGGTATCACATCACAAGTTTTTTTTTTTTCAATCTTAACTAGGTTTTAGTTTAGTCACACATTACTAAATATACATATTTTTTAAGTTCTTAGTACTAGGTTTGGCTCAAGGTTAGTTTCAGTAGTGAATTAATTGATTTCGAGTAGATAATGATAGTTACAGTTAGAATTATAGTTAAAGTAAAAAAAGGAAAAATACCCCTTTCAGACCTTGTGATATACAGTCCACAGTTAAAGAGGGTGTCATATAGCTAGGACAACCACCAACTGCCTTTACTTTCGCAAGATTTTTAAATTTCTGCACCCTACAAAATCAAGAAATTTCAGCAGCCAAGCATTTTGCCACTCATCAACTGTGCCCCCATGGCCACCATAGAATGTCTTTAATTGTCTTTGATATCATTCATAGACCCATTCATGTGTTAGAATTGTACATTTTGTGAAATGAATGACGTATGCCCTTCTCTATCTACAGCTAAGAGTCATGGCCTGTGACAATGGCTACCCACAGAAGTGTATAACTACTGATGTTCCCATCACGGTGAACTATACTGGTATCTACCCCGTTTTCATAAAGAACGAGACTGCACAAATCATCGACACCTTAGCTGTTAACAGTTGGGTTGCTCAGCTTACAGCTACAGATGCAGACATGGCTAGCACAGTAAGTTCTTGTTTTGAAGACCTACTCAGGAGTATATCTAGAGTATAATGCCGATTGAATGGATTCATTATGTTTTTGGTTTAAAGTTCACCAAAAAATCTCTTTCATTGTGTTATTTAATAAATTCAATATATTTTTATATTTATATTGCATATATTGGGCTGCTTATAATGTGTTATGCACTTTGGCTTGTTGTTACTATAGTCCCAAATTCAAATCTCCCCTTCCTCAATCTCTGCCACCCTGCAGGAAGTTTAGACTAAGTGAAAAAAAAATCATTTCCAAAGGAATATTAATGAATTGTAAAACAAACAATGTAAAATTTGAATAATGGCAATGTCTTTAATTCTGAAGATAAAGGATGAGTGCAGTGTTTCACATGACTGCAAACCCAGTTGTGACCTGCAAATTTTTCTGCATCTCATGTCCCACAGTGGTCTATTTAAGTTGTCTATTTCTTTCCATTGTTACAATGTTTGATTTGAACTAATTTGTTCCTTGTAGCCTAAGTAGTTAACACAAATTTTGTTGACTTTTCAGAGTTCTATTCAGTATGGCTTTGTGAATCCACCACCAGCTTACTTTAATTTAAATCCAGACACTGGCAACATAACTTTAGCCAAATCTGTACTCTATGATAATTCTCCATCATACCAAGTAAGTACATAGCCTTTTGTCTAAACAAAATACATGTCCATTTGTCTAATTACATCAAAATACAAAAGAAAAATGCTTCTTTGTATAGCTACATCAAAATACATGTCTATTTGTCAAATCACACCTAAATTTATGTCTATTTGTCTAACTACACCCAAATATATGTCTGTTTGTTTAACTACACCTTAATTTATGTCTTATTTTAAAATTACACATAATTTTATGTCTATTTTTCTAACTACACCATTTATTTATGTCTTTTTGTCTAACTACATATAAATTTGTCTAACTACACCTGGTTATTTCTATTTGTTTTGTTTAACAAAATGGTTTTGTATGATTATAACGAGATTTGTGTTTTTCTTATTGTGTAGTTCTATGTGACTGCAATAGACAAAGCTGATCCAGACAGAGTAGCAACGGCAGCTGTTACAGTTTTTGTTATCAGAAATCAAGAAGGACCAGCGTGTCGGTTCAAGTCTAATAGCATTAGCATTTTTGAATACACTTCTGTACCATCCTTGGTATTTACACTGACAGCCACTGACAAAGATGGGGTAAGAATTGATATATACATACTTACTTTGTACACAAAGGCACACTTTTTTTGGACTATATTTTTATACAAATCTTTTTTTTTTTTTAATTATTTTTTATAGAAAGCCCTTTATTTTGCATATTGAAGTGATACTGATCTTCTAACTCCAATAATTTCATTTTCAGGATATTCCAGAATATACACTCATTAATGTTTCACCTCCACAAAACAACAGTGATCCAATATTCTTTATGAATGCTAAATCTGGTCAACTTTGGCTATTCAAGAGTCAAGAGAGAACAACAACAACTTTATACAATGTAAGTTTAACGAGACAAATATTTCATTCCAAGCTTTTAGCTTGCCGGGACTGCCATGAAATAAATAACATAATTTTTTATTTTTTTTACTAAAGTAATTATCTGCAGGGATTCTTGTCATCTTCTTCATCTAGTCAGCTTTTTGCTGCTGAGCTGTAAGCTCTTTTGCAGTCTATGCCAAAGGAAAGTAGTGTGCTGTTTTTCTCAGTTGTTTTGCACTGCAATGCAGGGTATTGGTTAGGCTTAGTGGCTGTGGTAATAGCGCTACTTTCATGCTAATAGCATGCTCAGAGCGCTTTGGTCCAATCTCATTTGTATCTAGGAGTTGGTTTTCCATGCTGCCTTTAGGTTAGGCACTCAGTAAACACAACTCTGCCCGAGTCAGGTGTCGAACCTCGAGCCCCCTTCTAGGTAGCCAAGTTCAAGCGCACTTAGCCTCTCAACCACGCTTCCCACACAAACCAATTGGTTTGCATGGTCATTATTTTGTAAATATCTTTGCCTGTGCTTTCTAATGCCCTTTCATTGAGCCTTTCTTCTTTATAATTGCTGGCTAACATTGACTTGACTGTGTTAAAAAAGTAATTTTTATTATTGATATTTATTGTCTGCTAAACTATATGACAATGCATACTTTCTTATTCATCAGCTTACTGTTCAAGCATCAGACAATCGTCTAGTGAATCCCAAGTCAGATCTCTGTTACATTATAGTAACCATAACTTTAGATCAGCCTCCTTTTTATACCAATCCCAATGCCAACCGCAACATCAGTGAGTTTACTAACCTTGGAGTCATCAGCAGAGTGCAGGCCACAGATCCAGACCTACAGGTATGTACATTCACAAATATAATACTTTGTTTTGTTTCTTTTTCTTTTAACTCTATATTTTTAATGATTTATATTTATCACATTTTGTCTATAGGGTCAGATACAGTACTCGCTTGTTGGGCTTTACCCAGACCAGAGTTTCTTCTCTGTCAACTCAGTAACTGGAGATATCAGCTTAGTACGCTCTTTGACAACTGATCCAGTCAATCAGGCATCATATACTGTAAGTATTTCCCTTAGTCCAGTTAAATATCTACAAGCAGAACATATTTTTAACCTGATTCATTCATGCCAGGTGTCTTTACATTGGGTCTTTGGCTACTTTTATTTTGTTTTGGTCACATAATAGAAGCTGGCCCCGATCTGTCACTCTTTTGATATAGACATATTACTGACTCTAAAATTTGTTATATTTAAGAATAAAATAATAAGGCTTTTCTTTGAGTCCAAAGATTAATGAAAAGTACAGTGGATCATGTAGATATGCAGTCGCTGCTGCGACCTACATATTTTGCCACATCCAGTGCAGACATATTTAAGAATATAGAAAGGGACAAATAAAAGGATAAACACTGTATTGTCTTGATTATCTTTCCATTGAAATCTTCTGTTTGTTTTATGTTTTTCTAAATATAGAACATGACAAGTTTTGAGATTTTATTTATTAGCTATAAATCAACAGAATATGCTGTTTATGAAATCTCTCAGTGCAGTAAATGCCTTATAACAATGTTAATTTTTGTTTCCAGTTAAGAATTGAAGCTTATGATAGCTTGCGCCCAAATCGTCGAGCCACTCAGGATGTTGTTATATCCGTTGTTCGCAATTCCTATGGACCAGTGTTTTCACCGCAGCGATATGCTCAGACTATTTCAGAAACCTTTCCAGTGGCATCATCTGTTCTTTTAGTAACTGCCACTGACCAAGATAATGTAAGAGAAATATTAACATTTAATAAAAACTTTTTAAAAATTTATCAAAATTTGCAATTCAGTTCATCACTAGAGTTTCTAGTATTTTTTTTTATCACAATTTGATTCTTTACAATACATTGTTACTTTATGTTAGTAAATGTGTATTCCCTACATCATAATTTCTACTGACCCAGCTCTGATTGATAAGAATTGTTTTTGTTCTTATTTTAGGAGACTTTGAGCTACAACATCTCAGCCTCAACTGATGATGGTTTGAACTTTTTCTTCATGGATGGCCCAACACTCAGAACTAAAGCTGATCTTAGATCTGCAAAGAACAATAGTTACACGGTAGGAAAAAAATTGCTTATCTTTTGTTTTCAAATACTATTATGTATTTTCTACATAAGTTATGAATTAAATCTTTAAAAAAAAAAAAAACTATTTGAATTATCTCTGTGTTTGTAAACAGCTGACTATAACAGCAACAGATCCAAGGGGAAGAACTTCTAGTGCATTTGCAGACATCACCATCACTAGAGTGGCAGGGGACCGTGCTCCAGTATTTGATCTCAGCCCCTACACTACAAATATCAACCAAAACCAGGCACTGAATGTGCAGATAATAGACACCAATGCAGTGGATCCAGATATTCCTACTTTACCAGTAAGTGTAACTCACTATATTTGTCACAATAGATGTTGAAGTGTTAACTATTTCTTGTTCAGGCTTGTATGTGTTAGGAGGCTACTAAACTACTATTGTTTGTAATAAAACATTTGACCTTTTACCTTTCCATTTAGTCTTGTGGTGTACAGAAAATAAATGTGAAATATAAATCTGTTGTTTTGTTGTTCTACTTGTTTATGTTAGCCTAGTTTTTTTTTCCATTTCCTTCATTCAAGTCCCTCCTTCATTGAGAGTGGGCAGACAGCTGATCACAAAAATGGCTCTAATGATATTACTAGAAATTTAAAAGTTGCTGTATGTCACTGAGAAAAAAATTACTTTATTGTTGGCCATTTGGGGAAAACTCTAATTTGACTGTTATAATTTTTCAAAGTAAAAATAAATAATTTAGCTAGAGACTAAATCTAGGTCTAGATCCTATATGGTGTTTTGAAAGGACTATTGTGTACTTGACAGGACTATCATGTTCGGAAATTTCCAAATGTAAGGTATAAATAATTCAAGAGTTTAATAAATTAATATTCAGCAAAATTTAGCTCATTGTCTTCAAAGTCTAGATCTAAATGCTTATCATTGGAATATTAAAATGTGTACTAGATCTATGCATTCGCTTAACCAGGATTTTTTCTCTGGGAGAAGGGGGAAGGAGCGGGATAAAAGAAATGTTTTTAAATCTAACAAAGGAGGTATTGTCTTGTTTAAAAAATTATTTTAATGTTTTTTCTTGTTTCTTGTTTATTTTTTTTTGTGTTATTTACGTTGTTTAGTTATTGACATTGTTTACTTGTTTATGTTCTTGTACTTGTTTTTATTCTTTTGTTTATGTGAGACCATACACTAATCACACAACTTTTGTTTTCCAGAACCGAGTTAAGTATGAATTGGTGGCTCCTGCAGACTCCAACTACTTTTCTATCAACAGAGACACAGGTGTCATAAGTGTCAACAAGTCACTTCGATCTGATCCATACAACAATGCCTTCTACACTGTAAGTTCGATATTAAATACAATTTTCTGTTTGCCTGCATTTGTGTGTGTTTGCATGCTTGTGCACACATCAGTTGAGTTAAGCTTTTGACTTCAAATTTGTATTTTCTATTTATATTCTGAGTCTACTCATCATCTACTATTGTATGCTGTATGCACAACTTTTGTCTTTCAATATTGTGGTGGCCAGAAATCTTCCTATTAAAATCAAAAGGCTCTACATTCATATATAAATTAGTTGACTACAGAATTTATTCCCTCTTAGCAGAAGGTGGGCCTGGCGTTATTAAGAAAACAGTGTTTGGACATAGTACTTGTCTAGTAATATTCTCTTAACTTATAAAATAAAAGGTTTTTATTCTGTTCCCCCAAACTAGAAACTGTAACTGTTTCACTTGTATAATAACAATGAAAATTAGTGATGGTTATATCATCTGAATAAATAAAAAAAAAAAAGCTTTGAGAACTAATACAATCATTTTGTGGAATTTTTTTTGTATATAGTTTATATCCACTCACTCTGTCTTTCTGCAAAAAGTGTGTACACGTTTTTTCTCTCACATCCATTCTTGGATCAAGTTGAAACTTCGCACAATTTTTTATTGGTATAAAGAAATGAATCAATAAAAAAAAAGTAAAGGAACAGTCAATTAATTACTTGTAAAAAGGAAAAGTATTCCTTCAGCATTTACAGATATGTAAATTTACTCAGTTTAGTCCCCTTAAATAATTGTTTATGCTATTTCTTCGATCAAGTTGATACTTTAAATAAGTATTTGTTGTACCAAAGAAAACATAAATAAATAAAAAATACTTAATTAGTCAATTAATTATTGATAATTAATCTTTTAGTTTGATATCAAATAAGGGAAATAACTTGTATATTATTGATAGATATAGTTCTAAGGGGAGAGTTATTCCCCTTTAGATAAACTTTGTTGTTTTTTTTTTTTAGGATTTTTTTATATTTTGCTTGTTTAATGAAATAATCTTTCTTTATGTTTGATTATACAAACTATTGTTGATCTAATTCCATTTTGTCACTTGTATTTTTCAGTTGGAACTCTATGCTTTTGATGAACAAAACCCAGCTCTAAAGGGAAAAGCTTATGCTGTTATCTTTGTGGATCACAATCCTAATGCCCCAGCGTTTACTCTACCAAGCTATTCTGCTACCATTCCAGATTACTTCAGTTTAGGAGGCAGCGTACTTGGTGTTACTGCCACAGACGCAGACAATGTAAGTAGACATCTGAAACATCGAAGGAGATTCATTCTTATAACAAAAAATATTTGTGAGGTTGTACTTCTATTTAAATGTTGACCTGCAACTTATTATTCACACAAAGAAGGGGTGGGGAGATGCTAGATTTATAATTTAACATCACCAGCGTTATTTAAGATAAAGTTTTCAGAAGTGTTGCTATTTTTCTAGAACTTATCAGGAATTAGTGTGAGGTATCTTTTCTTATTTAATACAGACGTTACTTCAGTAAAGAAGATGATTACGTCCTATGCATCATGCTTTCAGTCATGCATTTTAACCTATGACCTAAATTCTGCTAAGTCACTGGTTTTCCTGGCTAGCTCAGGCAACCTATTCCATGCTCTAATAGTACTAGGGAAGAAGGAGCACTTGTACAAATTTGTCCTAGCATATGGAACTAGGAATGTGCCTTTATTTTTGTATCTTTCTGAGTATTTTATTAGAATTTGTATTTGAAGATTATGATTCAGTAATATTATTTATTAGGACTTTTAAAGGATCCACTTGAATGTATGTGCAATTTGTCATGTCTTAGAATTATTTAATTATGTAGTCAGTCAGAAAGCTTATTTAAGTTCCAGAGTGAAAAGCCTAAATTATTTAGGAAAGATGCTTATTGATATGCATATGCCTCCCTTTATTTAGGATACTGTCAAGTACTACATGCTCACGGGGGATGCAAATGGTGCAGCTGCTCATCAATTCTTTGACATCAGTCCAAATGAAGGAATAGTTCGTGTCATTCAGAATCTTGCATTAGCTCCACAAGATCTATACACAGTAAGTTTTTCTGGACGCATTTTAATCTCTTGATATTCCTCGTGATTTTTTTGCATTTATTCATAGAACTTCATAGTCGTATTTAAATGAAGATTGATAAGAAAAATCATTTTATTTCACATTTTTATACATTCTACTCTATTGTTGAGCCATTCTTTGATGAACAAGTAAGTGACTTATAAACAGAAAATCTCCTTTATTTATGTTGACATAGTTCATAGTTGCTTTACAAGCCAGATTAAATTATCTGATTTTTACATATGCATATTTCAGTGACCCAAAAATTCTTTTTAAAAAATGTAGATAATATGTTCAGCAAGTAAACCTCAAGCTTTACCACACACATAAATAATCGCATCCACATAACCTTTTATCATTGACAGCCACAATATTTTACCTAAATAATTTAAAGGCGCTATATCATTGTAATACATTTTTCTCCATTTCAGTTCCTTGTCACTGCTTTTGATTCTGCTACTCCTACAAAAACAGCCACAGCGTCAGTTACTATAACCATAACTAGAGATAGGTTTGCTCCAACTTGTCCATCAGGACGAAACAGTACATCTGTGGATGAAACTGCGATGGTCAACAGCCCAAATCCATTATTTAATTTTGTAGCCACTGATCAAGATGGGAATGTAAGTAAAGACAAATTACAGACACAGATACGAATAATTGAAGGATAGGATTCAATTAATATGGGCTAAAATACAAACCATGATTAAGATGAATGAAACATAAAATTGTATTCACCTAGGTGCCCGCACTAGTCTATGAGGCAAGTGGTAATGGATTAGGCAGAGTCTTCTTCTTTATCAATTCAACAACTGGAGGAGTCTATGTGAATATCCCCTTAACTTCAACCAGTGTTAACAGATTCGAGGTACATTATTTTTCTTTTGTTATCATATAGTTTGTATGTCTTAGATCTGTTTCATTTTATTATCTTATGAAAACGTGTTCTTTTTCAAGTGTGTCCAGATTAAGCAGTTTTCTATTAAACTAAAATGTTTAGTCCTTCTTCCCACCTTAATCCTCTGCATTTTAAAGACATATGTCCTTATGGAAAATCTTCTTCACCTTCACTTATCCCTTAGTCTGTTAGATCATTGGAGCACCACACAGGATTTGTCAACTGTCTTTCTCCATTCCTCTTTGTGTTTTGCCTTGGATAGAATTTCATTCACTGACAAGCCTGTTCATTCCTTGATGTTGTCTTCCTCTTCATCTTCTTCCTGGTACTGTTCCCTGAAGAAAGGTTTTTGTGAGCCCTGAAGACCTTGTGATGTGGCCATAGAGTTAAAAGTTTATATTTTTTGACAGTGGTTAGCAGGTCCTCATGAGGTCCAATATCTATAGTAATCCTGTTTCTAATTTCTTCATTTGTGATGTGGTCTTTGTAAGTGACACCTAGGATCTTTCCGTAGCAGGAATAATAAAGGTTATTATTATTATGTATTCAGAGCTTGTTTAAATATTATTGCGCGTGTCTTCTGCCTGAAGAACAACTCTATATGTTCTATATTTTTGTACTTCATTGAATTTCTGCTATTAGAAATCATGTTTATGTAGTTCATGTCCTTGTGGTGTATGTCTTACCTTGCAGCTGGAAGTAGCTGTCTATGACCCCAGGAATCCAGCAAAGAAAGGGTTTTGCAATGCTACAATCACAGTCAACAGAGACTTAAACCCACCAGTCTTTGAGAGAAATATAGTTACCTTCAATCTGAATGTCTGGGAGTATGAAAACTTTGGCTATGAAGTGTTGGACCTCAACGCCACTGATGCAGATGTAAATGTAAGTGGCAAAAGTGCTGTCTTATATTGTTGTCTTATATTGTTGTCTTATATTGTTGTCTTATCTTTTGTAGTTTTGATTTTTTTTCTGCTCTTCTAGTCCATAGAAACAAATATTGGTTTTATTCCCTCACTATTCTATGTTTATTTATTTACTTCTTAGTTTATTTTATTAGCGTTTTTTGTTTCTTAAATTTTTGTTGTTAGCTTTGATTTTGACATGATTTTTTTTTATTCTAAGGACTTTGTGCGCTATTACCTTGATGGTGATAGTGTGACTAATGCCTTCTTTGAAGTGGATGACGTCACTGGTAAACTGACTCTCCGACAGCCTCTACATGGAAATTCAAGAAATACTTATCAGGTTAGAAAATCTTTCTCAGATTAATTTGAAACTTTGTACAAGTATTCTTTTTCAAAACATAAATCAATAAAAAATTAACCAATTAGTAAATTAAATATTGGTAATCAATTAAATTTTGTTTGATATCAAAAAAGAAAAATAAATCTTACAGTATTGAGAGTTATGGTTGTGAATATGTTATATATAGATAGATTTTGGATGATATGAAATGGTCAAAACACTTAAAGCTGTTTTATTCAAGCCAAACTGAAGTTTATTTAGACTTGCCAATTGTTATATTTGCCTCCTTCACAGTTTAATGTTGTTGCTAATGATGGACGGCTCAGAAATGCTACAGCTTCAGTCACTGTGAATGTAATCAGAGACAAGATCCCATACTTTGTGAACTTGGTGACTGTAGTGAATCTTCTAGAGACTCAAGCTGTTGGCTCTAGTGTACTCAATGTCACAGCTCAAGATGATGATCGAAGGGTACATACATACATGAATTTTATCTGATTAACCCTTAAATTTGAATATTTCTTTGAGTTGAGCAAAACGTATATAGTTAAATATCTTATTCTTTCTGTCAACTTTCTTTTAATTTATCTGGCATAACAGCCACTCTCTCAAATCCTGATCCTCCATGTCAGAATTATAGTATTTCTACATTTTAAAATGGTGCTTCATCATTTGCTAGTTATAGTCATGAGGGATGTTATTTATGTTTGAACAGGGTGTGATTCAATATTTGTCAACTGGTAGAGGATTGGCAGAGAGCTTCTTCCAGATCAACACTTCCACTGGAAGCATTACATTGCTAAGAAATCTGTCCACTGACATTAGTGGGTTTTACGATGTAAGTAAATAATTCAAACTTTTTTTCTCTAGTGTTTCCTTTGTTGTTTTCATCGTACATACTTAGCTATACTTAGTTTCCTCTACTTAAGAAGGTTTTCTTTCTCTGTAGCTTGAGATCTACGCTTATGATTCAGTGCTGCCATCTGTAAGGAGCAATGCCGGAGTGATCAGATTTAACATCATACGCAACCAGTACCCTCCTGTGTTCCAGTTCTTGCCATACAACTTCTCCATTGATGTAGATACTAATGGTAACACATTGGGCCTGTTGGTCGGACGTGTCAATGCAACTGATCGTGATGGTGTAAGTTATTTTTGTATTATACATGTGCATATTTAAGAATTTGTTGTTTTTTTGTTAACTGTAAATGTGAATGCATAAAAATGAGCACAAATGATAAAATGTACTTCAAATGTAAAATCTTTTTTTTTTAAATAATTTAAGATTTAAAAAAAAATAAAAAAATCTATCATCTAGAGATAAAATAATTGTGTAAATAGATATACTCTTTAAATGCAAGAAGACAGAATTTTTTTAAATTACAATTTTGATTTGTATCTCATGGTTTTGACCTTTTTTATATTACCTCATTAAGTTTACTTAATCTATTTAATCATGTTTTTCTTTCAGGACATCCCCTATTACACTCTGATAAGTAATCAAGATAACTCTGGCAACTACTTCTTCTTGGACAGAAACACAGGCAACATTTACTTAATCAACTCACTGGCTAATCTTCCAGCTACACAAACTCTGTTCAGGGTTGGTCACTCTAGATTCATTTGTCTTCTCTATCTTACAATCTAAGTAAACCAATTTAGAAACACTAGATCACTTTATGAAATTGTATTCAACCACTGGTGTTGTATTCTATTAATAATTTTATTGTTTCATTTATGCTTCAGTTCTATGTGACGGCCACCGACAGGCTCATTCTCCCACAGACAGCACAGGAATTAGTCACAGTCAACCTGGTTAGAGACCAGTTTTCTCCAACATTTGGATCTACCAATATTTTTAATGTAACAGTAGATGAGCACAGACCTGTTGGTTTTTCACTGCTTACTCTGGTGGCTACAGATAGCAATTTACAGGTAACCCAATGTCTAGAGCTAATCTCTGAACACTATTTTAAATTAAAAATCAAAAACTGATACTAATGTAAATAGTTTTTAGAGTTTGTGGATTAAGAAAGAGTATTTTATGAAACTATGAAAATTAATTTGTGCCTAATTGTTTGTATTAATTAAGTATAAATTGATGAGCTAAAAGGATCTTGTAAAGAAACTGTGCTTCCACCTTTTTGAAATAAGACATGTGTTTTTAGGTTGAGTGTGTATGTCATTAAATGTTTTTTGGGGTTTGATTGTTTTAATTATGGTAGCTCTCTTTGTGAATGTTTTTTTATTCCTAATTACTCAAGATAATTTGTTTAAAGTTATAGCTAGAGGTTCTATGTATTTTCACCTTGCAGCCAATCATTTCTATTTCATAAAAAATTATATCCAATGCTTGCCATTACTTCACAGGGGCGCATAACTTATCTGGTGACCGGCATTGATCCTGCTGACAGTTTCTTCACAGTTGGAGCTACAAATGGAGTTCTTTCAATCAAAAGAGATCTCAGATTGGATATTATACCCAGAAGAGATTATACTGTAAGGAATTATCTTTTTCTAATAGTATTTTAAGCACTCTTTTTAAATGAAATTCATATCATTTGCTACTTGTAATTTTGTTGTTGTTTTTTCAGTTGACTCTTGTAGCCTACGACAGCACATTCCCCAACAACAGAGCCTCTGCCACTGTGTATATCACTGTCACTAGAAATGTCAACAGCCCTCAGTTTACAACATCACCTATATATGTTACTGTCTCAGAAACTAAATCAACACAAGATATCGTTGTCAGTGTCAATGCCACAGATAATGATAATGTAAGAACAAGTATTTTGTCACTTTTTGTTTATTGTTCATAAAGAAATGTATACTATTGTGATGCTGCGTATTTCCCATAGCTCCCTTAAAAAAAAAGTAATGTCATTGCTATATGTAAAATAAATGTAACTATTCAGTATGTCATGAATTTGTTAATAATTGTGGGCTTTTTTTTTTGTAAGTGCAACTGACTTATTCTTTGTTTTAGAGGATCATCCAGATTGAAAGAGAATAGGCCTACTGATGTTTTAAGGGGCTATCCAGACTGAAAATGAATCCAAACTGAAAAGATTTTCTTTATGGGGCTATCCAAACTGAAAGAAAAAACTGATTTTTTATGGAGCTATCCAAACTGAAAAGGAAGAACCGATATTTAAGGGACTATCCAAACTGAAAATAAATACTAATTTTTCAAGGGCTATCTACACTGAAAGTGCAAACTAATTTTTTAGGAAGCTATCTAGACTGAAACTGATATTTTTAATTTACTACCAAAAGGAACATTTCCTTCTTTTTGTTTTTAATCTTTCCAATTTGTGTTTCAATGGCTAACAAGTTTCTCATATAATTCTTCATACAAAACTTTCAGATCTTAATTTCTAGCTATAACTTGCACATTGCTTCATATTATATAAGTAAGCAACTAATAGACATAACAAATCTTATCTTATTATTTATTCTTATCAGGACACAATCAGCTATCTTCTTGTCAGTGACAAAAATGGAGGTGATGGACTGTCTTTCTTCTACATTGAACCCAACACTGGCAGGATTTACCTGAGACGACCACTCACTGAGAGTACTAACAATGCTTACACTGTAAGTGTCATATCATCAAGGATTATCTTGTTATTGCCTATTCTTTATTTTACCTAACAGAATTTCATTAAAAAAAAAAGATTTTGCTTATTTTTGTCTTGATCTTGTCATTAATTGCCAATAAGGAATTAAAATGATAGTGGTTAAAAAGGGATAAATTTTTTTTGGGGGGGGCTTTGTCGTTCAGGCACAAAATATTAAAAATGATTAGAATGTAATTCTTTTACAACTCCTTAACAACTTTTCCTCAATTCCTTTAGTCTGTTGAACCTTTGGGGCACCAAACAACATCTGTTGACCATCTTTCTACATTCTTTGTCTTTTGTCTTGTATAGAAATTTTTTCAATAACAGGCCTGTCCATTCTTTGATGTTGTCTTCCCATTGCTTTCTCTGTCTGCCACTTCTTCTTTTTCCTGGTACTGTTCCTTGAAAGAAGATCTTTGCGAGGCCTTGGGACCTTGTGATATGGCCATAGACTTTAAGCTTACTTTTTTTTTTTTTTTTTTTGGAACAGCAGTAACAACTTATCCAGTCTTCAATAGGTTATGCTTGCCTTGGGTGTGGCAAAATATGTAGGTCACAGCTGGGGCTGCATAGCCACAGGAAATACTACATTCCTCACTAATCTTCGGACTCGAAGACAAGCCTTATTATTTCATTAGGTTGCAATGTTCAATAGACAATACTATCTTTATAGCTGAATTTTAAAAATCTGCTTTAGTATATTGATGCACCTAGATGAATGACTGGTTTTGGTTTTGAGGCATAATCTCCTGTGACTATACATGCTAAAATATTATTTTTGGAAAACACAAAAAGAACATCTTCAATAAAAATCTTTATCAAAACCTGAATACAATGTCTGTAGTATTTTATAATGTAACCAAATAAATTCTCATTTTTTTTATCCTATTCAGCTTGTTGTAAGAGCAACAGATTCAGGCAACCCACAAAAGTCAAATGATACTGATGTTATTGTGACCATTAAACGAGCGGAACGACCTGTCTTCATTATTAATCAAGAAACCATCTCTATTCCAGAGACCCAAGCCATTGGGAGCTCTATTTACAACTTTGTGGCAACTAAGCCTGGAGCTACTGTAAATATGATATGCTAATAAACATTAACATACAGTATTTTCAAACACATTTTAGTGCTCTCTAATTGAATACAATTTAACCAGTCTCCGTACGTAATCTCCACAGATCGGCTATGAAGTTGTTGGTAATGGCATTGCACCTTATCTCTTCGACATCTCGAGCAATGGCACTGTCATTGTTAAAAATAGCCTCAGAGGTTTCAAGGACATGTCATACACAGTAAGAAATGGAATCTTTGCTTTGTTAATTAGTTAGACTAATTCTGATAAAATAAAAAATGTTGATAAAGAGTTCATACTGTAGTAAAACTAAATTGAAAAGTAGAATATAGTTTTAAGTGTTATGTTTAGCAAGAGTGATTCTTTAAAGAATCAGTAAATGATTATTGGATTCAGTGGTATCCAGTTTCCTATAATATTTACTCTGCCTAATAGTTAGATTTCAAAAGGTTTCCTCAACATTGACTTTTTAAAAAATTCTGTTTTAAAATACTTTTTTAACAATTGTATTGGTTTTCAGGTGTTCATGTTGATTATTGTTTTCTTTATTCTATTTCTCCAGCTTGCTATCAATGCGTTTGATACCGCTGCCCCACAGTTTAAGACTCCAGCATTGCTGACCATTAATGTAAAAAGGAACGTGAACACACCAGTTTTTACAACCACCAACTACTATGCTAATGTCTCACAGAATACTGTCCCTTACACAAAACTTGTTGATGTTCAGGCCAATGACACTTTAGATGGGGTAATGGTTTTATATCCATTTAACCTTATGTTAATAAGTGGAACTTGCATCACATATTTCATGAAGTTGTCTGTAAAATGATGAAAAAAAAATTAATTAATATAGATTTTACTCTTTTTTTATATATATTAAAGAAATTGACATTTAAATTTTAAAAAGAAAAACACTTTTAAAATTTATTTTTTTTCATTTTAAATTCATTCATCTGCTAATGGGAATTTTTAATTTAATGCTTAAAAATAAAAGCATCTATAATTAGTTGAAGTAAAAGAAATATTGATGACAACTAGAGAAAAAATTAAATCTCCTGAAGTAATAATAAAAGTAACATTTTTGTCTTGTCGCTCCAGGACACCATCACCTACAGATTGACTGGACCACAAATTTGTTTGAACAGCTTCCGGGTAATCGCCACAACGGGAGAGTTTTTGTTGGTTGTTCCACCAAGTACTTTGCCTAATGGAACTCTAGATGTAAGTCTAAATGTCTCATTCAGCGTGTTAGAAATATTCCAAATTTACTTGATGCAATTATAATTATTTTATTCTAAGATGTGTGTGCAATAATATTGTGTGATGAGTGATAATAGTATAGCAAATGATATCAATAGTAATATTTTCACCTTTTATTACATGTAAGGACATATCCTTAATCCTTTTTAAAGTCAAAATCATCAGTTCATATTATGTAATGTTTTAGCTTGGAAACTAATACAACTATAGTTATCTTTTACAATGAGGAATATAAGAATGGAGCATAAGAGAGGAACATTGAAAAAGAGGAACTTTAGAAAAATGATTGATTATTGAAATTATAATGAAACAGTATTAAAGATATGTAATCGTGATTTAAATGTATACATCTAAATTTAAATTATACAAGTCACTAAATAGACCATATTATTTGTGTTTACTTACAGTGTATAGTAGAAGCTACAGACAATGGATATCCAGTTCCAAAAAACACCACCACGACAGTTCATGTCTCCATATCCAGTGAAGGCTCACCAATTTTCCAGCCAACGTTAAACATCACAGTTACTGACACTACCAATCCAAACTCCAGTCTGGGTCAAGTGACAGCCACAAAGCCTAAAGTCACAGTGAGTTTAAGCAACTTCACATCCAAAATGCATTTTTTGACATTTGAACCCTACCAGACTTCACTCCCTAAACCTTAACTGTCCCCTATACCTGAGTTCTCAAGGGCCACATCCCTCTTTTTTGTGCTATTAATCTAGCTCTAGAGCTAATAAAGTTCAATATTGTTCATATCAATCAAACTTTCACCTTTCTATTCAGTTGTACTTAAAAAACTTATTCTTAATATAAGTCTTCATTTATTAAAGTCAAATCATAAAAAAAATTAACTTAAGGCTTGTGAAAGTCTAGACTTACCATTAAGGTTCTTGTTCATAATCATAATGAATAAAGTCTATGAATACACATGGAAGTAGACAGTTGGAATGGCTATATGTGTGGTTGATTATTTTTTAGATTCTGACACATTTTTTTTTCATGTAATAGACAAGTACAGAAAAATAGGTTTAGTTGCATAGTGCCATTTTAGGAATTATCAAAAATCAGTACCATAGTTGGTAACTTTAAAGAGAAAACTTTTTATTTTCTATTGAACTGTTTATGAAAGTCAACTATTTTATCCTTAAACTGTTTGTTTTGAATATAGCATCAGAAGACTGTAATAAGGAACTTCTACTCTGATTAGCTATATTTCAAGACAAATAGTAGAAGCTTCAACTCCTAATGGAACATTCGTATACTGTCCCTTGGCTCAGGTGAATTGTTCTTTATACTTCCAGGGGCAGATTCAGTACACACTTGAAGGGGTCTACCCATCGCAGTCTTTCTTTGCAGTGAATTCAACGACAGGTGTGATCACCGTCACAAATGATTTGAGAAACGACCCACTTAAACTTACACAGTATATAGTAAGTCATGTATCTATTGTTGCCATCTGTATTGATGTAATTCTTCTTCTTCGTTCTCATCTGTATTGATGTAGTTAATTATATAGACTTACCATCCTACTGTAATTAAACTTTTAATCTACATGATATACAGCCTTATGTACATTTTTTTCCAACTATGAACTCTAGTTTATAGATTATTTCTTTCTACCTTAAATTTTGTCTGATTTACTATCTCTGAACTTTTATTATTTCCGAGCTTAGAATCTGTGATGTAAACTCTAGTGTATATATTGTCCCCTACTACAGTGGTGTATTTAATTAGACTTTTATCCTTCTTACTGTAAACATTTGATCTTAATGATATACTAGCAAGGTACCATTTCTTTCTATTTTTACAGCTTAGGATCTGTGCCGTGGACACTGGTTTCCCTCTCATAAAGACATGCACTGATCAATATGTTAATGTTAACCGCAACCAGTTTAGTCCAGTGTTCTATCCACCCACGGATAAAGTGTTCATTCCAGTAGACACCAGCATCACATCGTGGTCACGTCCACTGAATGTAACTGATGCTGACAGCGTAAGTTGTATTCTTATTGTCTGCAGTATAAAAGTTTTTGCGATTACTGTTCTTTTTTTATATATATATTCAGCTGCTAGCAAGAAGATTCTAAAGCAATATTTCTTTGTTTTGAATTTTGTTTTTTATATTTATTTTTAAAAATAATTAAATCAAAGTACTTTCTTTTTTTTTTTTTTAATTCCCTTGTAAAGTTGCTAATTATATTTGTTACTTGTGCCAGTCTAAAGTGACATGCTCCATCATCGGAAATGCCAAAGCTCAAGAGTATTTCAAGGTAGACCCCAACACCTGTGTTGTCACTTTAAGAAAGTCCTTGGTAGATGATCCAGATAAAACCACATTGTACTCCGTAAGTCTTCCTTTTGCTACTACTTGAAATTTCAATTGTTAAAATTCTGGCAGGCGTACTGAAGTGCAGTGTTACTGATGTTAATAGACATGATTTAACTTATGTCAAGTAGCAAGACCATTAGGTTCTAAAATTTCTTACTAGTTTAAGTTCTTAATAGGTATTGGTCTCTAAAAAAAAATTCTCTTTCTCTTATTTTTAGAAAAGAATTATTTAGAAAAGTTGTTGCATGCTTCTCTATTTATGTAGATCTACATATTTATTTACTAGTTTATATACTATAAAAAATATATTTAAAAATTTACTTAATTGTATTTACTATCTCCCACTGTAGATCACAGTACAAGCCACAGATAATGGATCTCCTGCTCAGAAATCAACTGCTCTCCTGGAGGTGCAAGTCAACAGAGATCTCAACAATCCAGACATTATCAATTTACCACAGACTACCACTATCAATGAAAACATACCACCTGGAACTTTCATTTTCAGAGGACAACCTAGAGATAATGATACAAATGTAATAGTCTGTCTTGTTTATTTTATAGTGGGAATTTACAGAATCAGTGGGACTGTTGTAATAAGTATATTGAAACCTACAGACTATCGCCTTGAGCGCCTTGACCCTACATTTAACAGCGCTCTGTAAATAAATTAGTATTATTATTAATATAGTGGGAACTTACAGGAACATGGGAATCCAATGAGACATGATATATAATTATTTTTTTTTTTTACCATCATTTTAAATTCTCATTCTCAATCATTTATTTATTTTTGACAGAGTCAAGTTGTCTGTGAGTTGGCACCAAGTTCAACCATTGTGTTCTTCCAGATCAACTCTTCAACTTGTGAATTGTTTCTTCGTAATTCTATAATGTTTGACAATCAAACCGTTTACCAGGTAAGGGCCTAGTACTCTCCTAATAAGTATATTAAAACATACATGACTTATTAAGAATAGTTTTAGAACCACTGGTTGTACTTAATTTTTGTTTTTATTTTCATTGTCTAGGTGCCCATTCAGGTCTACGACATTAACTGGCCTAATAATAAAGTTACTGAATACCTAACAATTAACGTGAACCGTAATTTGAATGCACCAGTTTTCTCTGGACCTTCCAATACTACCATTGCTAACAACTTCCCGCCAGGGGATACGGTTCTTATGTTGACTGCCACTGATGCTGATGGGGTAAGAGCTTCAACCATCTTAGTGTCATTTTTAATTTGGATGTAAAGTCTGAAATCAGCGTACCAACAGGAAGCAACATTTCATTTGAATAATACATGCACACATTAACGTAAATCAAACGCTCCTTCAGAAAGAAATTTTTCATATTGCAAATCAATTTATATGTGTTAATGGCTTTTAATTGACTTCACAGGATCGCCTGACCTTCAGTAAAGTCAATCCCAATGACAATGCCACTAGTAGTTTTATTGTCGACAGCACCACTGGCAATATCATCTTGGTCAAGCCATTGTCTGGACCATCGGTTTACACTGTAAGTTGTGTAGATGTCAAATTAGCTAACTTTCTGCTCCTGACCCTTCTAGTAGCAGTTAGAAAAATTGTCAACTATCTATTTTGCCTAGTCTGATTAACATTTAAAAAAAAAAAAATCTACTTTACAGTTTCAGAAAAGAATTGCAATGTTTAAAGATGAAATTTTTAATTCATATTGATAAAAATGTTATCTTGAAAATAAAATTTAGCATAAGTGATACTTTTGTAATGTTATAGAATTCCAGTAGTAGTGAATAGATTTTCTCTTTAGGAACAGAACTCTTGAGTAGTGTTGAATTGTTATGCACTGTTATGCACTGAATGCTTTCTTCTTTATAGTTTGATGTTAGAGTCACAGACAATCGTAATCCAGCCAAGAATGCCACCAAGACAGTAACAATCTATGTCTCTAATGTCTCCTTCCCTCCAACTTGGGTCAACGCGCCATACAATGCTACAGTCAACATTAATGCTGTTATCAACAGTGAAGTAATAGCAAACGTCAGAGCAGTCAAGCAGAGTCCAGTGGTAAAATAGATATTTTTATGTCTTTATAATTGCCTTTTCAGCATATATGTGTGATAATTGGCTTTTTCATTTATCCTTTCTGCACTAAAAATGGTAACACTTTAATAGCTGTACATTGTATTGCCATAAGTTAGACTGTTGTTAAACACAATCTGCTAAATTATCTGTTAGAAGACCTCTATTTTCTGTTTGAAATATATGAAAATATAAAGAAAAACGTTTAAAAACGTTTAACTTTTCTTAGTTTGATGTTAAAATGTCTTTTAATCTGGAGAAGAAAAAAAAATTTTAAACTACTTATTGACTTAAAACCTATAAATTACTAGAACCAATTAGTTGTTCTATTCTTACTGATTTTCTAATGATCTTGCTTTAATTTGGTGAAATTATATTCAAACTAAAAAAAATTCTCAGCTCACATTGATAACCATGATATTATATAAAGAAGCTTCAAAAAACCATATTTGAGTCTATTTAGGGCTAATGGTTGAGGCAATATGATAATTTAATATTAAACAAACCAAAAAGAAAAAAAGTAAAAAAAAAATATTTTGCATTTTAATGTGTCAAGAAATGGAAGGTACATGTTGAATCCATTTAACATTTTTTTTTAAAATGTTGATCACAATGTTTATTTGTTCTCTCAGGGCACCTTGAAGTATAGAATCATAGGTGGTGTACCAAGTGATGCATTAAATTTCTTTAGAATAGAGGACACTACCGGTCGTATCATTTTGACTAACAGCTTGGTGAATAGTCCATCCATGAATGCCCGCTCCAGTGTTGTGGTAAGTAGTATTAGTATTCAGTTTACAATGGCCTGTAATAATATTTATTTATTATTCATTGATCCTATATTTTTATTCAATTTGAATTGGCCTGTAATCTTTTTATAATCCTTACATATGTTTTCTATGTTTCACTCTAGCTTTTCATTGAAAGCTTTGATGACCGAGTCCCCTCAGAGGTGATCAGTAGTTCAGTCACTATTTACTTCAACCGTAACCTTAGTCCACCTGTCTTCATACCTACAACGTATTATGCAAATATCACTGACTATGATCCTCCTGGCACGAGTGTTATTGCCTTAAGTGCTACTGACAATGATCCATTGGTATGTTATCGTACAATTCTAATTGCTTTTACCCTTTGAGAGTGTTAGAGCTAGAACTTTTTTTTGATGAATAGTTTCTTATTTGATGTAGACGTAAAATGATCTTCATTACTATATCTTCTTTTAGCAACCAGAGAACACAATTATATATAGGCTGGATCCAAATAGAAATCCTGCTGATTACTTCACTATTAATAGCTACACAGGTCTTATCACGGTCGCGAAGATGGTTTCCCAAGATCCTTCAAAAACAAATAACTACACGGTAAGTAGCTTAGTGTCAGTAAGTTAAGTTATTAAGAATATTGTAACTAGTTGACATATCTCATGGTAATAAGTTTACCTTATAGATCTATATCATATGTAAGTAAGTTTAATTTTAAAGACCAAGCCACATTGTATGTTTAGGTACAGAAAGAGCAGTACAGCTGATTTCAAAGCCAATATAACTTTTGTAAAATAATTCCAGCTTTATGTACTTGCACAAGATCCAAGCCTTGAGCCTAAGACAGCCACAGCCACCATTTTTGTCACTGTGTATCGCAACAATGCACCCTTCTTTATCAATGATCCTTACACTGCATCCATCTCGGACACAATTGAAGTCTTGTTTACTTTCCTGACTGCATCAGCAGCTGACCCTGATGCACAGGTAAGGCTAGATATGTTAAGCTTCCATATTTAGCAAGGTATTTAACTCACTAAAAGAGTGTTAAAATCTTTTTTTGTCATTGAAATCTAAGTCTTTGTGTTTGTTTAGATTGACACCAGTTTTTTAAAGTATGAACTTCTTTGGTAAACTCACAAAAATGATGTTTCGTTGGAAAAAGAAATGAACTTTTATTATATTTATTTTTTAATCATAACGCTTTTTTATGTATACTAAAGGATTTTTAACATTTTTCAAGATTAGAAATAGTCTTAAAGGAATGAATTTATTCTCAATAAACACAGAGCAATTGTTGTTGTTTTTTTAACTTAAAGGAGCAACAAAAATATAATAACTGTTTACTTGAGTTTGCAATGATAACAGTTTCCTTTCTGCAACTCAGTAAAAAGTGATTATGTTTTACTTCTAGTGTGATGAACTGATCTCATTCCACCTGTCTAATCAGAACTTTTGTATTCATTTCCAGCGACCAGAATCAGAGAACAGTAAACTAGACTTCAGTATTATTAACACCAACAATGCTACAGACATAAGGAAAATATTTGGCATTAACAGTGCTGGACAAATATTCCCAGTTCGATCACTTCAGAATCTGCCATCCTCAGTCTATTCAGTAAGTAAACAGTAGAAAAATTGTTTTGTATACACATGTATTAGAGTTGTCAATTACTTTAAGAACTGAACAGATCTACATGGATTGTCATACTTCCAGATAATGAGGAAGCACTAAGTTTTTTGGTTTCTCTCACTATGTTGACATTGACAGTAACAAATTTTGTGGAAATTTCTGGTGCATAATTTCTGGAGTTTTCTTTTCAAACTAAGTATTAATCTATAAAGATAAATTCCCCCTCAACTATCTGGGTCTGGGTTTCCAAGATTACCTCTTTTTGTTTGTATTTAGAAAATTGTAAAAAACATGCTGTGACATGAACGATCCTGTATTACATCACTCAGAGAAACATCATTTGTTAAGTTTGAATTTGTTTGTCCCTTGTTCAACCAAGCTAAGATGGGAGACATTCATTTATAAGCCACTTTAAGGTCACTGTATACAAATTTTTACTACTATTGATGTAGGTCCACGTTTAGTTCTCTGTATTTCTCCTCAATTCATTACATAACAAAATGATCTTATCTGTTTTAGTACTTAAGGTAGCCCTTTATCTGCTTTAGTACTTGAGGTAGCCCTTTATATGCTTTAGTACTTGAGGTAGCCCTTTATCTGCTTTAGAATTATTCAGTCAGTCCTAAAGCCATTGCAGTATTAAGACTCTTAAAAGATAAGCCTGCCTTTTTTTGTGTTACTGGGATATATTGATGGTATGGTTTGGGTCCTAAGCATTAACTATCTCATTACATAAAGAAGTTGATTAGCCTTTCATTGAGAGCATCAAGAGACCCACTAAAGCCTGATTCCTTATAGCTTTATATCAGTGTTGCCCAAATTATTTAATCTGGGTACCTTATTCATTTCTGGCATACTTGTCAAGGGATGTGTTACCTTAAAAAAAAGGCACTGAGTCTCTTTCTGGTTTAATTATGCACTGTGTGCAGACGTTTCAATTGCTGAATAGCTTGGTCCCTGCTGGATATGTTTAGTTCTTTGACTTACATCTATTATTTATTTTCCAAATGGCTTTTCCAAATTTTGAGTTAATTTTTTTCCATTTGGACTGATTTTTTTTACCCATGTTGTGAATTAATTAAATTTGTTTGGGTTATACTATTAAAAACTTGTCTCAGTACAGTTTATTATTTAATTATAAAAGTGTCTTTCTTGTACAAATAAAGAAACGGTTTTGGGTGGACAGTATACAAATTAGTTAAAGTAACAAAAGCAAAAAAAAAACTATTTTAATAACCTGCAGAATTGTTTTATGTGGTTTTTTTAAACAAGCTACGCAGCTAATATCAACTCACCTTGTCTATCTGTCTGTCTTGTACAAATCGTGTACACATTATTTATCCCACTTACCATTCTTAGATCAAGTTGAAACTTTTCACAATTATTCATTGACAATGACATTACATGAATCAATAAAAAAAATTAACCAAAAAGTTAGTTAATTAATTTTTTTTAATACAGGAAAAGGGAGATGGATCATGCAGTATTGAGATAAATGGCAATAATTATTTGATTATATCCCTTATATAAGCTTTCTTTTTTTTTGTAAGTGTTGTTTTTTTTATTTTGCTTGTTCTTCATTAAAAAGGCCTTGGCTATGTTTTATCACCCTCACATCTGCAATATTTTAAGTTTCAATATCACTGCCTGGTGTGGCAATCTGAGCATTAAAAATAAAAATAAACTTTATAGAATCCTAAATGCTGCTGGTAAAATCATTGGCAAAAAACAAACCCCATTTGGGCAGTTGTTTGAGACAAACATCTATAAAAAAGCTAACAAGATCCTCGAAATAAAGAATCACCCTTTGTGTCAAGATTTTGTGATTTTACCATCACAGAAGAGATACAAGACACCGATAGCAAAGACAAACAGACACAAACACTCTTTTGTTCCCCTGGCAATCAAATAATTAAATAAGAACAATCTGGTATAAACTTTGTCACATGTAAATTATGAGTGAGTCTGGTATGAATGTACATTTTGGTTTCTTATAGTTACATTTTTTTTGTTTGGTGTAATGCACAAATTGTAAGACAAATTTCCATACGGATAATAAAGATTATTATTATTATTATTATTATTATTATTAGTTCCAAGTAGTAGTGTCAGATAGAGGTGTCCCATCACTGTCAGACACAGCCACAGTAACTGTCACAATTACATCCAGTCCTGGCATATCATTTATACCTTCAACTGCCTTCTACAATAAACCAGAGAATATTCAAACTCCATCAGTACTTGAAACTGCTAATGCTACTAATCAAGGTGGCGCCACTGTAAGTATCAAATCACAGATTCAACTTACTCTTTGACTTCTTATAGTATCATATCATATTTAGTCCAATATTATTGTAAGGATAGTTATAGTACATTTTATTTTGTTATTTATTTCCCAGTAGCAGATTTTAACTTTATTCTGAATGTCTTACTGCTCAACTAAATGCTTTGGTTTTGTTCATGTCTTTGTTTTGTTCATTCATTTTAATGGAAGAGTTGTCCAGCATTACCAGAAAAAAAAAAAAGTTCCCCTTTCAGACCATGGGATCTATGGGGCGGATGAGGTTGAGTTCATCTATTTCTTTGGCCGATAGTTAATGAGGAAATAGTCATGTGGCCAGCACAATGACCAAGAGCCTTTACTTTCCCCAACTAAAGTCAGGTACCCATTAGAGCTGGGTAGATCACAAGCCAGAATACATTTGTAATTACTAAAACTTGATTTTAAATAAAATGCTTTGGCTGCCTCATTGTGGCGTGAACATTCTGGGCCCTTGCCTTGATGGTCTTAGGTTCAAATCCTGGCCCTTGCCTTCCTGCGGGAGATTTGGTCTAGAATGTAATTGTCAGAAGCATATAAAACAAAACAATCTGGCAAAAGACTTTAAAAACTGAGATTATTAATTCTCAGCATGAAAATGTAAAGAATATATGTTATATATAATATTACCCATAATCTTAATACCCATAATAAACTCATAATCTTGTTACTTGTATGCATGAAAAGAACTTTAAGCTACTCATCCTGAATTTGGTCATTACAGAGTCCCATCCTTTATGAGCTCATAGCTGATGGTTTTGCCAAGACTGCTTTCAACATAAGTAATACAACAGGTGTCATAACACAGATTCTCCCATTCAGCAGTGATCCTCTGAGGTCTTTGTCCTACTTGGTAAGGTTTAAAACAAAACAGCATAAAAATATTATTATTTTATTTATATTAGAAAGTAAAGAAAAGTTTTATACTTGTTCAATTCTATACTATTTGTGCTTTTACATTTTCAGCTGACAGTACGTGCATACAGACAGAGTGACCCAACAATACAAGCTTACAAAACTATCAGGATCAATATTGATAGGAATCCCAGCACACCAGTCTTCAAACTCAACTCTTTCAGCTTTACCATTCCAGAAAACCAACCTCTAGGAAGTGTATTTGGCAATGTGAATGCTACTGATGCAGACTCTGTAAGCGTCTTCATGCAAATATTCTTTTTAAAGACTTATTTTAATTTATAGCAGCCAATTTTTTTTTAGTAATGGACCAGTCTAAGATAACTTTTTAAAGATTGTTCTTAATAGCAGACTTTATTTTAACAAAGGCCATTGGCAGCATTGTCATTAATCTTACTATTTGATGCTTATCTTAATGCTCCTGTTCAGTATAATGGAAGATTCTCCTTATAACATAACCATTATAATGGTATTATATTTTGTTACTACATAATTAATAAACACACTTTTTTATCCAAATGTAGGGTACAGCTGGTGACCTGACCTACACAATATCTCGAGTCAACAACAACCCATTGACAAGCTACACTTTCTTCTATACCAACCCATCCACGGGTGACATCTCTCTTACTCGCAGCTTATTGGATGATCGCAATACTAACTTGTACACTGTGAGTCTTGTAACATAACTATTTTACATTTTTAATGTCCTTATCTTATTTCATTGTGTACTTTGCCTATATAAATGTGCCTCAGGCAGATGAAATGATTGTCAGGTGCTCAAACCCCATTAAATATTGTCTACTTTAAATAGTAATGACCTTGTAAATTTTTATGTCACCTTTGTCAGTCACAAAGTGACTAATAGATCATCTCATAGAAATATAGAGATGAAAGCCTGGGTATTAGCAATCATGGGAACCATGTCACTCACACAGCAGCTTATGGACCTATTGTAAGGGCAGGTGCCTATACTATTTGAGATATGTAGCATTGCAGGTTCTGCCAGGGTGTAGTACTGTGTGCTGCAGGCTGACTTAAGGTCATCGGCTCCTGATTTTTCTTAATGGTTGAATTCCAAAGCTTTTCTCATATTTGGGTATAGCCACAAAGCAGCAGAGGTGTCTTCTCCTGGGTGGGTTAACAAGTCCCTCTTGCCAAAGCTTTTTTATATGGATCTTATTTTTTTTTCTTCTGTTGTACAGTTCCCTGTCATTGTGACAGACAATGGTGTGCCTCAATTGTCAGCTACTGCAACAGTTGCAGTGAATGTGTTGAGAAACATGAATGGTCCAGTATTTGTGCCCAATAACACTTACAATGTTTACATCAAAGAGGATGACCCAGTGGGAAAATTACTTTTGGACCTGAATACAACAGAAGCTGATGGGGTTAGTAATTTTCTGTTGTTTTTTTTCTACTGTAGCCACATCTTAATAATATTCTATTTTATTTATGCATAATAACTCTGGTTCTATAACCACAAAGGAAGCATTAAAGTAGTAAGCCTGCACTCTAACCATAACTATTATTGACTTTAACTGCATTCTTGTGCTTCCTGCAACATAGCTTGTGTAAAACTATGCTAGAGCTACTGTTAAATTATTACTTATATCTTCCTATGCCATATAGTGGCAAGTTTTTTCTCTTCAGAGATTGATCAAAGGCAATTTCCATATCCTCATCCCAACTAGTGCCTACTGATTTTAGGTCTTCTAAGAAGGAGTGATGCCATTAAGAGATTACTCCATTAGGCAATCTCCTGCTTGAGGAAACACTACAGAAGACACAAAATTGAATGCAGCAGATTAAAAGTCCTTAATACATCTTGAACTAACCACCACCGCAAACTGCTTTTTCATTATGAGAGATCAACAAGAAATGTTTGCCTAAGGGAGGGGATGCGTAAAGGATTGTTGCTGGTGTTTTTTTCATTTACAGAGCTTTATTTTGTTATCACTTTAAACTTGACTTTTTATAAATTCCAGCAACCAGTCACCTACACCATTGACAGGAGTGGTATCAACACTTTGTATTTCAGTATAAATAGCACCACTGGAATCCTTTCACTGGCAGAGTCTGTGCTGAGAGCTCCTAGCTCTCTCTTCACTGTAAGTTGAGATAGTATTTTTTAGTAGTAGTATTAAATATATAAATATCAAAAACATGTTTGACCGCCTAAAAAGTCTAAGTCTATCTGATGAATGTCATAGTGCAACTAGTCAGTTTCTTACTAAAGGCAAAGTAAACTATATGTTACAATATAAATTAGAATGTTATAGCTTTAACTTTTCAGGCTTTAAAAAATGTGTTTTCCTCAGTGCAATGCCACTAGTTCAGTTCCTCTTCTTTTGTTCTCAGTTATTTTAATACAAAATTTTTTGCTTTAGAAAGTTAATCTTGTTGCTAATATCTGAATGGAAAGTTGAATGACTAGAACTTAAATCTGGTTTATGTCTTTTGAGGTAAGGATGTATTGTCTTTTTGTTTTGCAGCTGACTGTCATAGCCAGTGACAACCAGCCATCACCAAGGACTGCTGAAGCCTATGTCAACATTTTTGTGTCCAGAAATCCCAACGCACCCGCCTTCATCCAGCAGCTGTGGATAAAGAACATTTCAGAGTATCAGGAAGTCAATGTGCCATTAATGTCAGTGTTGGCCATTGATCTTGACTCTCCTAATGTAAGTCAATTTAATTCAGGTGTCATTATTTAAAAGTGAAAATTTATCACAATGTGGGCGGGCCTAGATTCTATTGTACTTCAAAGCTGCAGACGCTATCCAAAGGTCTGAACAAGACACTTGGCCACAAAACACACATTTTAGAAAAAAACAACTATGGAGAGCTGTCTAATCTGGAAACTATTGCTCATTTAATAAATACTGGATGAGTTATCTAAACCCTCCAACATAAAAATGAGAAAGAAGAAAAGGAGGGTATAGAGAGACTATTGTAATTTGCACCTTGTAAATTAAAACTATCCAGCTTCTTCCTATAATTTGTTTATACATAAAACTGACCTATGTATTTAAAAAAATGAATGAGATTTTCTTTTTAATGTTTATATTTACAAGTTACACAAATAGACTAATTGAATCAATAGATATGCTAAGACTTAGAGTATAAAATGAATTATTTCACTATTCTCAACTCTGTTAGCTCTGAATGTTACTGTAAACATTTAAAATCACTATCATCATTAACAAAGCTGGATCAGATATCTTATGAAATACAGACATTACTTCAAATAAAAAGATGATTACGTCCTACATGTGGTTTTTAGATCAATCTAGTCATACATGTTAATCAATAGCTTAAATTCTGCCAAGACATTGGTTTTCCTGGCTGATTCAGGCAACCCATTCCATTCTCTAATGGCACTAGGGAAGAAGGAGTACTTGTACTTGCACTTGTGGGATAAATGAACAACTAGTTAATATTATACTAACATTATTTGAAGATTTTGTGTTAATTTGTAATTCTGATATTTTTTTTTTGCAAATTATTTTATTTATAGAGTGACAGTGGAAGAGTGACATATTCAATTGTAAATCAAACAGCCATCAGCCCTACACCCACAGGTAGATTTAATACTGACTTTTTTACTGTGGGTTCCAACAATGGACAGATCTATTTGTCTAAAGCTTTGACTACATTAGACTCAGCAGATGAATATGATGTAAGTAGACCTACTTGTACAGGAGGCTTTGTTCATTGGTTAGTTTTTCAGACTTGAGACTGTGGAAGAATAAGATATAAAATATACCTACTAGCACAATATAAGTAGACCTACTTGTTTTTTTTTTTTATTTTAGCTTTTGTACTGTAGAAAGGTTTGTTATCCTGTTCAATCATATTATAAATACAATGGTTTGTTGTTGATGTGCACTCTCTGTTTTACCACAGATTTACATTCGAGCCCAGGATGGCGCAGTGACCCCCAAGTCTGACATCACAAGAGTCAACATTAAGATTGTCAGAAACATGTACAAGCCTGAGTTTGTGTCTGGTCCTGGTCCTTTTGTGGCCACCATCAGCGAGACACAAGACATCAACTCCAATATTCTTAGCGTCTCGGCTGTTGACAATGACACAAATGTGCCACTGAGCAAAGGAGTAAGTAGTCGCTTAGTCATGTGACTTTAGGGTCTCACCATACATTCACTTGGATTTTTTTACAGAACTTTAGGGTCTCATGCAACAGTCACTTGCATGTTTACAGATCTTTAGGGTCTCATGCAACAGGATGGCTGCTGTAGTCAGTTAACATAATAATGATACATATATGGATTTACCTGTTGTATTTCAAATAGCAAATTGCTGACATTAAGAGTGTTAAATATTATTTTTGAAGTTTACTTTGTAGTGTTCTGTTTTAAATTATAATTTTACTGCTTATATATTGATTTCAACATTTCAATGTTACAGTTGTAAATGTTTACATTTTATGTTAAATCTAACATAATTATAATATTTTAAGCCCTGTATGTTAGGCACAGTGGCCGAGTGGTAAATGCTTGGCTTCCAAACAGAGTGGACCCAGGTTTGAATCCTGATGAAGACTGGGATTTTTAATTTTGCGATCTTTAGGTCAATTCTGAGTCTACCCAGCTCTAATGGGTACCTTGCATTAATTGAGGAAAAGTAAAGGTGATTGGTCATTGTGCTGGCCACATGGCACTCTCATTAACCGTGCACCACTGAAACAGATGACCTTTACATCATCTGTCCTATAGATATCAAGGTCTGGAAGGGGTAATTGGGTACTTTACTTACTTTAGGCTGTATCTCACATCTTAACATTATATTATTCTAAATCTCTACTCTATATTTCTGAGGCTAGTACATAAAATTTTGTATTTCAGACGCCTAATGCTCAAGTACTGTATGAACTCAGAGATTTTGTAGAGAGTAACAAACAGAGTCGATTCTTTGGAGTAACTAGCGATGGCATGATCTACAAGAAACAAGCAACAACAGGGGACACTGGCAGTGAGACCTTTTCAGTAAGCATTGCTTTTCAAGTGATTTGAAAAACATTTTTAGTTAACTACAAGTCTTCTGCAATAGACATATAGTTACAATAGCAAAGTTTATTAGGTAGATAGAATTAATGATTGTTATGCCATGTCGTAATGCTTTCAGTTCCAAGTTATCGCAAGTGATAATAACTGGAAAAGAAATTCATCTTCAGTTGCCAATGTCAGTATCACAGTGAGCTATGTTGGTAATGCTAACGGAGAACTTGGATTCATACAGCCTATCTTCTTGTAAGTTCCTTTTACAAGTCTAATGGCTCACACTTATGTATGGTGTCAGGAGTGTAGCATTGTCTTCCAGATTTCTTGGCATCTGCAAGTTTGGAGGTGCCTCTGGGCCTCTATTTAAGTACACTGAAAAAACACAGAGTAGAAAATCGTTTCATTGATCTTAATGTCTTCAAAATCATTTAATATAACAATTAATCCAACAATGAACAACTTAGAGAAAACATAAATCCTTGAACAAATAAAACAACCTGACTGACAAAATATTATTACAAAGCCTATATCAACTCACTCTGTCTGTCTGTCTGGTAAAAAGTTTGTACACATTATTTCTCCCACACCCATTCTCGGATAAAGTTGAAACTTTGCACAATTGTTCATTGATGTTGACAATACATGACTCAATTAAAAAATTAACCAATTAGTCAATTAATTACTAGTAATTAATCAGTTTATTTGATACCAACAAGTGAAATTAATCCTTTGGTATTCACAAATATTAAATATTTAGGGTTTTGTCCCCTTAGATAATTGTACTCATTATTTCTCCCACACCCATTTTCATATCATGTTAAAATGGCAATTATTTATTCTACGTAACAAAACATGAATTAATTTTAAAAATTAACCAATTAGTCAATTAATTATTGATAATTAATTATTTTAGTTTGTTATTGAATATAGTTGTAACTGTGGATGATTTCTTCCCTTACATTCGCTTTGTTTTTTAAAAGACTTTTTCTATTTTTCTTGCTGTTTAATAAGTAAAGCGAAGTGAAGATACAGACGATCACTAACTAACCATCACATTTAATGACTTCTGGTATTGAACAATGACCCCTGATTGGTTAGTTTTTGTTCCCCTATGTAGTTTTGTACAAAGACTTTTCTGAGTTTTGAACGTCATTTTTAGTCTTTTCTTCAATCTTCTTAACCATCCATCTTTCTGAAAGTCTTTCTAACTTTGGCTTGTTTGCATGTATTCAAAATCTTTAAAAAATCTGCTCTGTCATAAACAAGTAGTTGTTTTTTTGTACACATACACAAAGTGACCTAATAGCCCGGTCACCCCTCTCTCCCCTGGCTTATGCACTGAGACATAGCATTACTAGAATTAGTGTCCCACCCTTATAATTAATTCTTGATGTCCTATGTATGGTGATATTTTTAATTAATCTGTTTCTTTGACTTTTTTTTTTTTTGTTTCTTTACTATTTTGATTTTCTCAACAAATGAAAGCATTTATCAGCTTCTTTTTTGTTTCATAAATATTTGTGTAACAAGTATGTTTTTGCTAGATTAATGCTCATTAATTCAGGTTCTTGAGTTGTGCAGATTAAAGTAATTGTTTTATGTGACATATAGCCAATGACCATGTATCTTTTGTTTCAGGGAGAGTGTTACAGAAAACACTGCTGTCAGTGATATCAATCGGATCGTGTACATGAAAGTTGAGAATCAAGAAAACAATCAAGTTTTGTGTACAATCACTGAGTCAATAGGTACAAGACTGTTTCCCTCCACTCAATTGTAGTGCACTTCTTTTACATTATCTTTGTCAATCAGAATACACAACTCAATCCAAAAATTAACCAATTAAGTTATATTTTTTAGTACTAATTTTAGTGTGTGTTTTTTTTTTAATAGAGCATAAAGGGAGCTAAACCCTGTAATTTTAAGATAAATGGTAGTAATTAGCTGCTATTTCCCCTTAGATAAGTTTTTAATTTGTAAAAAGTTTTTTTTCTTTCTATTGCTTGTTCTTATTCTGTATGAGCTTCAGGATTTAACATGAATATTTTCTTGTTCACCAGATACATTTGTTGTGAGAGCTATAGAAAATGAAAAGAACTGTGCTATTTATTTGAATGCACCTCTGGACAGGGAAACTAAAGACAAGTATGACTTCACTGTCAATGTACGCAGTAAGGCACTCACGGAGACTGGCAGGAAGAAGCGTCAAACGTTGTTTAAATACAGTAAGTAGTTTTACTGTTTCAGATCTTTGAGGAGGAATGATTCTAAGCTGGTTAGGTTTTCAATGCAATTATAGTGGGCTTTTTTTTTGGGTGCAGTTTTTTTTTACAATGTTTGATGGCCTTAGAAGAGGGAATCTTTAGCATAAGAAATATTAAGTGTTATGGTTATTACTTAACAACATCAGAGCTAGACAGGCCTTAGAGTGGAACCCCCAGGGAACAAGATGTAGAGGAAGACCACAGTATACTAGGTGAAGCCGTGATGACAGGAAAGAGCTGGGAAGCTATTAAAAAACTAGCAAGAGACCGTAGAGGGTGGCCTGTTTTGACTGAGGCCATATGTTCCATTAGGAACGCAAAGGAAAGATGAGGATGATGATGGTTATCACTAACTAGCTTTATCACTCAGGCAGGCATAGATCTGAATTGTGAATTCTTGTTTTATTGATGGTGTTTTAATCTTGGTCTTTTAGTTAGCATAACTCCTTGATTCATTCATGATTGCTGCAAAAATAGATTTAACTCATATAATTGATTAGTATGAATGCCATTTTTTACCATTAATATTTATATTCTTCTTACTTCAGTGATTCATATTCTTTTTTTGTTAATGCTTCGAGTCACTATAAAGATTCTTATTTTTTGTACTCCACAGATACCTGGAAAGAAGCTCGAGTAGTAATACAGGTTATTGATGTCAATGACAATGCCCCACAATGGGTTTACGTACCATATCCTAGAAACACTGTCAACCCACCATCAGGCACCCAAGGCATTTTTATCACTGCTGTAGATAACTCTTCATCCACAGACACAGTTGCCATTCAACTGAAGGTTCATAATTTAAATGTCACTTTTGTTGTGCATATTTAAATTACTTGTACCAATTTTTAACCAAATAATATTTTTTTTATATTAAATTATTTATTTGTTGCTAATTACCTACCACAGGCTACTGATCCTGATGAAGGCCTAAATGGTGAAGTAAGATATTCTCTGGACATTGACACATCTAACCCACCACCCTTTAGGATAGACACTGTCAGTGGTAACCTGTACACCAAAGACTTTACTTCAGAGGACAGGGCCAGCAAGGCACTCCCATACACATTGATGGCTCAGGCTTATGACCTAAGTGTTCAAGACCTTGGATCTAAATCTGTCAGAGCCAATGTTTATGTAAGTGACAAATATCTATTTATTACTATTTATATTAAAGAAGTCTATAAAACACTGTTTGATGCCAACTTATCATCTCATTTTTTATGTTTAGGTCAACCTGATTAGAGACAACAATCGTTTTGTAATGGTGTTGAATAAGAAAGCCTACGCAGATGTCATCTCACAAAAGGAAATATTCAGATCGTAAGATTTAAATCAAAAATACTTTAAGTGTACAACTTTTAGAAGTTGTAGCCTACCGTCACAACCCTGATATGTAAACTTACTTTATCTAAGAAGCTATTCTATCACAAGTCTGATCTAAACTATGTAAACTTACTTGATTTAGAAGCTATACTATCAAAAGTCTGATCTAAGCTATGCTAATGTTAGCTGACAAAGGTGTACATTTATTTTTTGCAACAATGTTTTTTCTACTTTGTACAGAGCCATACAGAATGCCTCAGACCTAGTTATAATAATAGAGAGAATTGAGCCCAAGAGAACTATTGAAAATGGGGAAATCAAAGTAGATTCTCAATCGTAAGTTGTTGTTTTTTATTGTAGCTTAAGATATTAATGAAACTATAACAAGAATAGAAATACTGATAAAAAAATCAAAGACAATATTGTAAAATGTTTTACATGTTTCGGATGTCCCTTCAGAGTTGAAGATAATTTACTTTCTAGTCCAAACCTCCCCCAGGACGATGGGGGATGGCAGCAGGCAGGGTTTGAACCCGGGACCATAGATAAATCCAAAGACCAGATTGCTAGGTTTGAAAAGGGTACTTTACTTTGCTTTAAAAATAAATGAATGGCTGCCTAGTCAAGTGGTCTGGATTTTTTTATTTTTGGGGGGGCGGGGTTTGAACCTGCCATTTCTTGCCATCATGTGGGAAGTTGGGGCTAGGATGTCATGGTCTTCAGTTCTGAAGAAGCATGTCAAACAAAATGGAAGAAGATAGAGCTATGGATCAGAAAAATGTAAGACAAAAATGAAGATACAAATACAATCAAAGAATCTTTTTATGTTTTCAGAACTGACATTACATTTGTAGCTGCTGTGACCAAAGAATGGTATCAGTTGGTCAACCGTACTGATCCAGAGGCTACCAAGTGAGTATAGTGTATCCATGGCTACCTCTTTGTTTGTAAACCATCATCATCATCATCACTCCTTTGAGTTCCTCATGGAACATAGGGCCTTGAAAAAAACACGCCACTCTCCACAGTCTCTTGCTAGCTTTTTGATGGTTTCCCAGCCTTCTCTGCTTCTTCAAGTACACAGCGTCGCCATGTTCTTTTTGGTCTTCCTCTGCGTCTTGTTCCCTGGGGGTTCCACTCTAAGGCCTGCCTAGCTCTGTTGCTGGTATCTTTTCTAAGGGTGTGACCAATCCATCTCCACTTCCTGTCTAAGATCTGCACTTCTATATTTGTCTGTCCACTCATCTCCCACAGTTTGGTGTTTTCTACTTTGTTTGTAAACCATAGGAGAGTAATTTGTACTAGTTTTTTTTCTTAGCCACTAAGGTTTTACCTGTGCCTCAGCAAGGGTTTTGTGTATTACTGACACTGACCTGTTGTGTTGACTTTAGTCTTCCAGTGATAAAGTCAACACTGCAGATGTGGTGGCCACCTATGTTTGGGTTTCACTTGTTTTCTCTTTCCTTATTGTTACCAAGTTACTGGGAGTTTTTTTTTTTAGCATAGGGTTACATTGAGTTGAAAGTGGGTGAGAGAAACAATTTAGATAATATAGAGTACTAACAATTAGCCTATCTAGATCTACAATTATTTTGATGTCTTGACCAGGATATGATCTAAGTATGTGTTACATTTTATAAAGTAGGTAAATACATTTCATTCTCTAACTTTTAACATACAATCAAGATTGTCAACTTTTAGGTTCAATCAAATCTATTCCTTCTACACATTTCTAGTTGTCTGGTATATTTCTAGCTCAAATGTGCAATAACTAAGCAACTTTAATTCTATGATAGGTTCAATCAAATCTATTCCTTCTACACATTTCTAGCTCAAATGTGCAATAACTAAGCAACTTTAATCTATGACATAAATCTGTTCATTATGTCTCCTTTCCATTCTCCTCATCTTTCCTTATTTTTGTTAGCAATTCAATTTTGTGCTTTAGTTTTCATTGAATACTCAAGTTCACTCATGTACTTCAACCCTTTTTGACTTATCATATTCAATGTTATTGTCTTCAAAACTTTGTTGTATATGGTATTCCAGTTTATCATGGTTTGACTGTCTAGTTCCTTTTGTTGGGGGCGATTTTGAGGCAGTTGTGTTTTAGTAGTTATAAAATGTTTATTTATTAAGATTTCAACATGTTCCAAAAAGTAGAATAAATGGCAACCAAGTTGGAATATATTTAAATGTTGATCATTGATCTTTACCCTTTGTGTTTCACTGGCATGCAGAATCTTAAGTACTAGATGTTCATAAAATGAAGACAAAATATTTGTGTTCATTAAATCAGTGATACTGGATAATTTTCAAAGACATAAACTATTCATTTTAAGTTGTTCCTTTTTATTTATTTTTTGATAACTCATTGATCACATTTCAATCATTTCACTCTTGGTTCACAGCCTTTTGACATCACTGGATGCCATCACTAAAATAAGGAATGTTCTAGGGGGATCACTAAACACAACTATTGAAACCATCCGTCCACCCTACGGCAGCAATTTAGTAATTCGTAACATGTTGACCAAGTCCTACATCTGGTGGATGGATGATCCTTGGGCAGCACTCATTGCCCTAGCCGCCATCATCATCTTGCTTTGCATTGTGGGCATTATTGTCATCATCTTCACTTATGCCAGGTAAGTTGTCTGTTTTTTGTTGGTTTTTTTTTTTGTGTATACTAGCTTGGTTAAATTATTTTTTAAAAATAGTATTATATAAAGACTTCATAAAATCATAACTAAAACCCATGTCACTGGCAAGATCTTCCTTCCCACATACATTTTTAGTTTGATTGCAATGTGTGGGTAAAAAAAAAGTAACATCAAAATTTAAAGCTTAAAATTTAAAAAAAAAATTTAACTTTTAAATAATAAATGGAATAGTTTGCGAACTGAATAAGCTATGAGGCACTATACTAAACAGCAGAGTTTCTTGTTAGGGCACTACAGGAGGCCTAAGCCTTCATGCCCCTTTACCAATTGGAGTTATCTTATCTAATGCAGACATTACTTCAAAAAAGAAGATGATTACGTCCTACGCGTCATGCATTCAGTCATGCATATTAACCAATGACTTAAATTCTGCCAAGTCACTGGTTTTCAATGGAGTTCAACTCAGATACAGGGAATAAGTCTAATTTCCTATTCAGCTAGGTGGACACAAAGTTTCAGACTTGAGCATCTTGATATCTGAACTTTCAGCTTTGTCTTAATCATATCAATTAACCCTTTCTTCAAATACAAAACACTAAATTTTACTAATAAATAAAATTGGTACATTAAGGGTTAACTAAAAAGCAATGTAGACTGCTGCAAAAAGTTTTTTGGCATGTTATATTAAGTTTGTTTCTATTATTTCTATGATTGAATGTTATCATTATTTTGAATTGGTTTTCAGATATATGAAGTACATTGCTCAGTATGGAAAATATATGGAAAATTCAGCTTTTGATAATCCTGACTTTGTAGAGCCAGCAGCATTTAGAGAATATGAAACACAGGTGGGCTTTTAGTTTCTTAGTTAAACATGTTCTATAATTTCATTTGTTGTTAACATGAAAAAAGACTAAAGACTTTCCTAATTATGTGTTGTATAGTGAGTTATAGTCTAATTTAAAAGGAATCACTACCAGAATAAAATCATTCATTTGATTCACACTATGCGATTATAGCCTTTAATTTAAATGAATCACAACCTGCATATAATAACTGATATGAATGAATCACTATTAACCTACTGTTTTCCAACTAAGAACAGGACACACACCACTATTAAATTACCACCTGAACAAAATAAACTCCACACAACTCCCCCTTTGCAGACACAGCGCCCACACCTTTGAAACCGTAAACCATATCCTCTTTGAATGCCCCTCCCTACTTCCACTACAGCCCAACATAACCAACACCCTGTACGGCAGTGCTGAACAACTGAAGAGAACAGCACACTTTTTTTCCTTGGCACAGTCTGCGAAAGAGCTCACAGCTCAGCAGCAATAAAGCTGGCTAGAAGAAGAAGAACCTACTGTCATTTTATTGGAGAATCACAGACTTAAGGCATTGATTTGAATATTAGACCTCTAATTGGAATGCTTACATCCACAGAGCTTAAATATGTATGTCCCTCCTGATGAAGCCATTCCTGACTACGGTGAAGTCAACATGACATTAGGTTCCTCAGGAGTTGAACATGCTACTCACACTAATCATGACCCCAGAGTAGCTGCGGCTGTGAATCCCATATTCCAAGGGTAAGTAAAGTAGAATAACAAGTAGATCTTTTTGCATATAGAATGATGACTTGATTAGATGAATGTGGGAAATTCTTTTTTTTTTAAGTGACTTGATTAGAGGAATTTTTTCTAAAGGAACATTTGCAAATTTTTTAAAAAAATATTCTATCTATTTAACACAAGGGCACTATTGATCAAATTAATCTTTTTTTTTTTATCACTTTCAGAGATGTGAACCAACCCTTAGAACCCCACCAGCACTCTAGGCCAGATAACTTAACCATGTTGTAACAACTCTCCATGTAGCTTGTTTTTTTTTTATATATTATTTTGTTTTGACCAAGACATTTAGAAACTTCAGAATCAACAATGAACAAATCAAACCTGTTATTCTACAAATGATCGATTATACATATCACGCTATGTATGTTGTTAATGCCAAACAAATCACTGTCTTGTTCAACATAATTTTTAATTAAAATTGAAATTTTAGTTTTGACTTTTTAACAAAACAAACATTGTACAACAAGACCACTGCTGCCTTCATTTTTATTGTTATTATTATTTATAGAAATATTTTTATATACTTTTTTTTTATTAACTGTTTTGATACTGAATGCTCAACAATATGGTGAGTTTATTAACTTGTGAACTTTTGACTTTGGATCTCTCTCTTTGCTTATTATTGAATTGTAGAGTTATTTACACAAAACTTGTTTTACAAGTTGTTAAAATTTACTGTAAATCAATTCATGTATTTGTATACCATTTGCTTCTTATACATTCCACATGTAAATTCCTGTTATCTATTGTAACAAAAATTGCTTCAAAATTTGTCTGCTATGCATTTTATATGCAACATTCCTGTTGTCTATTGTAACAAAAATTGTTAAAAAAAATTATTGTGTGATAAATGTTAAAGTTGTGATATTAAAAAGATCAAACTTTTGTGTATGTGTGTGATATCCTAAGAAACTAAAATATATTTCAGAGAGATATGTTGTGGTTCTTTTTGTTTTGATAAACTCACCTATTCATTGATGCATCTTTATTTCATATCAACTTATTTATATATGAATAAAACCATTCCTTACATTTACACAAATGTTGTCTAGTCATTGTGTTAGTGTCTTGTTTGATGCACATTGATTTACAAGTGTGCCCAGCTACTTGAAGTGCTTAGGTACCTTAAACAAAAATTGTGCAACTTGGAAGTAAGTGAAGTAGAATTTCACCCTTTCTAAAGCCCATTTCCTTATGAAAGTTACGTGATGACAGAACAGTGATGCACCTGCATCTGTATCGATTACTAGTTACTCTTTAATAAGGCTTAAATATGACCAGCTAAGAATTGAATGCTGTTAAATCTAAATGTTGTAAAGAGTTTAAGTTAAAGATAAATGATACTTTTTATTTTTGCTTTTTTACATTCCTTCTATCAGATTGCACATTCTTCATGGGTGAGCACTGGATGGGTATTTTGAAAACAGCTCTAACAATGTTCATACAAATTTAACTGTTAATGTATCTTTGGGAAAAAAAATACCTACATAACTGGCCACACAGTGAAAACTCTGATTTGACTTGTTAAATTTTTTCAAAATATAAGCCTCTTAAAAGTACATTTGGCTTACACTTCTTCAGTGAGAATTGCCGAACTCATCTCAAATGTTTCTTTGTATTCAGTAAGAAGGAATGAATAAATAGACATACGTGAACATTTTTGTGCACAGACCTATGTAGATATGTTGCTCCAGCTCACATGACCTTGTAAAATCATTAGCTGGACTGTAAATAGAAGTTGATTGTACAAAGCTCACAGGAAAGACTGTTGGTGAAGCATTACAGGAAATACATTAAAGCTTCATAAGCGAGGAATGGATTTTAAAAAACAACTTTAAGTTATTTATTATTTTCTAGAATGCAAGCTCAAATAAGAAGAAACAAAACAATTAATTCGTTATTCTGAAGTGCATTCCTTTAAGGGATTTGTCCATAAGTTAGAGAATACATCCATATCCAGGGTATATTATTATCCACAGACACACTTCTCATTCTTCTTGAGCAGTAGTTATAAATATCTAACCTAGATTGAGGCAATAGAATTCGAGTTATGGAACCTTATGAACTCTCCAATTTTAGGAGGACTAACCCTCTCGAGATATGTACACTAAATAAAATGTGGAGGTCTACACCTTTTTTTCTGGTACAGCCGTGTTGGAATAGAAAGGGATCATACGACAGTGAAACGCAATAACTTCATCTGTTCACATTTTTATTGATGAACATTAAAGCTAGTCTATTGTACATGTATTTAGCTCTTTATGCTGAGCATGCTGGTCCAACAGATGTGGAAACATAAACGGTTTAAACGCTGCGCCAAATAATTTCTTTTACACTTATTTCTCCACATTTTCAATCAAAGGGAGTAAATGCACTTTAAGTTTGCATGTCCAACAGTGTTCGACGGAAATCCAATAGTTTGACTCTATACCGTAGTGAAAAGTATTGTCCTTGATTAGAACCTCAGAAGAACCACCTCACAATAATTATCACAGCATGGCGATAACGATTACGATGTACTTATGGAGAAGATTGTTTCTTTTAGTTAATGGTAATACTTTTTAAACAATTGTTGCAGTAATCTGTAATAGAACGGTTATTAAAGTTGTATTTTTTTTTATTTGGGAAAAAAGCTTGAGAGCTTCAAAGAGTAGTATGAATCAGATGATAGTAATGCGGTATATAAATATCAACTCGCCTTCACTGGCATAGTGGAAAGTAGCTGGCACCAGATGGAGAGCTCTAACGGATGGCTCCCTGGTCGTGCGGTTTGCGCGCTGGACTGTTAAATTCGGACTTGTAGATGGTCCCGGGTTCATACCCTGCCAACTCCCATCCCCAGTCGTCCTGCGGGAGGTTTGGACTAGGAGGTAAATTATCTTCAACTCTGAAGGAACTTCCGAAAGATGGTAAACAATTTTACAAACAAAAGCCGTGGGACACATTTGAGACCCAAAAGAAAAACCTTCGTTGAAGACAGAAGACGAAAAGAAAATGTTGAAAAAAAAAGACTCCCTCCGGGAAAACGGCTTTGTCTGCATCAGTTGTGAAAAAACTATGCAGGTTGCAACTAAGTAGGCATAGTCATATGAAAGAAACACTGCTCTTTACCTTTAAAACTATGCAGGTTGCAACTAAGTAGGCATAGTCATATGAAAGAAACACTGCTCTTTACCTTTAAAACTATGCAGGTTGCAACTAAGTAGGCATAGTCATGTGAAACACTACTCTTTACCTTTTAACTTCGGAATCGAAGATATTGCCATTGTTATTACCAACGTAGTCCCTAAAATGGTTTGTTTGTTTGACATGTTTGGATGTTCCTTCAGAGTTGAAGATAATTACTTCCTAGTCCAAACCTCCCGCAGGACTACAGGAATGGGAGCGGGCAGGGTTTGAACCCGGGACCATCGATAAATCTGACTAACAGTCCAGCGCGCAAACCGCACGACCAGGCAGCCATCCTATGTCTAGTAAGTCGAGTGCAATTTATAAAAAGGTGAGCGGGGAGGGGTCGTACGTATGACAAAAACATGACATGCGACTTCTATGTGTGAAATATGACGTTTGCCCCTATGTGTTGGACATTTGACTTACGTGTGCCATTTTTGATATGTGATGCATGTGTTACATTTGACTTATATGTGAAATGGTGTAGGCCTATATGTGACATAGCACGCTTTTTTTTTTAGTCCTAACATTGGTTTTTTTTTTTCTGTTTCTATTCTCAACCGGCGAAACTCGCGGCGGGAGACTATCTAGCTATTATATTTTTTATTTTATTTTTTTAACAATCACCCAAGACTTTGTTAAAATCAGCCAATACTTTGTTACAATCAGCGTAACAAAGAGCCAATACTTTGTTAGAAACAGCCAATGCTTTACAGTGTAACAAAGAGCCAATACTTTGTTAGAAACAGCCAATGCTTTACTGTTACTTTATGAGGCGCTTCAAATAAAAGAGAACGATCGGGCGAGTCTTGACATCAGATCGGTTAAAGGAGCAAGATCGATAATTGAGCCCTGCCCATTCGACAACAGATGTTGGTCCGAAGTTCACCGCGATGGTTTGTGTTTGTGCTGCAGTCTTAGCACATGGAAAACTTCATTTCTTTGAATGAGTTCTGTGCAAGTATGTAGATCTAAGTAGCTGCAGTGTTTGGTCAATCAGACTTATGGAACGTGTTTTATAATTATGGTCAGAATTCTTAGTTGGTAAGTTTTAATGCATTTTTGATTGATCGTTTTGCTTCAGGGACAGTGATACTTTGAGAGTGGAATTGGCTGCCTGGAAAACTCATGACGTAGGAGTGTGAAAGTGTTTAAATAGTTTAATTAACATTCACGACTAGAATAAAACGCGTAGCAGGTAATCATCTTTTCTGCGTAGGAGAGTAATCATCTTTTCTGCGTAGGAGGGTAATCATCTTTTCTGCGTAGGAGGGTAATCATCTTTTCTGCGTAGGAGGTAATCATCTTTTCTTTTGAAGGAAAATCTTTAATGTATGAGATAAAATAAAATATCACAAAGATTACACTAGCTGTCGGCTTAAGCTGGGGCATAAAAGTGAGTCAAAGGGCCGGAGTTTGAGATTAAAACTCAATCAATAAAACAAGACTTCATAATTCAAATCTATGCCTGCCTGAGTAATAAGGCTAGTCAGTGATACCCATGACACTTATTATTTCTTGTGCTAAGGATTCCCTCTTCTAAGGCCCTCAAACATCGACAAAAAAAAATGCTTTAAAAAAAGCTCAGTCCACTATAATTGCATTGAGAACTTTGCCATAATAGGCAGCGTGGAAAAGTAAAACTACGTACTGTGTTCAAACATCGTTTGACGTTTCTTCCTGCCAGTCTCCGTGAGTGCCTTACTGCGTACATTGACAGTGAAGTCATACTTGTCTTTAGTTTCCCTATCCTGGGGTGCATTCAAAAAGATAGCCCAGTTCTTTTCGTTGAATTTGTATATATAGAATAAATGGCATTTGAAAACGTTTTCGCGTTTTACAGTTTCTAATTATTTATGTGTAACTGCGATAAGCTAGGAAAGTCAAAACTGGTTAATCGTTGTGTTAGTTACGCAACAGCCTCGTAACGCGATAATCAGATTCATATGCGAAGTTAGGAGTGCGGCCTGCGGACCGGGGATGGAGCAAAATGCAGAGGCCCCTAAAGAGGTCAAGCCCCCGGGCCCACAAATCCATAGCTACGCCACTGCCGACTGTCGAACGTTGTTTTTGCTGACAGCTTTCGCGTGGAATAAAATAGTTAGACATGCGTGTCAAGATGTCTTACTTAACACAAAGATGATTAAGAAGATCACACCATTGAAGACTTTAGTGTGCTTTTTGTACCTCGATACTCACTTGCAATACATGTACTATGTATGAGTTCTGTGGATACTCACTTGCAATACATGTACTATTTATGAGCTTGTGGATACTCACTTGCAATACATGTACTATTTATGAGCTCTGTGGATACTCACTTGCAATACATGTACTATTTATGAGCTTGTGGATACTCACTTGTAATACATGTACTATTTATGAGCTCTGTGGATACTCACTTGTAATACATGTACTATTTATGAGCTCTGTGGATACTCACTTGTAATACATATGCTAGGACAAATTTGTACAAATACTCCTTCTTCCCTAGTGCTATTAGAGCATGGAATGGGTTGCCTGAGCTAGCCAGGAAAACCAGTGACTTGGCAGAATTTAAGTCATTGGTTAATATGCATGACTAAATGCATGACGCGTAGGACGTAATCATCTTCTTTTTTGAAGTAACGTCTGTATTATATAAGATAAGACATGTACTATTTATGAGCTCTGTGGATACTCACTTGCAATACATGTAGCCTACTATTTATGAGCTCTGTGGATACTCACTTGCAATACATGTACTATTTATGTTTATGAGCTCTGTGAAAACTTACTTGCAATACATGTACTATTTATGAGCTCTGTGGATACTCACTTGCAATACATGTACTATTTATGAGCTCTGTGAATACTCACTTGCAACACATGTACTATTTATGAGCTCTGTGAATACTCACTTGCAATACATGTACTATTTATGAGCTCTGTGGATACTCACTTGCAATACATGTACTATTTATGAGCTCTGTGAATACTCACTTGCAACACATGTACTATTTATGAGCTCTGTGAATACTCACTTGCAACACATATCTTATTTATGAGCTCTGTGTTTGTTTGTTTTTAATTAATTGTGTTTTTACTTGGATATTAAGTACTCTCTAGACTCTTGATGGTAGTAAAATGTCCTTGTGTAGCTCAAAATGTAGGAAAACGCTTCAATAATAGCCCGCTCTTCCTTCTATGAGAAAAAGTCGTTATGGACACCATAATGACTTTCTGAAACAAAAGCAGGAAAGCGAAAACACTCGGCGTTGAGGCTCCGCCCTGGACTCTGCTGGGGGAGCTTTCATTTCTTCACTAGACCCCCCCCCCTTTTCCTTGCTGAATTGGGGAAGGGAGATAAGCTACCATCTCACTGCTCAAGACTAATTGCACATACACAAAAAAATAAAAAAAATTTCAAATGCATAAAAGACGAGAAAAAATTTCTATGATACACTCCTCCCGGGGGGGGGGGGGACGCACTAGCTTCAATGAACATTCATCTTACAGGCCTACATTTGATTTTCATTTTCATTACATTTTTAAAACCCTCTCTCCAGACCCTCCAGCTGTGCGCTAATGAACTTTTTATTGTCTGAGTGGAGGGGGGAAGCAGGCACATGCAAATGTTGAGAAACACTGTGCTTACATAATAGAGTATTTTTCGCGATTCAAATGAATTTTGAGACAATAGAATGGTAACCTCGTAGCATTCTTTGCGCCTTGCATTGTCATCACCATGGGCCAGAGCTCAAAACTCACCCGTCGTTTCAAATGAGCTTTTGAGTTTCGAAGGGAATTTTCAAACTAACACTACATTGTATTAGACATTAAAAAAAATAATTCAATCATATGAGGTTAAAGTTGCATCTTCGTCCCACTTCGGTAAGGTAATGTTTTAAAAATATGTTCTTGTTAATTTTTGTTAAATTTTCACGATGGTTTCTCAAAACACCTGGCAACTATTGAAGCTATATTAAATTTAGCTCATCAGGCCAAATAAATCGTAAAAAGAAAAAAAAAGGTTATCTGTGTTCATGTTATCGTCTGCAGCGAAGTGTTTACAGGAAATGAACCGTGTTTTGATCATCTGCCATCATGCACACTCTCCCCACCCCTCTTTCTCACTTATGTAACCCTCCGAGTTATTATTAACTCCAACAGTATTCACGTGCATTGCTATAGTACCGACAACTATAATCTGCTGCTGCTTTTGTTTTTTGGCGGTACGAGTCAGGAAAATATTTGCCTTCTCGGTTACGTAAAACTCAGCACGCACCTCGTCTGCGTCTGCCAAACTATATACTGTGTTGTTTTTAATCTTTTAACTCTTGTGTGTTGCGTTTATATTGTATTTATATACCTTTCTCTATTTTGTATGTACCAGATTTTTCTGAGAACTACAAGTCTGTATTAGTATGTCGCTTAGTTCCACGACGCCAAAATTTCAATTTAAAATTTTTAGCAACATTTAAATAACGAAGAAATTGCTAGATCTAAGAGCTTAAACTTTTTGGGGGTTGTGCCGGAGAAGAGACGTGATTGAATTCATGTTTTAAATTGCCAATCTTTAACTTTTTTTTCCCATTAGCCTACAATGTGTATTCTGTAAAGGTGAAAGACATATAGGCCTACGGTCAGGAAATTTCATCTTTTTTTTTTTCAAAGGATAAAATATTACCGTCATTTGTGTTTTTTTTTATTCAAATCAATTTGGATGTTAAAAATATTATTGCAAATTAGGACAAGACATTAAATCGTGTTTTTTTTTTAAATAGATTCCTTGACTTGTTAGTAAAAAAAGAGGCTCCTAAGAAAATGTATTTTAAATTTCTAAAATTGCTTCGCATATGGTGGTGAAATAGTGTTCAGTGTTTGTTAATGATCTCATCAATCTTATGTTGGCCCTGACCTTACATGGGGTCAAACTGTTCTCGAATTGTGGCCCAGAACCTCCGAGACGAGCTATGGTCCTACACGGCACTTTCTGGGCTCCTGTTTCTTCACATCGGCATAGTCTTGATGGTGTACGCCCTAAAGAGGGCGACGCCCCACACGGCGGTGATAAAAACTTTCGGCATCGGACTCATCACCCTTGGGGTGCTGGCCACCCTGGCCTCGTGGTACGCCCACCGGCAGCACCGACTTCAGAGAGACCTCTGTCTGTGCTGTACGTGCAGTTGCTGCGTGTCTGCCCCAGTCAAAAAGGTCAGCGGCGGAGATTCGGCCGGCGGCGTCAAGGCCCCCTCGAGAATGAGCGTTTTTGGAAAGCCCAAGGCTAAAGAGGTTCAACCAACTCCAGAGTTTACGCTGAAAATGTTTGCAGCTCCGGAATTTCAGGTAAATATAAAGAATGCTGGCGTGGGGTTTTATTGTCAATGTATTATCTCCCTTTATCGTGATAAGATACGTTGCTAAGGGGAAAAAACTAAATGTACCTTTCAAACTTCTAGTGCTCTCGGAATTTCAAAAATTGCTTTTCTTGTTTCAAACAATTTTAACTTAAAATATCATATCTTTAGATTACTTTCTTTCCGTTTCGCTTTTTTTTTAAATATAAATTTTACTAAAAGCTTAAAGCTTTTAGCAAAAGTTATACTAACTCATTGCCGAAATACTTCATTGCAAGACTATGTGGCTGCCCAGGACCTAACCCTATAATAAGGGATCCTCGACATTTCAAAACAGTAGCGGTCTTAGGGCCCCAGGCCCGGGAGGGGGGGGGGCCTCGCGAACGGAGATTCCCTTTCACCTTCAGTTTCGAAAACCAGACCAGTTCTCAAAAACTCGGACCTGTTAGGGTTGTTACTCCATATTTTGGAAGCCTTTCGGAAGCATATATATAATATAAATTACCGTGTAGGCTCTTAACGTGACACTTTTGGTTTCGAAATACCGTACAGTTTCGGCAAAGATAACATCTTATGACCTGTCGATTCTAAGAGGCTATCATTGTTTAACAGTTCATCTTGGCTTTAAAAAACCCACCAGTTTGCAAAGCGAAAAGGCAGAAATGTTCCTCCACTAAATCCGTCTGAGACCGTCTAAGCTACTATTTGGCGTTGTTTTATCGTAATTGTTCCGGTTTTCATCCGTAATTAGTAGTTACTTTCCGACTCCAGCAGGATTAGCAGAAATTATTATTATCTAGTTTGTTGATTTTTCATGCAAAATGTTTCTGAATCGTTGGTTACGTTGATTATTAAAGTCAAAATCTTACATGCAGAACAATTACAATACAGTTCGTAATGTAGTCCAACGGTCAGTAGTAAGGTCCTATGTTTTTGGAACAAAAATAAGGCCTACAGCGTTAGAGGTGGACGAGCCCGTTAGTTTTATGTGGTACGGTATATATAGTCTAGTCTTACAGCTTAGGACCCCGCGTATGACACTCGCCCAGGGCCCCCGCTCTGCTAAGGTCGCCTCTGTTTCAAAAGAAGTTACATAATTTTTAACAAAATATGCATACTTAATATAAGAAAATTAGTAAAACAATAAAACGGTTTCAAAAATAAAAAAAGATAACATCTCCATTATGCAGCCTATACAGTAATTATTCTTCTCTTATGACTAATGAATGTTAGATTTTTTTAAAAAAATTGAACATTTTTTACCCCGCCCCAAAAAATCCTGCCTAAGGCCGGCACTGTACCAACTAGAGTTTGGCAAAAGTAAGAAGAAGAATTTCCTTATACTGTAAATAAGAGAATATATATGTTACCGATAATGAATAATGGTAGAATAATATGTAACATTAATTAATGTTTATGTTCATGATCAGAGATATGCCGAGTTCATAAATGGGTCCACCGCTGGTGTCCAGCAAGGTGCCAGGACGGAGCCCCATCGACAAAAGAAGACTGTTCATCCGGAAAGTCCACGAGATCTGCCCCTCAAGGAAATTTACATCAATCCCAGGTAAGAAGCAAGCGCCGTTTTTATATTCTTAATAATAACAAATCAAGACACTCAAAGCAGGAGTAAGTCTCGAGGTTACCAGGAAAAGTATCTCTTAAACCTATCTTACATATTACAGATGTTACTTCAAAAAATAAGATAATTAGCCTAAGTCCAATTTCATGTGTCAATCTAATCAATGACTTAAACTATGCTAAGTCGTTGGTTTTCCTGGCTGATTGATGAAAATACTATAATACTCAAAACCTATATGCATCCATGACAGTCCGTTACGAACGTCTGACCAGTAGACATTACCTCCCCTTAACAAACGAGTTAGTTAAATGCCCTTGTTCTCTCAGCAAAAATTCATGTAACTCTTTAACACCGCACGCCCTCAGCCCTAATGATCTGAAAGGGTTAAAAGTAAATAGGCGAACTTATAAGATATGACTTCCATTCATTGTAGAAGGCCTCAACACTGACCTGCAACGTCACAACCTGTGGGCAGTTTAGACCAATAGCTCGTTGCCACGTCGTGTTTGGACAAGTTTAGATCAGCTTCGCGTTCATGGGAAATTAGATTGTACTCATCTTCGATCTCGAAAGATGATCAAATTCAGGTTCCTGGCATTGTCTTCATCCTTTAAAGATTTTTTACTTAGAAGAATATTGTTTCCTTTAAAAATATATTATTTTCTCCCATAAATTTGATTTCGCTTTTAAAATAACGTTGCTACATACAATTATAGTTTCACCTTTTAAAAATACGTGTACAAATTGACCAATATGTCTAGTACTTTTATCGTCTTTCCCCAAGGAGAGTTCCAAAAAAAAACCGGATGTTAAGCTCAGAACTCGTTGACCTGGCACGTGGGGGTCATAGTGGACATTGATTTCGTTAGACAAAGTATTTGGCCAGATCGGAGCCACCTCGGTTTACTTTGACGATATGTTGTTAGAACGTGATGTCCTCGTGTGGTAGTCGCTACTTGAGCTAGTACGTTGTCCGTAGTTTCCATTGGTCACTGAGGTTTTTTTTTGTTTTTTTTTGTAGGTTCTAGTCCACAGGTCTTTCTGAGTTCGCGTATGTAATTATGATTTTATGTGTGCAATGCTGGATTTACCTATAGGCAACATAACTTTTCTTACACAAGCTTATCTTACCTTATCTTATATAATACAGACGCTACTTCAAAAAAGAAGATGATTACGTCCTACGCGTCGTGCTATAGCCTATTGCTGGGAAATTTTTAATTTCGGAATCTTAAGGGCGCCTCTGATTCCACCCAGCTTTAATGGGAACATGACATAACCTGGTGAAAAGTAAAGGCGGTTGATCGTTGTGTTGGCCCCATGACACCATCGCTAACTGCGGGAAACTGAAACAGATGACTTTTACATCATCTGCCCTATAGACCACATTGTTTGCAAGAGAAACTTTAATTACTTTTTTTTATAGCTAAGGGCCGCCACTTGCTTGGATCTCTTCACACACACCATGAAATAAAAATGGCTCCAGGGATACCTTCAATCATTTTGATGTTGATTATAATGGGGCCTCATATCTCGAAAACCTCAGGGCCTGTTCAAGTCTAAATCCGGCCCTGTTTATGTTAATGTGTGGAAGAGTATATGTGTGTTTCTGCGTTGATTACGTGTGGTAGATAAATAAAAATGCGATGCAATATCTAGATGAGATCAATGCGCCAAATGACCTTTTCATTTTTTGTTTAGTTGAAACACGTTCTACACAGTAGATTCAAACTAGAATTTAGTGCAAGAGAAAATGATATAACACAGTAGATTTCCACTGTTTATATTACAAAATGTTAACAAGGGTGTTATGTGGCCAGTACAATGATCAAATTTTTATATTTTCCCCCCAGAAGATGTCACGTTGTCGTACGTGCATACAGACTACTCACTAAAGCCAGGTGATTAACCGTTAGACTAGGCCTAAACAATACCTTGCGACGTAGCAACCTGTCGGAACCTTAGACCAATAGCTCGTTGCAACTTCACATGTCTGTGTCGTAGGAACGAGCTATTGGTCTAAACTGCCCACCTGTTGCGAAGTCGCAGGTCAGTGTTCAGTGGTCTCGAGTGGACAAGCAATGGCATTTGCTTACGTGGTAGCGGCTATAAAATTTTATGGTTTTAATGTGAACAAACGTTAATAATCCACATTTCATAGTAGCCATCCATTGTCTATTTAAGGAAATGTCCCTTTGAGACCTATCGATCTACGTGACCTTGAGATCTACCGATCTATATGACACATAACATCAAAGTCATCTGTTTCTTTGACCAACAAGACGGCGTCAGTTATGTTTACATTTTAAAAATGTATAATAAAATATCGTCTGCTATGTCTTAGTCACCTTTCACTTCTGCCACAACAAACTTTTTTTTTTTTTAAATATATATTCAGTCTGGTTGCTAATTCTCTTTTGATGCAGTTCGAAGTTGAATCAATTGTATTGCTAAGAGCTACAGTGAGGCTGGTGGCGGTCTAACGCTTGTAGGGTTCAATGTTTGGTTTGGTTCATCCCTTGGGTTTGAACTTGGTATTAGCTAAGTGTTCCTTGTTGACTTTGTCACGTGCAAATAGTGGACTCTGGGAAGGTCCTTTTAAAAAGAAGTAAAAATGTGAAGGTTTACTGTTGATGAGAAAAGAAAAGAAACAAAAAATAATGAGAGAGGGATGGCAGAATTTTTTTTCCCCACTAATTTGTCTACTTTTGTTTCTTTTTTTCTATTTGACCATCCATCCATTTATCTATCTATCTATCTATCTATTTATCTATCTATCTATCTATCTATCTATCTATCTATCTATCTATCTATCTATCTATCTATCTATATTCTATCTATCTATATTCTATCTATCTATCTATCTATATTCTATCTATCTATCTATCTATCTATATTCTATCTATCTATCTATCTATCTATCTATCTATCTATCTATCTATCTATCTATCTATCTGTCTGTCTGTCTGTCTGTCTGTCTGTCTGTCTGTCTGTCCATCTATCTATTAATATATATAGCAATGTATTTCTTTTATTTATCTATGTATGCTTTATTTGTTTATGTATCAATCTATTTATCTTGCTATGTATTTACTCAGTTATCTGTCTGTTACAACCTTTCTGCATTTTTTAAAAATAAAGCTTTTATAAATCTAGTCGCTCTGGATGGAATCTGTACAAGTTTTTTCTCTCATTTCCCATTCTCGGGTCAAGTTGACACTTTGTACAATCATTCATTATCACAACAACAAAAAAACAAGAATCAATCAGAAAAAAAAGACCAATTACTTTATCAATTATTCATTATTAATTTATTTTGTTTTATATAGAGACAGTATTAACTAAGGGGAGATAGGCCTTGTGTAGAAAATTAGGTCGTCGCCTAAAAATGTAAACCTAACAATAGATAGCTATAAAACCTAGAGGACGCTTGAGCCTTCGCTTCCGAAATGAATTGGGACAATTTAAAAAAAAATACTTTAAAAAAAGCCAGAACAGAAACCTTCTCCTAGATACTCCACCCCCCCCCCCTTTTCCCAATCCTTGTCCATACAATTGATTGGACCAAAGTGAATTGAGATTGCCAAAAGCATGAAATTACACTAAACGAAAACTACTGGTAACAAGTACAACTTTTTAAAACACTTTTTTTTAAACAACGCTTATATTAGGCTACGTGTAAATGTATCGATTAGTTTGGATCAGTCATCTTTATTTGCACGATTGACCTAGACTTAATAAATCTGTGCGATTAGAAATATTTTTACCAATGGACCTCATTCACCAATCGTAAACAAATAACATTTTGCCACGTGGTTCTCTATCTCTTTTATACAAATTACGATCTAATTTTAATACACAGCGGCTGTCACATGACAGTTTTTTTTTTCCGTTATTTTATCAATATGATCACGTGACTAAATGCTGTTTGTTTACGATTGGTGAATGAGGTCCATTGTTTTTGTTTTGCTTTTAGCTTTCTCATGCACTATGACCCTAGACCTATCACTTGTCTGGACCAGTTGGGAAAGCGGGAGGGAAGAAGAGGGGGGTATCTTGGTGAATGTTTACATGATCGTTTTTTTATAATGCATTAAAAAAAATTCACTCAGGGCTCAAGAGTCCTCAAGACTACTCAAGAGGACTAATTCAACTTATACCACAACATCTGTCAAGTAGGATTTCTTTCCCTTGTTCAAGATACGGTACAAAACAAAATAATTAATTACCAATAGTTACTTAACTAATAGTGTTTTTTTTAATTGATTTTTGGGTTGTCAGGTAAAAGAAATAATTGTGCAAAATGTCAGCTTAATCCGAGATTAGATGTGGGAGAAATAACGTGTACAAACTTTTTACCATGCAGACAGACATAGTGAGTTGATATAAGCCTTGTAAAAATATAGCCAATCGCACAAATGTATTATTGTTTTTCTAGATCTATTTCAAATTAATTACATACATTACTGACAAAATATTGACACAATTACTCTTAATAAAAACATTTTTTTAAAGAATTGTATTTATATTTGACTTGTTTGTCCTTCGGTATTCAAAGACACTAAACAATAAGGCTTTCTTCGAGTCCGAAGATTTGTGAGGAATGCAGTATTTCCCGTGGCTGCGCAGCCCCAGCTATGATCTACATATTTTGCCACTCAAAGGGCAAACATAACCATTGTCCGCAGGTGGTCGATTTAGATTTTCTTTTCGCCGTCTGCGTCTGTCCTCAGCAGCAGATTTTCTTTTGGTCTCAAATGTGTATCCCGCGGCCTTTGTGAGTGACCTCCAGCTGTCTCGACGCCGCATGCATCCAGGTGCTCTTTTCTATGTCAGCTAAGGCAAGTTGGCGCCTAAGCTGGTTTTTAAAGCGTTTCCGTGGGGCGCCTCTGTTACGTCGACCACCTTTTAGCTCAATTAAAAAGACTGCCTTTGGCATACGTTCGTCTCACATACGGAAACGTGCCCTGCCCAGCGTAGCTGTCGGACCATAAGAAGTCCCTCTATACTGTCCATACCGGTCTTGCCACCGTATGTCCATGATGGAGCGCAAGCATCTTTGGTGAAAGCGCTGAAATAGTCTTAGTTGCTTTCTGTATAGTGTCAATGTCTCAGATCCATATAGAAGTGTTGAGAGAACCACCGCCTGGTAGACATTGATTTTTGTAGGCAGGTGGAGCGATTTATTCCGCCAAACTCTCGCTTGAAGGCGTCCAAAAGCGCTACTGGCCCTAGCCAGACTGTTAGCAACTCACCTTGAAAGTGAGGCGTCATTTGACACTATACTACCTAGATATGTGAAGTGGTCTACCATGTTGAGTGGCTGTCCGTTTACGGTGATCCTTGGGGCCGAGTAGGTTTTATTGGGTGACACTAAAACAGAGTATTTGACTATGTTTTAGAAATGAGGATAAGAAGTCTATAGCTTCAGCGAATAGGAAAAGATGTACCATTAATTCTATTACCTAAACCGTAGTACTATTTTCGGGTCATACTTCTATGCATAGAAGTGAATTGATTTATGATAAGTTAGTGTGTATTGTATAGCGTATTGATACTAAGCCCCCCCCCTTTTTTTTTTCTTTTTTTTTCACAAATCTGTGTCTGTGTGTGTTCGTGTGGAGAGGGAGCACTCACGTTCATCGTGCCTGGAACAAGTCCAAATGTAATATAGCATTGACATGACACAAGAGCTAGGAGGGGGTGGGTGAGGGGAGAGAGTTCCACACCACATATCATCACTGCTAGGTGAGACAACTATGATGTAATTTGGCAAGATGTCTAAATAGCTCCTACTCTGCCTTCAACTCTTTTCTCTCTCTTTCTCTCTCTCTCTCTCTCTCTCTCTCTCTCTCTCTCTCTCTCTCTCTTTTTCTCTGTCAATTTCATTTATTTTCTTCTTCGTTTTTTGCCTTTTTTTTAATGTTTGGAGTAATTCCTTCCATTTCTGTCCTATAGTTCTTCTTCATTCTCTCTTCGTATTAAAAAGATAAAGGCACATTTCTTATTCCACATGCTAGGACAAATACGTCTCAGACGTAGGAATCAAACCTGCACCTACTGGCCAGAATTGCATAGTCTACAGCAACACTTGCAAAGCTTAAAACAAAAATCTGGACAGACAAAGGCATAGCCCTCGGCACAAAATCAGACTGATGCGCTCCCTGGTCATGACCACATTCTTATATGCTTGCGTTTGGACACTAACTGAAGAATTAGAGAGGAGGATCCTTGCCATGGAAATGAGATGCTATAGCATCACCCACAAAGACCGCATCACAAATGAAGAGATTCGAAATTGGATCACAATGACAATTGGGCCTCACGATGACCTGCTGTCAAAAAAAAGCGCAAACTAAAACTTAATGGCCATATCGCAAGGTCCATCTGTCGATTTTCTTTTTTTTTGAAGTGTCTGCTTTGCACAAGTACTTTTTTTTTCCTATGGTGAAATCTAAGCGTATCATTTGGCGGCGGTCCGACCGGCCCATTTGGTGCCAGCCCAGCTGGCAATTGTCCGAGTGCCCAGATACTTAGTTCGCCCTTGAATACTTTATTTACAGACTACATGACGTATCATGTGAATAATAAATATATATATATATATATAGTGCGAGAAAGGGGTGGAGATCTTTGTTTATCAATACTTATATCAATACTTGTTAATAATGTTATTTTTGTTTACATTAATTAAATTGTTCACAAACCTTGCGCTGATGCCAGGAAGTAATTGTCGTCTGCCTGGAGATCAAAGCCTCAAACCAAAATCGCAGGAAATTAAAGTTTTCTAGATTGAAGTGATAAAAAAATCACATGGATGACTGCGTTTAATGTTTTATGTCTTAATTTCACTTGGAGTATTAAAAAACGGGAAAAAAAAACAGGAAGACAATAATCTTTAGAGATAGACTTCGATTTAAAAGAATCTGTAGAGAGGTGTGCACTGTTTTATTTTAAAAAATAAACCCAGTCACAGACTTATGGATGTCTCTATGGGGAATAGCAGGAGCATTGGTTAGCTAATCTAATCTGACTTCGGCTATGTATCATTTATTACTTAACATTAGCCACAAAACATTACAAGTTGAATATAGTTGATAACAACATTCAGTTCTATAAAATGATACTTTATTAAACACTGGGAAATCCGTCCAGTCTTCCTAAAACGTCGCTTTATCTAATTACTATTCAACTACTATTCAAAACAACCTACTTCTAACATAACGCCATGTTGATCTCCTGTTCGCCTAAGTCTACTAAGTCATTAGTCTGTCTTACTACGTCATTACTTTTACCGTCGCTAAAACTATACACAACATATTTGTCTAACAAAACTAACCTACTCTCTAAACTAGTACGTTACAAGTGACAAGTCATTAGTCTGTCTTACTACGTCATTACTTTTACCGTCGCTAAAACTATACACAACATATTTGTCTAACAAAACTAACCTACTCTCTAAACTAGTACGTTACAAGTGACACAATAATTGTTTACATAGCAGGAAAATAAGTTCGTAACTATTTACTCACTGCACCTCTTAGTATTTAGATCTAGATCTAGATCCTGTCCTGAAAATTAAGTTGTTACCAGGAGCGGACTGGGTGTCATTTCTATACCAACTGGCCCATTCAAGGTCTACTTGTACTCAAAGTCAGTGTTAAGTTTGATAATGTATCGATAACTACACATGCATACAGTGAGCACTAGAATTAGATCTATATAGGCTACTTATAAGAAATATAGGTCTCATGTTGCTTTAAAATCGCAAAGTTTGTAGGCCTTAAAAGGATGAAGCCTACTAGTAAACTGTCTAAGGATGTAGGCTATTTTATTATTTCGGAATATGTGTTCGATTAAATTATATTTACACTGAAAAGTCTGTGAAATATTTTTTCTAATACGACACTCAGAGGACCTCTTTAAGGGGGATGCACAATGAAATTTCAATTTTTGTAATTTACAGATAAATAGAAAAGCTTTATGCATGACTTGATAGAACATATAGAGACATGAGTAACCATACACATTTTATGAGTGTAGCCTTTTGGGTTGCTATGGAAATGGCGGCCATCTTGAAAATAAACAATGTTTACAAAATTCTTAAAATATTCTAAAGTACTCAAAATTTTTTTAATTTTTTGATTGCACCTGATAGATATTTGAATCCCATAGGTAACTGGCTAATTTTGTTTTGAAAATTATTACTGGTTTAATTTTTATGAATTTTTTAAATTTTTATTTTTTTCCGACCCCATTTTTCATCTGAGGTCACATCATTATTTTTATTTTTTTATGAAATTTATTATACATATTGAAAATTTTTGCAGCCTATTACCTATGATATACTATCAATAAACTACATGTGAAAAATTATTAGTCTAACTTATACAGAACTAAAGATTTTGAGATTCTTGTGGACAACATGCACCTAAAAATACATTTTGAGAAAAACGCATTTAAAGTTTTTAAAATGATATAAAATATTTATTGTAACCATAAAAATGAAAAAAAAGGGAATATTTACATAAAACAACATAATAGATAATAAAAAAAACAAAAAACTATTCATTAAAATGGCCTGATTGATAGGTTGGACCTTCTAGAACCTCTGCCCGGTGCTCATGCTCAATTCTTCGTTTTTTCAAGTTTTTTCTCCTGGACACTAATGCGATTGATTTTCTTTTTCTAACAAGCTGTAGTTTGACATTTTGCTTTTTCTCACTAGAAGAAATGTTCTTTAGTGTCCAGGGAATGCCTAATATGTCAAAAACTGATCTGATGCCAACAGGTCCATTATTGAAGGCTAAAACAGCAAGGTATGTCGCAGCCCTTACCGTTTTTAATGTTGCGAATTCTGTTTTGGGGCATCTTTGCCAAATGAGGGAATGAAAAGATTCATTGGCGTTTTGTGTTCCCATTCTAGAACATCTTTTTAACAGATCTGTGTCTGTTAGTCTTTTCATTATAGGAAATAACAGTTTACCTATTTCTGATGTGATGGTCTGGTTGTGTTTTTTATATGGCTGTTTTAGTGCCTCTGATCTCTTAAAGTGACACCAAGATGTAGCGCCATCAGGACACAACCTGTGGTTATGATCTAGGTCTGAGCTCATCATATGAAAAAATGAGCCCATAACAGCCAGCTTCATTTTTTGAATGTCGGGAGCATTTTGGCGCAGAGCTTTGGAATAGTAATTTGTAATTTTTTCAATTTTTGGCTTTGTAAGCCTATAATTTAGTTCTTTTTTGTTAGACATTTTTAAATTGTTCAAAGCATTAAACATTCTTTTTGAGATGTGGTTAATGCAGTCCTCTTTTAAGATTTCTACATCATATCCTGAGTTGGTAATGGCAGATGAATGCGATTTACTATCGCCATCACACAGCATCGTGCCATAAACAAGTTTTCTGGATGCCACAGAGCGCGAAAAGATTTTGGATGCTGCTGCGGCCTCCATTGCATTTGCTGAGCCACTGAAGTTTTTTTGACACATATGCTTAGAGGCATCAAAGTTTAGTTCTGCAGAGTTTGAATCACAAACATGGCAATAATTTGATAGGACTTCGGTGTCGATGACGAGTCCAGTATCAAAATCAATAACTGTGCCAATTCCTGAATGAGATGAGTGGCCCCTTTTATGCCAAGTCCCATCGAAAGAAACTGTAATAACAGGACAGCCTGTTGAACTTATTCTTTCATCTGTAGTTAGAGGTTGTGAAATGTTTCTTCCATGCACAACAGCAGATGCCCTAATCATACATTCTTCACCAGCTTCAATTATAGCGGTATTGACTATGTTAGCTAGATTGTTATAAGTATTTCTGTGCATGCAGGGCATACTCATAAGTCCACAAAACCTATCAAATTTAGAATGCGAGATTCCAGATTCTTTTAATGCAGCGACAGCGCGGACATTAATATCCAGATGAACATCATTACTTTTTTTTGAGGTCCAGTCGGACCACAAATATGTTTCACAATTTAGGCATTTGATTTTAATCAAATGAGCCATGCCTTTTGATTGTGTGATGCACATAGTTAATTTGTTGTCAAAGCAATGTGGACAGCACAACAAGGAGACCATTGTGGTCAATTGCATTGAATTCATCATGACGTATATGAAATCTTCAGGCAGCCTCTTATTGGTGTTATCAGCGTTAGTAACTGCAGTTAGGGATATTTTTCGCTCAGCTGCACTTGCAGGCTGTGTTGTTGCTGCTTCAGATCCAGCTGTATCCAAAACAGAGCTGCAAACAAATAAAAAATAAATTAGAGGGTCTTTAAAAAAAAATTCAATAGTATGAAAGTACACGTCACATCTATCACAACATGAAGATTATTTTAAATTTTATAATGCATTTTAGAAATCATATATTGTATTAATCATAAAAAGTAAAGAATGTATAGAGACATGTTACATGTAATATAGATCTATATATGACAATATGTACTAGATCTAAAAAAAAACAACTAAGACCAAGACTTGAGTTGAAGTTGAAGTCCTACAATACTGTTCAATACATCATCATACACGATAATCAGATAATCTAATCTCTAGAGATTATCTAGTTCTAATGTGATCTATGCTCCTAATATAGACTAGATCTATAAAAGGATAGATCTCTATGTTTGCAATCATTTTCATGATATTTATTTAATGTCTATAGAATCTAGATTCTAGATCTAGATCTAGATGTGATTCATTGGATAAACACGTTGTCGAACTCAAAGAGCCAAGGTTTCATAGTCATTATTTTATGTGTCAGCACACGCTTGTCTAGTAAATAAAAAAAAAAGCAAACTCTAGATCTAGACTTACCTTTGTAATTGTGCATTTGTCTTTGAAGCATGTCGTCCTCTGGGCTTACAGTAACGTTTTTTCTTTCCAAACATATAACCTTTTGTTGGCATTTCTGAGTTTCAATAATGAATCGATTGTTGATGTGATGGAAGTTTACAGAAGAAGGACCGGTTCACGTCATGTGCGCATGCGTGCATACTTTGTAGTTACGGAAGCTTTTTCAGTGCGCATGCGTGTAATTACAGTAACTATAGAAGCTTTGATGGTGCGCATGCGTAAATATGGCTTTGTGGGTGTGTATATGAGGATATAGGGGAAAAAAAGAGGTAGTGACGTATTTTGAAAGTTCATTGCAGTACTATTTATTTATAGAATGAGAAACCATGCACATAATCGGAACTAGAAAAGTAGACCTTTGTATCGATACCATCTGTTAGGGATGAGAGCGTACATTAGCTTATCAACTATAGCTTACAAAATGTTGATTTTTCACCAAAACATCAAAATTTTGCTTATATATCTACATTTAAAATACAAAATTGATGTATAAAACGTATTTTTTTTAGTATTCTGATAGGGAATTCGTATTCTAGACATTTTAAACTATTAAAATCAATTAATTTTAAAATATCGATATTTTTGACCTAAATCTATGTTTTCTCACTGTGCATCCCCCTTAATAAGAGAATATTATAAAACATTTAACATAGTGTCATCTTTTGCGGCCTTTCTGTGGTCCTGCAAGCCCATTTGGTTACTGGCCTACCATGCATTTGCCGAATGCCCATGTAGCCAGTTCGCCCTGGTTGCTATTATGCCAATCGAAAGTGAATATGATCAGAGAAATAGGGAACTTCAACAGGTCCGAAAATTACGAAGAGTTCTTTTCTTATTCATCGACTACAAGCTTCAAAGCTATGATGAAAATGAAGATGGCAAGGCTACAAGTGTCTCTCGAATCCCAGAGAAACACATGAGCGCATCGTGGCGATGAAAGTGACAACGCAGTTAGCAAGGATACGCATTGAAACTATGCAGTGCTGCTTCATAAGAGAGATGAAGTCAGACCCATTGTTTGCCTGAGATGTTTTATTTTGTTGAATTGCAGTCCGTCAAGAGAACGCACCAGAACACACCGGACAACGTTCCTCAAACTTTGACTGGCTAGAACTTTTTGCATTTTTTTTCCCATGCTGACTACCTGGTCATGTGGTATGCGCTCTGGGCTGTCACTTCGGGTTCGAACGGTGCCCTTTGCAATCCCACGTCGTCCTACGGGAGGTTTGGGCTAGGACTTACGCTATTCTGCCTCAACGTGGCACACGGGATGAAACGATCTCTAGAGAAAGTGATTAGGCTAAATGAATAGTAAAACAAGACTCCTGTGAAAGTGTGTAAGGGAATGCGAGAGCTTTTCCCATTGCCTGGTGTGGAGATGAAAGAGAGCATCCACGTCGCTGTCGATAATCCCTGCGCCGTTCCTCAAGGGACCGTTACACTAAGGGCGAATCATGCACGTTTAACTTGTGTGTGTGTGTGGGGGGGGGGGGTTCCCGGTGAGCTCGGCCTTCGGCCATGAATTCTAGTCCATTCTCCCGGAGTGTCAGACACATTGGAAATAACAATGTTTTATATACACATTGGCTTGGACCTCTTCCAGACAGCGGTTTGTTTAAGCAGGCATATAGGCCTAGAGTTCGTAGAGCCTTCGGCTTAACTCTTTTGACAATCTCACGCCTAAGGTGTAATCCACAAATCTGAAGGAAAATCCGAAACCAAAAGAAACACTGTGTTGTAGATCGTTTCGAAAAACTTGTTTACTCATATTTGTTTTTTCACTAAGCAAATTTTGTAAGTAAAAGTAATTCCTGTCTGGGCGTTCACTTTCCTGGCATATAGAACAAACAAGCAAAATATTTTTTAAACAAAGCTTATCTAACAGAAAGAACCGTAAATATCACTGCCATATATCTCAGTTCTGTAATTACAATTAATAGATTAACTAATTGGTTACCGGTATTTTAAATTATTGATTCAAATATTGTTATCGAGTTTCAATAATTGTGCAAAATTTCAACTTGATCCAAAATTGGGAAATGGAAGAAAAAAACGTGTACAAAAAGCAAAGACGGGAATAACCACACATATACAGCCATTTCTCTCATTAAGTAGCATTTATTTCCCTTTTTTTTTAAACAAATTATTTCTGTCTTTCTATTTATCTATTTATCTACCAATTTCCTTTATTTCTTCTCTCCCTCTCACAATTTTTGTTTAAAAAAAGTTATTACGACAATATTTCATGTGTACAATGAAACTAACAAAAAATGTTCAAATAGGCATGTACTCAGCTACATGTCGAGGTTTGTAGTGTTCATTGTCATTGTCAGGTCACCCGGGGAACATATTAGAACAGTTTGTGTTTGTTTTTTTAACTTGCACTCGTGAATGTGGGAGCGGAGAGTGGGGGGGGGGGGTTGAGCTATAACGTCTACCTGTAATTTGGCAAGGAAAAAAAAGTAAGGCAAATGAGGGGGAAAGGAAGATTAACTTAGTACGTGTACTTAAAGCATTGCGAGGATAGGGGAGATAACAATGTTTTCACTGAGGTCAGGCAAGGGAGGCAATTACATTAACTCAAATAGCGATAATAGAACATTTCCCAGCAGATGTTTTTATATGTTGTGTATGTTTGGTCTGCATAGCGTGTTACTTGGCACCATGGGACCAACAAAGCTAAACTAGAAAATATGGAATTGGAATACTGTCAAACGGATTTATGTTTCTTCAAGTTTAGATCTACCAACAGTTTTGTTTTTCTTTAGATGTTGACTATGCTATGGAGGGGAATTCAAGATTATTACGTCATATCTGGGATCCCTTACAGAACGTACCGAATATGTTTAAATACATTGCACAATGGGATTGCTCTTGTAAACGAAGACCCAGAATCAACTTAACGCCAACGTCTGAGCTCCTTGTAAACCGTTGAAAATAATTGTTTACCATTTGAATTGTTTAACTATCTGTATATGTATTGAAAAGACTATTACACTAATGAAATGTTGACTCGTAAAAAAGGCTAAAAGATAATATCATATTGGTAGATGGTGCACGGCAGTTATTGTATTTGGTTCTAATTAACGCAGCCTTCGTTAATGGGATAAGACAGGGGAGAAAACGGCGTCGTGCTTGCGGAATGTTCGCATTTCAGTGTAGCTGCAGCTTACTCATCGTCCCAACAATGTTGTTGCCTTGTAAGCAAATATTTGATTGTAAGACTAAAGAAAAAATACTTTAGAATGTCGAACTTATAAAATAATTATTATTGTATCTTTTTGGGTGGGAATTATGACACTGGATCACAAGTCTATGTACATGTTTCTATGTAGACCTTTATGTAATAGAAAGGTACTAGTTTGCTTCAATTCATGTAAAGAGCGGCGGGCCCCCTTCAATTGATTGTGTATTCTATGATAAAAACAAATGTAGTCACCATGTATGCATTAGAACATAAAATAAGCATTCATATGAAGGTACTACCTTCTAGAAGCAATGGCGTCTGTGATAATAGCTTCAAAAGGAAGGATGTGCTAATATTATATGATATTACGTCATTGTTTGTTGTTTATGTTTTGTGCGAAAGCAAAGGATCAGAGGGAAATAAAAAGAGAGTTATATATGTCTACCTTGATAAAGACAGTCTCCATGTATGCATTAGAACATAAAATAAGCATTCAAATGAAGGTACTACCTTCTAGAAGCAATGGCGTCAGTACTCTCCATTTAGTTACAACTTCTTATTTTTGTGGGATGTGTGGCTGAGAGGCCAGGCCGTAGCCCGTAACACCCAACAATGAGGCCCCAAGTCCGAATCCCGACTTTAGCCGGCGCCTTCGACATAGTCACGGAGGTCACGCTTTAGCGGAGTTGTGTTTGCTGAACGCCTAAAGGCAGCACAGAAACCTTCTCCCAGATACCCCCTCCCCCTACACTGGTTGGTCCACAAGAGAGATTGGACCATAGCGCACTGATGCTATTAGAATGAGATGCGCTATAAAAAAACAATTTAACTTATTGTGCCATGACTTCTTAAAAGCAACTATTAAGTTTTCGTATGAAAAAAAACAAAACAAAGTGTTTCATTAAATAGTTTATGCTCTGATACACTTACAGAACTGTTAGAGCTGATGAATATTTACCAAAATGTAGCTCTGTGCACATCAATTGTTTATTGAGATCAGATTTTTATTTTATCAGTTGGTCAATGTACTAAAATAGTGAAACTGCGTTTTTCTCAACCTTTTGAGTAGCGAAGACAAAAACACGTAAAACTCTTACAAAACTATAAAATAAAAAGAACAGTAAATGAAGTCCACAAGCTTTGTATGTTAGAGCTTCCTTTGTCATTTTGTATCAATAGCAACTTTAAATGTGGCCACTCTGATGAACCAACGATCACTGGTAAGAGACAGTGTTACGTGCGCATCTTAGTGTACATGTGGAATGGTGCGAATGCGTGTTGAAAGGGAGAGAAGATGGAATCCGAAAATGAAGGAATGTAATCAAAGTTATTATTAACACATTATTAATTGTAACTCAAGATTAAAGTCATCATAATCTACCATATATGAGTCTATTATTGTATCATTTAAAGTCTCATCTGTACGTAACAGATAGTGTGCATGCATTGACTATCATTGAAACCCTTATTGATAAAAAAATAATTGTCTAAATTGTAAAAAGCCTGTCAAATCTTGTATTGAAGACACTGGTGTGAATCAACATTGTGCGTTCGAGCCACTACTAAATCCTTTTGGACTTTACAGTAAGCCGAGCAACGTATCAAACTAGTCTAATTTTGTCCCTGATGCATGCACCTTGGTGTTGTTTATCCTTAAAAGAACACTGAGAAATGTGCGTTAACATCCAAATGGAAATGACTTTTAGACCATCCTTCCTTGACAACCGCCTCAAATGTTGATATTCTTCTCGCCTTTTTGAATGTCAGAAGCACTCAAATTGATATGCTGTGAGCATAAGTCTATGGCTGTGAGCTTTAACACGTACACATCATCCACCAAATCATAGAAATATTCTACGTCTCCGACACCGCTGACGTCTCTTTTTAAAATGGTAAAACTGTTATGACAATTAGAAAGAAGAAGAATTGTGACCATAAGAAATATAGGCCAGGCCTATTGTCGTTTGTTTATCCTGTTCAAAGTGATCCGTTCCGCGGCTGCACCACCGGCCCCGAGGGTACTGGCCCCTGATAATATGGCTGAAGTTAAACATAGTCAGCTGTAATTTTTTTTTTTATTGAATAAATGGCTAATGCCAAAAATCTGTTAGGCGCATTCGCCAGCATAACAAGTCTCAACTAATTTGCACTATTTTGCATGGTCATGTCTTCCCCTCAAAGCTATTTGAGAACCTCTGATCTATTCAAATGCAATGGTTTATATGTATCAATAACCCAGCTACGTAGCAATAGTATAAACGTCAGGGTATTAGGTGAACGCAAGATCGATAGGATCATTCCAACAAGTCATTAAACTTTTATTGTTCAACCGTTAAAGGGAGGTTATCGTGGTGTGGCGTATTATGTCCCTTGAATTGTACCTCTCCCCTGGCGTCTAAATTTGCTGATACAATATTCACACTTCATGTTCGGCAAGAGTGTGGCCAAAAACAAATTCAATGAAAAATAAATTAGGCTAAATTGTGTTTCCATTTGTTCTCACGGACAAACACGAAAACTCGTGGTTCAGTCAGAGTTTAAAGCATGGTCGTAGGTCAGTGCTGTGTAGGCTACGATTGCATAAGGATCGTTGAAAACTGGAAAGTGTGCACCTAGTTTTGGTAGGTAGATTCATAGAATGCAGAAGCGGCTTTAGAAGTGCTGAGTGTCATACAGGGCCACGAATATTTGTACGATATCAAAAGATTCACTTTATCATAGATGCCCCCCTCCCTAAGGTTGCCCCACTCACTACCTCATAAGTCCGCCTCTATACAATAGTTTTGATTTTTAAAGGCTTCGGAAGCTCGATAGATTCAACAGGCGGATTGGCTTTGCTGCTTAACCCAAGAGGTTGGAGTTCGAATCCTGATGAAGAACTGGGAACTTTTGATGTGAGATTTGACTCGATCTGACTCAGCGCCTACATACAGCACGGAAACCTTCTTCCCAATATCCTTAGATCCTCCCCTTTCACTAAAATGTAACAATCAGCACTAAATCTAAAAAATAATTCTATGACTTGTTATATTCATAATTCTTTAAATAAAATAGCCAAGCGTTTTAGTTTATGTGTCCTTCTTGTGCCATGCAATGGGTGGATTAATGGATGGATGGATCATATGGATAAATAGGTCAAGGTTTCTATATTTTGTTTTCAATAAGGGCTATCAGTGACAATGAGACACATGATGTGGAACTCACAATAGAAGCCTTTGTTTTTAAGTACATCATGCGATAGATGGATGGATGCCTGGATGGATAGATCTAGATCTCTACATTTTGTTTTCAATGTGACAGTATCAGTGACAACGAGACACAGTCATACAAAAAAAAAGCCAATAATTCCGCCATAATTTCATTCTGTTGCCCTCCCCAGCCCCTTCTCAGTGCTCAGCTGGAAGAACGAAATGGCAAGTCTCTCGGGGAATAGGCTTGATGAAATAGCATCCATTGTCTCTCGGTCTGGGCATAATGTCAAACTGTGTATTGCGTTTAACAATGTACATTTTTATTGACTAATTGGTAATTCTAAATAAAGGGACCCACACACCAAAACTCTCAGTATAATTGGTGACCGAACCTGGCAGGTTTGTAGGGAATGCACGAAAAAAACATCTAGTCCGAACTTTAAGCCTGACTCAATCCAAAACGCTTAATCTAAACTATATATTTTTTTAAAATCCCGTGTATGTCTAAATTTAGAACAAGCTAGTCTATAGGAACTGTGACAAGGAGGGATAGTGTGGAAATTCCACTTGAGACTTAAGGTATTTAGTGAAGTCATTCAAGTACTAGTGGACCTTTCTTGAGCCAAGAAAAATTAAATATTCTTACACACGCGCACGCACACACACACAGACAGACAGACAGACATTAATGCACCCATGCCATACCATACAATCTAAAGACAGGGCGCATTGGCTATATGGGTATTCGGGCAAAAGCCCGGTGGGCCACCGAAAGGACCGCATGGATGCCACCATGGCACGTACTAAATTGTTAAAGGTTTTATAATATTCTCTCATAAAAGTGGTCCTCTGAGTGTCGTGTTAAAATAACAAACACCTTATACATGCTCTACATTGGCTTTACAGTCTGATACTAATTTAATGTAACACATTTTCCAAAATAATGTAATAGCCTAAATCCGTAGACATGGCACCAAAACATTTTCCAAAATAATGTAATAGCCTAAATCCGTAGACATGGCATTGCTACTAGTTGGCTTCATCCTTTTGGGGCCTACACACTTAGCCATGACAAAGCAACATAAGGCCTAACTTTCTTATAAAGAGTTCACTGTAGGCCCTATGCAGTTATCGATAGATTATCAAAATTAACATAATGATTATAAGGACAGGTATGATTGGATGCCCATCATTATAATATACAATTTGTGGGCCGCACTGTATACAAATGCCCGGACCGATTTTGACACCCAGTCCGCCCCTGTCTACAAAGCAGATATGATGTAAAGATCATCTGTTTCTATGGTCTACTATTATCGAGGGTGTCATGTGACCAGCACAACGACGAACCTCTTTTACTTTCCCCAACTAATGTCTGGTAGCCTACCCAATAGAGTTGGACTCAGGGACGTCCTAAAAATCCAGAAATTCAAAACCCCAGATTCGAAACCCAGAAGCCAAGCGCTTTACCATTCCGCAAACACTTTCTACACAACACACTGGTAAATAGTGGGACACGCTAACCCTGCCACGCCCATCATCCCTGCCTTCGATCATAAGCTTTTTTTTTTTAACTCTGCAAATCAAAAGCATCGAAATCTTTTTCTATCGTTATTTCATTTGTTTCTTTTCAGATCTCTTCAGAACCAATCAAATCTCCCCAGCATTCATCCAATTCCAAGTCCTATTTTATTGCAACTTTCCAAGTGACAGGCCTGCTAAATGTATGACTAATTTTGAGATGTTGTCAATAATGGAAACAGTATTATGATTAATTAAGCATTTGCAATCCCCGAATCAGGGATTCCACCATCTTGTAAGATCTGGGTCATACTTTTTAAAATTTATATACGTTATTTCAAGTCAGGATCTTTGAATGATTTGACCCTATCTGACCAACAGATCAAGTAACTTTCATCGAAAGAAACACATGAAACAATGTTATTAACAGAATAACAGTTGAAGGAACATTGTAGCTGACACAAACAGAAACACTGTAAACTAAACTGGACACAGGACACTAAACAATTTGGACACAGGAACACTGTCAACAATACTGGATGCGGAAAAATTGTATACAATATTCAACACCAGACAAACTTCGGGGTAGAATCGGGAGAGAAATAAAAAAAAAATGACGTTATGGCTCATCATAGAATTTTATTCTTACTACACAACTCGGAGGTGGTCTCGAAAACTTGACACACACTAGCAAGTGCACAGCACTGAAGTCTTCCTGTAATGCTCTTGATATTTTACTCAGAGTTGAACTGATTCAATTGCTGTTAGAGACTTTTGGTGAAATGAACGACGCTTACGTTTCTTAACAAAAATGAACGTCTCATAGAAAGTAAAACATTGGGACTGTTTCGTTAAATAGCATTTGAAAGATTCAAAGAGTGTTTCTATAAGTCTTCGAGGCTTGTATCTGCTTTAAAATTGTAAAAATATAGAAAAAAAAAGTAAAAGCAAAGTATCCCTTTGTGATATATATTGCAGATATTGTAAAGATTATCTACTTCTGTGATCGACGGTTAAGGAGAGTATCATGTGGCCAGTACAACAACCATTCACCCTTAAACCTTTCCCAACTAAAGTAAGGCACCCATTAGAGTTGGGTCTACACGAGGGCGTCCTAAAAATCCCAGTCTTCATTAAGATTTGAACCCAAGACCCCTAGGTTCAGAAGCAATAACTTTACCCCTCAGCCACTATGCCCACCAAAAGGATAGGAAACAAAACTTCAATTAGTGCTGGTTGAAAATTAAGTCCTACAGTCAGACGTTGGGTTGCAGCATGGACACCAACACTTCTTTTGGTGGATCTCAATTTCAACACAATCAAGTAATAATAGCATCGCATTTAAACAAAAAAAAATACCGGGTAATAAACTGAACTCCATTTTGTAGTACTGTAGCTCTAACTTGACGGACACAGCCATGACCAATCTTTTTCTTTGAGCCTAAAGATTGTGTGTAATCCATAACAAGAGTCCAGGGGAGGCAAATAAGTATTTTGTTTGGTTGTATCGTGTGGTGAATGTGTAACAAATTGAGAAAAGAAACTTTCAGTTTTAAAGGTCTATAAGTAGTTTCCTCTAGATCCAGGATTTTTTGTGTGTGTGCGCGCTTGACATTAGAATTTATTAAAATAAAGGTCAAGGAATCTAGGTTGCAGAGTTCAGGGCATCAAGTTAATAATGTGTAAGTTTACCTCTGAGAGTGTGTCTAAATATTTCATGATTACACATGAAATAATGATGTAACAAGAGTGACTATTTCACTATTTAAAATTGTACAAGAGATATTAGTGGTAGTTTCTGCTAGAATGCATACGTTTAACCTCAAAGTACTAGACCTACATTAATGTGTGTGTGTTAGCCAAAACTGTTCAGGAAAGAGGAAATAAAATGAACATATTTTAGAACTGAGTTCAACTTTTGCAAGCAAGTTTTCTCTATATTTTTTTTAAATACTATGATAGTATTCTGCTAATGAAAGTTCAGATTGAGATGCTATCTCTGGTTTACAAAAATATTAACTGAATAGAAGTTATCTTGTGATATGATAGTCACAAGTGTGAAAAATCTTGTATGTGATGTGATACTAGTCCTCTACATCAATCTTGGGTACCTGTACTAAAATGTTCTATTCATGAAAAACAAAATCTTGGTAGACATCTATTTACACACAAACAATCTTGGTAGCAGGTAGTCTTCTATTTACACACAACAAATTATTTCATAGTCTTCAATTTACACACAAACAATTCTTTGGTAGTTTCCTGTATTACCTGGTACTTACACCAACATTTATATATACACAGTACTTGGCAGGTCATTGCAATGCTCTACAGTTTCACAAGGAAACAAATGTTAACCAAGAAAAAAAAAAAGAAACATAACAAAATGATTAAGATATTTGTTAACTTTAATAATACAAATCAATAAAAAACATACAACAAAAATGTGGACCATATAAGACTGTTACTAACATCTGAAATGACAGAAATACCCAAGACCAAATGTAGCCTGGAAGGTCAGTCATGGACACTACACATGAAACAAAGTAGGAATGGACTTAACAGTATGAAGCCTATCGTCTACATTATCTAAGTGAACACAATACATCTAGGAGTTTCACATGCACACAACTTCCCAACGAAATTAATAGGACAAGTCTAGACTTGACTTTAAAGTAAAAGAGTTCAGCAAAAAAGAAAAAAAAAAAAAAAAAGTTTAATTATGACTTTTTTTTAGAAGAAATAAGTAAAATGACAATTTAAGAAAATAATTAATTAATAAGCCATTTAAAATCATTTGTTTAAAAACAAGTTTAAAATTATAGATTTATAGAAGTTGTTTGTTATAGTTTTAATAATAAGCAATTAAAAAGTGTCAAATAAAGGTATAAAATGAAGCAGACACCTATTTTAAAGAAAGAACATTGCCATATACAATATTTAGTTATTTCTCTTCAGTTCTTCTTTGTATATACAGACACACCTAGACAAGAAACATTGACTTTGTGCTCATACTGTACAGCTGACTCCAACAAAAGCATCAATTTCATAAGATAGCCAACATCCACTTGGAATCTACCACTTCAAAGTCTGTCAGTTATGTTCCTCTACACCCAGGTCCAGCCACTTCTAGTAGTTATAGCGGTAGTGTGATGATTGATCATAGCCAAAGGATGAAGAGTTTCTGAAACAGAAAAGTATTGCGACTCATTTATACAATGTTGAAAGAGGCTAAGTAAAAGCTTGAACAACTATAGTATCAGTTTTAATTCTAAGTTCATAGAAATGTTGCAAAAGACAAAAAGTTGTAACTAAAGTTGATACTACTCATTTGTTTTTTTATCTAAATAATTTTAAACAATTCTTCAATGTGTCTGAAAGCCAAATAAATTCTAACTAAAATCTGCTAGACAAGTTAGTACTGAAATAGATTAGAACTGGACATTGTACTAATGTCATTGAAATCATAGTCTGGAAAGAGAAAAACAAAACTTTCAGATAACACAATAGACAAATAATGTCACATTTAGACAATGTCCTTTCATTCCATCAATTACAATATAAATGTGTAAACTTTTTAAAATTCAGAGTCACTGCTCTAAGCTTTATGTAACAACCCAACTCAAAACTCTGAATTCTCAGTTTGTTGTGACAAAGTTCTATAAGAAAGTCAAATCAATGTTAACAAAATTGTAATCCTATAAAGAACTATTGACCCAATCTAAAGCAGTTGGCAACATTGTAAATCTTATCTTCTATGTTGTTAGACTGTTAACCTAATAAGAAGCCTCAATCCAGAGCTTGGGAACCAAAGATTTCAACTTCAAATCAAGACAGACAACATGTAGTACCTTGAGTTATACCCAGATCCAAAAGCAGGGGAACTCTCTAACTGTCTGTCAGACTCATAATACAAATTCTGAAGTTGCTGTTGTTGTTGTTGCTGTTGCTGCAATGCGTAATAATCCTCACTCTCCTCTGCCCAACTTGACTGTTGTTGGCTTCCGAGGCTCATATTTTGTCGCTTGGGACTAAAGCTATCTTCACCATAGTCAGCACTGAAGCTTGATTGGTTGGCCCTTCGCTTGTTACCACCAAATGCTCTGGAGACTTCTACTTTGACATAAAGAGGTTCATTAACAAATAAGTACTCAAAAAGTCTTCTTGTTTGTTTGACAAGTATGATCTTTGAATATAACAAATGTAAAAAAAAAATTATGAACAAAATTCAAAAGGTTGAAAACGAATAAATAAATCCTTTCCTAAATTTAATAGTTAAACTTTAATCCCATTGCTTACTTCACCTGCAAGCATAATGTGTTCACTGTCTGCTCAAAACACAGCAAACATTGAGTATGTTTGTGAGAGCTTAGGAGATGGTCTCAAGAGCACTGCTACCAAAAAAAAAAAGAGAATGTTGGAGCACAAATGATGCTGACTGTAATCAACTGTACTACAACATTCACTGCGGTTTAGGTAAGGGAGTTGAAACCTGGAAGATGGCTTCTTTAGTGCTACACTGTAGTTTCTTCAAGGTAAGCACATAACCAAGTAAAACAAAAAGGTTGTTATCAAATCAACAGGTGCTGACTATTAATGGATTGTCATTGAGGGTAACAGTATAAAATATCAACATTTTAAAATCAGAATTGCTTTCACATTCAAAGATAAACATTTATCAAATGTGTAAAACAGAAATTTAAGATACAATAATATTTTTTTAAATGATTATATTTTCAGGGTGGTCTTCTGAAATGACAATGAAAGGAAATCTAGACCATTTTCAGAAGTCATTGACCCATTATTTCCAGTTATCATAAAATGGGAAATTACTCTGTAAGTTAGGTTAGAGACCATAAAATGGAAGAATTGGAGTTGCTACTATGATTGCATTTGGAGCATTTCCATTTTATTGAGTTAAAACCCAAATTTTGTCAATGTGGGAAGCATGGTCGAGAGGCCAAGTGCGCTTGAACTTGGCTACCTAGAAGGGGGCTCGAGGTTCGACACCCGACTCGGGCAGATTTGTGTTTACTGAGCGCCTAAAGGCAGCACGGAACACCAACTCCTAGATACCCCCTGCCCCCCACTGGTCCACAAATGAGATTAGACCAAAAGCGCTCTGAGCATGCTATAAGCATTAAAGTAGCGCTATATAAAAAAGCTATAATAATTAATTTCTCAGTTTTAATACTAAACTAAACATTTGTACATTTTTAAGGTTTATAACAATGACAGATGTTTTATACCAACAAGTATACAAGATAGTCCTATTAAATCATAAGATATCTCTAGAGTACACCTATCTAATTTCGATCTTCCCAACACTATTTTACGTCTGAAAACCTTTTTTTTAAATCTCAATTTCCTTGTACAGGCCCCTACCAGCTATTAGTTTCATTGCCTAGGATATGTAACCCCCAGGTTTAATAAATGCCATCACCTACCTGGGGAAGCTCCTGTGCCCAAGTCTGAGGTTAATGCACTTCTCTTGGCTTGTTCTACAGCAAACTGGGTCTGATTCAGCATGGCTATTTGATTCTTGATGGCCAAACTCAACTGGCTTTGAAGCATCATCATTTCCTTTGTGGTTTCAGCATTTACACCCATATCACCTACACATAGAGGAACATGGTGAACACAACATGCTAAAAGCACAAAAAAAACAACATTTACTGTTACCATAGGTTTTAAAGCTAGTTATAGGCACTAATTTTAATTGTAATAAATAGATTTGTTTAGTAAATCATAGATTATCAATAATGTTGTAATGTTAAATAATAAACGATATGATATAAAATAATTTACTAGAAATAAATATCTAAGTATATACATAAGGAAAATACAAGGACCTGATAGAAGACAACTTTTGGATTTCGATTTCATTATCTTTCAATTATACACTTCAGAGATTCCGTAGAGAACACCCAGATAGAGCACATGAAGTTGTCGAGTCTTTAGAATTTGAGACAGTTCAAAGACAGGCTGACACTGTCTAACTTTAGAATTTGAGACAGTTCAAAGACAGGCTAATACTGTCTTAACTTTAGAATTTGAGTTAATTCAAAGACAGGCTGACACTGTCTAACTTTAGAATTTCAGACATTTCAAAGACAGGCTGACACTGTCTACATTCAAATGCTCTTTTAGTAAAACAGTGTCAAACAAGCAGGGAAAAAACCAAAGTACTTATAAAACTGTCTCAAGTCACAAAATAAACTCTCCCAAGCATAGAGTAAAAGCTTAGCTTAGCTCTTGCGATGCACAATTGTTCCACTGTGCTATTCACAGGCTTCAGGCTTTCACTCAGAGAAAATACTTCTTAAAAATAGATACCAAAATTCAGGAGACAATTACTACAGTAGAAAAAGATCTAAACAAAACTGCCCTCGTTTTCAGTCTTTTCTTTCCTAAGTACTATCAATTCTCTACAATATATTACTATCAAATGGGGCCAACGGCATAGCTATGTGAAATCCAAACTGCAAGTCAGAAAACAGCAGAAGTGGAAGCTATTTTTCAATTAGATGAATATTAAACTCTATAGTCTTTAGAAATAGGCAATTATTTCTACATAATAGGTTTTTGGATTTCGTTTGAAATCTCTCTCTCACACAGATCTACAACTTGATAACAGTCTAGCAATACAGTGAAGCTACTTCACAAAAGACATACAGCAAGTGGTATGTTGTTCAAAAAAGATTATGACACAATCTCATTTATCAGGGCAGCACTGGATGATAGCAGATACTGTAAGCAGCACTGCTTGCTACCAGCAGTTGCTTGACTAGGTGGACTCTTTTGTTAAATGTTTAAAGATCATACTAACCCGAGCCTCCTGCCATACCTCCACCAAAACCTGGCTCATCAAATCTATCAGCTCTACCACTGCGGGCAAAGCTTCCGCCAGATCCGAATCTTTGTCTGCTCCCAGCAGATCTGGAGTTCCAATTGGAGTTATTCCTGCCGAAGCTTCGATTGCCAGAACCACCTGGATTCTGCCTTCTGTTGACTGCAGTGTCCCGACCAAGGGGACCTCTTCTTACTGGTCTGTTTAGCTGACCACGTGGAGATGCTTCTGGTCTGCTTATCTGACCACGTGGCGATGGATCTGTTCTGCTTTGCTGACCACGTGAAGATGTTTCTGGTCTCTGACCACGTGGGGTTGTTTCTGGCTTTGGGTACACTGGTTTTGCAGCAGGGCCTTCAGCCTTTTTTTCCTGGTAAGAAAGTATTGGACCCTGAATATCAATAAATTTTAGCATACACCAGCGCTCACTTTCAGCACTGCTTATGGTCACCAAACTTCAGCATGTCCACCCAATGCAAACCAAGTTTGGACACCGACCATGGTTGCTAGTGGGTTGTTTTTTTTTTTCCTTTCATGTTCTTGTGTGGTCAACCTTAAACAGTCTCCGAAAACAAAATGAGCTATGCAAGTGTAATGCTGAATGCATTTCAACATCTGAAATGGCAGACAGCTCATCTCAAGACGAAAGAATAAAAAAATAATGTTCATATTAATTTATTGTGCAAATCTAAAATAATTAAAACCAATAAAGGAAAAATTTAAGTAAAGTGAAATTCATGCGCTGAATTGCCTTAAGTATATAATTTACTGCTCACTTGTATTGGTTTATAGAGAAGCAAGCCATAACTCTAATTATGAAATGATTCCAAGATTACTTTTGCTATCTACAGTTTTGTAGCCACTGGCAAGGCACAGTATAATGATTCTATTTATTTTACATGTTTCAGATGTTCCTTCAAAATTGAAGATTATTACATCCTAGCCCCTATCTCCCGCAGGACGGTGAAGGAAGCGTCAGGCAAGGTTCGAACCGAGACGGCATTCCAGCGCGCATAACACAAGACTACACAGCCATAACAATTGTATATAACTCTCCCTACTCTCCTCTCTGTAAATGTGTTGGTATTTTCTTCAACACTCTTTAGAACAGAAGAGATGGACCTGAGTTTCATGAACACTTCTAACACTTCAAACACAAAACCTATTGAGTTGGCTGGCACAAGTCCTTCTTGTGTATTTGCCCATTAGTGCGCAATTTAAACATAAAGCTTGGTATTAAGTTAGAAGATCCACATTTGCCTTGCACACAAACCTGCAAGACACAGTAGCAGGTGGAACTGCAGAGGACTTAAAGAAGTAACCTGAAGTTGATTAGAAGCCAATAGATGGCTGATAAAGAATGATTAGGTCTTTTAGTTAACATATATTTATTAGCCAACATTTACAGGATAAAAATTAAAAAAAAAAAAAGTTTATTACTTGTGAACTGCATTTCAAATTCATTATAGATCTTTTAAAAGCTTATTCACCATGTAAAGAAAACTGTTTAATGTATATAGTTTTCAAGCCAGGACAGAAATTAATCTAAATTGTTACTATAGATTATACTAGTACAAAAAATTTAAACCTGTTTTATTTGATATTTTATTTTTTTGGCACATCGGCACAATTTAGGCCATATGGTACCCATAAATCCTCAAGGGTTACTTATCCTTTTTAGCTCAAGATCTAAATATTATACAGCCAAGTTATTAAAAATAAGGTCCAATCATAGCTCAAATAGTAAAAATTTATATAATTTAATAAAATATGTTGTAAATATATATTTACAATTTCTTTGCCCTACCACAAATCAAACTTTCGTAGTCAACCCCACCTCCCAGATAAAGCTCAGTATTTTCCCAGGGTTGACATAATCAAACATTGTTTTATTTGTTTAGCTCTTCACCAGTATAAAAATAAAAGATAGGCATTGTACAAAAAAATAGCTACAGGTCAAGGAGTTCTAGCTCAACAAACATACCTCGCGGTAAAAACCTCTCCTTCTGTTAAACCAATAGTTTCTGCGTCGATTCCTGACCACATCCTGAACATTGAAACAATAGCACTTAACTAGCCAACAGCTATAATATAATATCCTAAGTTAGTAATGATAACAAATGTGCATTTGTTGCAACAAGGCAATTATTAGGAAAACATGAGGAAGAGGGGAGACCAGAGTTTGAGTTACCCCCACTACTAACAAAGTTGCTTAGAAGAAAGAATGATGAGCAAGCAGACCATAGAGAATAAGAGACAAGGTTATGGAGGAAAGAATAAAGAGATTCTTTTTTTTTTAGATCAAAGAGTGCTTCAAAACAAAAAGGAGTAATTTATTATGATGCGCAAAAAATGTGTTGGGGGCAAAATTATACAGTTGAACAGTGAGCATAATTTGTTCCTGAACATTTTCAGAAAAACTTCAGTTTATCAAAGTATATTTTTTGATTGAGAACCTTTATATGATTAAAGCATTGACAAATAATTAGACTTTACTTCAAGTCTGAAGATTAAAACTAATTTGCTAATGATCAAGTATGTTATTTTAAACCCTCTTCGTAATCATTGGCAGCCTTCAGTCATATGATGACTATGGATGTCTCATTGCAATTTTAATATCTGAGTAGGTCACAGCTGAGGCTGCGTAGCCACGGGAAATATTGCATTCCTCAATAATCTTCTGACCCGAAGACAAGCCTTATTATTATTATACTTTCAAATGATAACATTTAAAAATTAAATTTTATTTTACTTTTTTTATGTCTGTTTTTGGAGTCTCTGGCTTGGGTTCTGGCTTTGTTTCTTTCTTCTCTGGTGATTGTGTTTTTTGTTCTTTGGTCTCTTCAACTTCCTTCTTCTCAGCTTCCTTTTTCTCCTCCTGGACAACTTTGGGTTGAGCCGCAGCGGCCGCCTCTTTTTTATTTTCAGTTTTCTTCTCTGTGGTCTTGTTGGATTCTTTTCTTTCTGTAGATAGTTAAACAGATTGATCATTAAATCTCAGCAATCTAGCCTTTATGGGTGTTCATGGACATTGCTAACACATGTGTTCCAATGTAAACCAATCTCATTCAGTTATGAAGTATTGCAATGTTTGGATAGAAGAAAAAGAAGACTATTTTACAATTACATTGTTTTAATCTAGATATAAATTTAAAATATGAACAGAAAATGTTTTTATCAATAAAAAATTACATTTGTCGCACTTACTTTCTAAGGGGTGCAACTCTAAGACATTGCCTCCAAGCTCCACTTTAGCAAACGCCTTCAAACAATTGAACACATTATTTCTGTTGTCCAAAACTAAGCGAGCAGTCCTTTTAGAACATAGCAAACAATACACAATTTATTAATTAATGCTGAAACCAATCACATCAAAAGATACATTATTTACTTAGCTAGAGTAGTTGAAGTTAACTCAAGAATGATTTTCTTAATAAAGAATTTGTAAATCAACAAGTACATCTAAAATGTCAAATTACAAAAAGCAATTATAGAGAATCCTGCAATTATATTTACTGCAGAATGTTTTAACTAAAAAATTTAATACACTTAAGACGTAAATAAAAGATACAAAGCTAAAAAATCAGGCAGATTAACCTTTTGAACCCTCCAGCCCGATTTATCGGTCTGCGCATAAAAACTCCACGCCCCGCCAGCCAGACATATCGGTCTCGCGCACCTTACCTTAAACCTAATGTCCGTAATTAAAAATCCAAAGAAAAAACATGTCACAGAGGACTATTCTACTTGTGGCATACCAAGAAAGAATATAGGAGATAAAGATTCTAATAAATTTATCTCGAAATAAAATAGTTCATTTTAAAGTTTTAATACCATTAGTTTGTTTTTAAGCATGCTTGTGTAAAGCATCATTTTTCCCCAGGAGCCTAGTGGAATAGAAAACTAAGGGCAGGGTACTGCGAGGGTCCAAAGGGTTAAAGAAAAGGTTTAACTTTTGTTATTTACCCATCTTTAAATTTCTCAGGGTTGTAATTTACTTCTGATGCAAAGGGAAACAATACTTTCAACATTTCTTTGGTTGTGCCCTCAGGCAGATTTTTCACAAATACTGAGCCAATGCCACGATGTCTTATCCTTCTATTTATACCTGGTCACAGCCAAAAAGAAAAAAAAAATTACATGAGCATAGCATGCACAAAAATGGTTCAATCTTAAAAGTAAATTATACTAGGCTAAATAAAAATAAAAAGTGAGCATAAATTAAGTATTTGAAGGAGTGTCTTGAGCTAGTTTTTACACTTAGTTAAAACAAGAATTTACATACAAATAAAATGCATTCAATGAATGCCTATTATTAATAATGCAAATTCTTTTAAAATTATTTTTTTTAATTGCTTTTGTATAGCACAAACTTCATGCTTATAGCATGTTTAATGCACGATGGTCCAATTACTTAAGTGGACATGTGGGGGAGGGGATTCAGAACTATCTTTAAACAGATATTTTTGGAAAAAAAAAAGTTAAGTTTAAAAAAAATAATAATAATATGATAATATTATATAAAATAAAACAGATTTGAGTCAATAATCAAGAAGAAATAGAAACTTATAATATGCTAAATGATAGTAGGAGTCAATGGATTAAGCCCTTTAATTATTTAACATAACTAATCAATTATAGCAAGTAAAATAAGTCAATGATGTACCTAGTCGTCTGAGGGGAACATTTGGAATGCACAACATTCTAACAAGTTTTGTATCAAACCGCAAGAAACCTGGACAAATAAAAGAAAGATCTTGTTACTTTTTAAAGTATTAATTCAAGCAATATTTTATTAGATATCAATAACTAAACAATCAGGAAATAGCAGAAATATATCTCCATACAAAAAATGATAGGCCTGACAAATAATGTTTAAAATATGTTGCAAACTAACTTTTAAGTTTAAATATAAAAAAGTAATTTTACAAAATAATGTGAGGGTAAGATAGAGCTGTTTTTTTTTTGTTGTTGGCCAAATTTGGTTATAGAACAGGAGAGGCTGCTCGAATAATTGACAGGGGGAAGTAAGGCAAGATTATGTTGAGAAGGAAATCGAGAGGAGCATGAGGCTTGGTATGCAAGGGGGAAGGTGTAGACCAAACGATGTGCGAAAATGAGCAGGTATTGAAGAACAAAATAAATATTATAAAGATATTTAAAACACTTAAACCATGTCCCTCTTGTATGGTTTAATACACTGGCATAATACACATATCTAAAATGTTGTCAACATGTTCTCAGTTACAAATTGGTGTAGACAGAAAAAAAGACTAACACATATGGGTTTTGAAAAGCTGAATATTTAACCTTTTCCTGCTTCATATTCAAGTTAGCTAAATAAAGTGTTTCAAAACAAATAGTGACGTCAAGTTAAAAAAATATGCTATTACAACTTCATTGATAAGAACAAAATAATTTTCTTATTTTAATCCAAACTGTGTGAGTGCCTCACAGAAGACATCTCTCCAGCATATGTATGAATGTATTGCAAGTAACATACCCTTCAGTTCAACTTCATTTTGATCATTCTTCTTGATAATCTCTATGTTGACTTCTGATGAGTGAAAGTCTAGTTTCATCAGATTGTGAACAACTTGCGCAGCATTCTTAGCGCTGGAAATATACAGCTCTCCTTTCCTAGTAGAAATGATACACATTGCAATCAAGTAACGACTACCAGTACATGTCATTTGATACAAACAGTATAAAAATATTTTTTTGTGAGTCACATTCCCTACAAAAAAATATAAGAAAATATATTTAAGATGTACTTAGGAGGAAGAATTTTAATCCATAAAACTATTTTGGAAGAATAAATACAACCAACTTTGAATAGTTCATTTTTGGAGCAATGCCAATCAAAAAAATAGTTATCAACTGTTAGTACTAAGAAATAACTACAAAAATGTCATTTAAATAAAAATTATTTAGCTATGGGCTAAAGAAATTATTTTTATTTAATATAAAAAATAATTTGATACAGGAGCTGATCCATCACAGGTTGAAAAAAAAACAACAAAAAAACAACACTACGTTGAAGATAGTGGACTATCTTCGAGTCCATAGGATATGAGATATAAATAAATAAATATATAACCAGTATGAAGATGAAGTGGACAATCTAAATTTGATCCAGTATGAAGAAGTGGACAATCTAGAAACAGTATAAAGTTAACAATCTAGATTCAGTATGAAGATGAAGTGGACCTGGGAAGTGATCAGACCAGTAAAAGTGAAGATTTTTTGAAAAAAAAAAAATTAACATGGTTCACTTTCTCCTTTTTATAAAAATGAAAATGGTAACACACTTGTTTTGTAAATACCGGTACCATATTTTGTAAGTATGATTAAATATATTTTTTTGATTAGACCTGGAAAACACTTTCTTTGTTTTTACCCTAAGAATCTAAAAACTGATAACAGATATAAGTTACTATAAACAAGATGAATGTGTTGATTGAAGACAGAACAACTTACCCTCTTGCATATCTGCCAGGGCTAAGAATCTAACAACTGATAACAGATATAAGTGACTATAAACAAGATGAATGAGTTGATGAAGACAGAACAACTTACCCTCTTGCATATCTGCCAGGGCTAAGAATGTACATCAAACTTTCTTTAGCATATTTAAAGACACGTCCAATCTGGCCATTCATGAAATCTCCACACTTCAGTGGGAAAATTTTTACCTGCCATTTACGCTCTAGAGTAAAAAAAATTACAGAATACATTCATTAGTTTTTTTTATAATTTAAAAATTTTCCTACATAGGTAAGCTGTTAAATACAAAATGTAAACACCAGATTGTTTTAGAAAACTATAGAACCATATTGAAACAATTTCAAAAACAAATTTAAATGCCAAGTGATTTCGGATTAAAGAAAAAAAAAAAGATTGATAATATTTAAAATAAAAGGGACACTTTTAAGTTAGTGACACTATTACCCATAGAAACATTCATAAATGAGAAGTTTTAATTAATTATTTTTTTCAATATTTTATTTTTGGTAGAAAATGGGGGGATGAGTCCAGGGTGAAGGAGTTATTAACTCTTCAAGACCGCAATGACGCTGACAGCGACCAGTCTCCCGGCCGTGCTAACGTAATGACGCTTCCAGCGTCCGATCACTATTTCCCTATTTACTTCTTTTTCTTTTCTAATCCACGTTTTTAATCCCTTAAATGGTTTAAGGAAACGCTAGAGCGGCCATTTTGAAAGTTTTTTCATTTTGATACTTTGTTGATCTAAGCTGTTTTTATTGTTCTAAATATTTTTTTTTTGTAAGTGACTAGTGAATTTTTCGTTTTTTTGCATCAGACATCATGGCTGACAGGCCTTCTTGCCATTTTACTGCTGATCAGGCTCTAAATATCTTTTTAGATACGAATGATAGTGACATGAGTGACTTAGACTTAGTCTTAGAGTTAGATAGAGATTCTAGAGTTAGAAAGTTATAATGAAAGCGATTTTCAGACTCAAGCAGTCTGATAGTGAATTATTCATCCCTAGATCTAGTAAAAGTAGTAAACGAAAGGGGGCGTCGCCCCAGCCAGGCCCTAGTAGATCTAGAAAGAAACCTCACTAAAAGTGTAAATATTGATCAAGTTTGACAAAGTTATGTTTTTTAAATAGATAATTGGATAGAGTTTAATATTTCATACAATAATAATGATTGAGGACTGTTGGAATATTCTTTTTTTTACTTGGGAAAGTCAGTTTTTAAAGATCAAATTAAAAAAAAAAATTTTTTCATCTCTGAAATTACCTAATTTTTTTTTCCAGTGACTATCTATAACATTGAAAGATAAATTATCCTGTAGTACATTCAATTTCCAACAAAATTTTATATAACATGTCTATGTTTTAACAAACAGAAAAAACAGTATGACGTTTATAAAAATGCTTATAAATGTGATAAAAATTGTGGGGGGAAAAAAAATTCCGGTAGAATGAGAAAAAAATTACAGTTTTTAAGAGTTAATAGTGACATTTTGTCTACTGTATACACACACAAGCCTTACAGTTCTAGTTGATGGCAAGTCAATAAGATTTTGTAAGAAATAACTCTTAGGAAAAGTGTTTATCAAGCTAACTGAAAAAAAAAACATGTTAATTTTTTTTGCACAAATATTTTTCGATGTAAAAAAAAAAATCTATATTTAATTCTGAGGCCTTGTTTCCGATTCCAAGATTTAAGATAATGCAGTATTTCACATGACCATGCACACCCAGCTGCAACGTGCTAATGCAGACAAAGCTGTTGTCCGCTAGTGGTTTACTTTTCATTGCTTACGCCTGTCTTCAACAACAGCCTATGAACCTCCAATGTGTGTCCAAAGACTTTGGTGAGAGTTACACAGCTGTCTCTTTCAGAAGCTATCTTCAGCCAGTTGCTTTCCTCTATGCCAGTGAGGGCAAAATGGCACCTGAGAGATCTTTATAGCACTTCCAGGGGGCACCACTTTTATATGACAAACTAACTAAAGTCTAAATTATTATGGATATGATCCATAATCTAAATACATATTCCGACTTACTTGATAGTAAACTAACATTTACTTGAGGCATCACATTAGGATCAGCATTAGGGTCTCTATCCTCATCTTCATCATCCTCATTCTCTTCCTCATCATTATCATCTTTTTTCACAGACTCAGGTTTTGTTTGCATTTCTCCATCTCCTGTCATCATTTCCTCTTTAGATTCCTCACCAGATTCTTCAACTGTAGGGTTAACATCATCGTTTGGCGCTGAATCCATTTTTTGTTCATCATCTGCATCTGCATCAAGTGCAACATCAGTAACTTTGTCTTCATCGGTTTGCTTTTCTGCTTCTGTCTCAATATTGTCTGACTCAGCAACTGTTGGGTCAGACATTGTTTTTCACTTTTATTTAGAAAAACTCTGTGAAGAAAATAAATTATAGGAAATAATTATGATGCGGCGATAATTTATAGAGAAACTATTTTATTCAACTTCACTGTTCATATGAACTAAATTGCTCCATGAAGTTACTGTGGACAGAATTAATTAGGAAACTCTTTAAATTTGTAAAAACCATTTTATAAGAAAAAGACTTATAAAAGACTCAAACCCTGGCCAAAGGTGAAGGTTATGATGACAGGAAGTGAAAGCTCATCATGTTATAGCCTATATATTACTATGCTTAGACGTTTTTTTTTTTTTAAACATAATAAAACACCTAGCAGGAACATCCTGTGGAGCTCAAAAGAAAACCTTAAGACAGTTATACACTGGATACGTCAGATCTGTCATGCATAACTGTCTCTCCATACAAATAGCTGCCTATAAAACGTATCAATCATCTTTAGACACAATCCAAAACTAAGCCTTGCGTCTAATCAATGAAGGTATAAGAACTACTCTCACAGCAGCCTGTGAAATAAATTCCAATATTGAACCTCTTAAGTTAAGGCGCAACAGAGCAGCATTAGAAGCTATTGAGAGATACAGAAGGTTGGAGGACGACCATCCAAATAAACTACTAACACAGAGAAATAAGAAAAACAAGCAAAGAACTCTAATCCAACTTACTGACGAACTAGCCCTAAAACACCATCTACCCAATAACAGAGAAAAAATTACCAGATTCTCAAACATAATTCCTGGACTTAACTACAAACAACCAACCATTTAAACACATTTAATAAACAACACTTACAAAAGAATCAAATCCACAGGAGCTCAAAGTAGGCACGCTCGAAACAATTGAATGCTATACAAAAACAGCCATCCATATATACACAGATGGATCAGCCTTCAAAGCCACCATCAGTGCTGGTCTTGGTGCCTTCCTGGTCTTCCCGAAAAAATAAACACTTTGAAATAAGTGCACCCAGTGGCGACTACTACTCAAACTTCCAAGTCGAAATTGAGGCAATTACCAAAGCTTTGCAGACAGTCGAAAACAAATAATATGAAGGGATACAATCACCATCTTTACAGACTCCCAATCCACTCTTCAAGCACTTAACAGCAGCAACTCAAAGAGCCCAAGAGAGTTGACAACACAAATAGTGATAATACACCAGATGATGACAAAATAAAAATTCAACATCACATTACAGTGGATCCCTGGACACATTGGCGTCATGGGAAATGAAAGGGCACATAAGCTTTCAAAGGCAGGATCATCTATGGAACAACCAGATAGACCTGTTAATCTCAATATTAATCAACACCACAAAAAGGAGTGGCTAAACCAATGGGCAACAGGAAAAACAGGCAGAGCCATGTACAAAGAAATGAACATGTCTAACAAACTGGACAGTATTAACTTCCTCCCCCACAAAAAGCAATCTACAATCTTCCAACTAAGGACAGGACACACACCTCTGTTAAATTACCATCTCAATAAAATAAATCCTACACAACTCCCCTTTGTAGACACTGCGCCCACCTTTATAAAACCATAAACCATACCCTTTTTGAATGCCCCTTCCTTATCCACCTTAGTCTGACCTTAGGCAGATCCTACTACCACTCCAGCACAAGATAACCAACACCCTGTACGGCAGTGCTGAACAACTGAAGAAAACACACTATTTTTCCTTGGCACAGTCTGCAATAGTCTTAACTAACAACAGCTTCTCATGTCAGGTTTCAAAACCAAAATACAGCCTTCTCAGACAAAAGAGATGCTGTAGTGTTGTTAACTCAGTTTAAGCCTTAAGCTTATTATTATAAATTGATGGTTGGTAAGCGGGCTGTAAGTTGTAAGGACTGTTTTGTCAGGAGCCCGTTATTATTATAATTATAGCCTATAGAGTCTAGACCTAGGCTATGACACCATCAATACCAAGCAAACTATGCGCATGCACCTTTTTTCTTTACTTCCGACACATACTATTTCCTTTTCCTTGTAAAGGCTAAGTTCATAGTGAGGTCAAACTCAGGCTCAGGAGGTGTGGAATTATTCTTTTTTACTACCCGGTAGTGAAAGAAATGGGTAATGGGATTAAGGCTATTTTAAAGTCTGATTGTTGATCAGCTTATAGAGACTATTTGAAGTTGTGGAGGGTGGGAAATGGTGCAATGGATGGTGTTCTTGCGCTGGAGTAAAAAGAAAATGACTTTATAGTAAAAATTAAATATTAAAACATCTTTTTAGATATATTTTCTTTGATCTGCTCGAACCTTCCACCAACCCGATCGAGCTTACTAACTGGGGAAAAATCCGCTCGAGGAAAAGTACGCTTGGCGATACTTACCCTACACCTCTTTGACTTCGTATTTAATTTTAACTAATCCTAGTGATACATTAAATCCAATCTATTTTTATAGAAAAAAGGACGAGGAATTCAGAGATACCATCAGTTTTTTCATAGGTCAGACTGTTACGGTGCTATAAAAATCCAAACTTGAAAATTGCTGCCAGCGGGCTTAATGCGCTCGAACTTCGCACTTTACTATACAACTATAGTTAGTATAGTAATCTTTATCAGAAATCTATCTCTACTAACTACTAGCCCTATTCTAGTAGAATAGAATCTCTATAATATTAATAATCTTTAGTCTATTTCTAGATTACTAGACTCTAGATCTAGAATGTCTATAATTATAAAGATCTATTCTATTATTTCTATCCGATCATTCACATTGTGATTGTGTCATCACTCATTGTCCACTCCGATGTCTATCGAGATTAGGTAGACCTAGAATTTAGTATTACATCCTAGTAGGTTATAGATAGATTAGACTAATCACCTAGATATGTTTAAATGCAACAAAATTAATTTTCAAAGATCTGCTTGCTAGATTAATAATGAATGTATAAATATTGTAGATCTATTATTTTTTTTTACTTTATTTAAGATAGACCAACATTAACCTGTTTTAAACCTTACTTTGACTATTTATACAATAGAAAAAGAAAATGTACTCTCGTTTGGAATCTGGATCTATATAACAAAATTTGTTTTAAATAGACATAGAAACCGGCAAAGCAGGGCTTTCTTTAAAAACTGGGTATTTCTAATCAGATATGGGTATTTCAAACCTTGTGCATACTAAATGCGATATTTCCGATATTTTAGCTAGAACGCTATTTAAAGAAATGTGTTTTAAATAGACACTGACCAGTACAGCAGAGCTTTATCAACGGTGTAGATCTAGATTTATTTCTCATCAGATTTGGGATTTCAGGCCTTGTAGATCTATGTCCCCCGACACCTCCCTATCTATAAAGGCTACCGGGTCTTGCAGTATGCACGCTGGACTGTCGTTCGGTCGTCTCTATGGATCTTGCCTACTGCCATCCCCCATTGTCCTGTGGGAGGTGGGAAATATGGACTAAAATGGAAAAAAAAAAAAAGGAAACTCTATCCCGAAGGAACACCCGAAACGTACAAAGCAAAAACAAAACATCTAGGCCAGCGGTACTCAACCTTTTAAGCTCGGCGACCCCTTTTTACAATATCCCACTCTGCCGCGACCCCCCCCCCCCAATACACACACATACAGCAATAGAAGAATAGACAATAACAATCCTTATTTTTTATGGTCTTAGGCGACCCCTGGCAAATCGTCAATCGACCCCCAAGGGGGTCGCGATCCACAGGTTGAGAAACCCTGATCTAGGCTCATATGTTCGTGTTTTTTTTTCTTTTTTTTTTTTTTTTTGACTTTTTAAGCAAGATTTATTATTTTTATTATTATTCAGCATAATTGTTTTATGAGCCTATTTATTTTCAAATATATTTATAAGTAACCTTTAAGGCACAAAAGGTCTTCGTTTCCAAAGAGTAAGTAGGCCTATATAAGGGTGAGTGCAGTGTTTCACGTGACTGCGCAAACTTAGTTGGGTCCTGTACATTTTGCAACATCTAATGCAGACAAAGCCGTTGTCAGCAGGAGATCCAAGTTTTCTTTTCTTATGCTGCGCCTGTCTCCTGCAAGGGTTTTCTGCGCGTGTCCCGCGCCTTCGTGGGAGCTTTCCGGGTGTCTCTTTCAGAAGCCATCTGCTGCAATGTGCTTTCCTCTATGCCAGTAAGGGCGAAATTTCGCCAAAGTTGATCTTTATAGCGCCAGAAAAAAAAATCGCCTTTTACGTACAGTCAGCCCCACCCCCAAGTGGGACAACATTCCGACCAAGCGCAGCTGTCAAAAGTAGTGCTTCTATATTGTCCACACCGGCCTCCAGCAGTACATGGTTATTTGTAAAGTAGTCTTGACAGCGTATGCCCATTATGGAGCAAAGGAACCTTTGATGGAAGCGTTAGAGGCATTATGCAGAGCACCCTGGTCTCAGAGCCATACAAAATTATGGTGAGAGCTAGTGCCGTCACTAGGGGGGGGGGTGCGGTCCTCACCGGGTGACACCCGTTAGTGGGGGGGGTGACACCCAAGTAAAAAAAATGCTTTTTGGGAATAACTGACAGTTAAAAAAAAATAAACGACAGTGGATAACTATTGGAACATGTTATTCACAATTAATAAATAGATCTATAGAAGCTCTAGCCAAGATGAAGATGTTACAATGAGTCGAATGAAATACTTGAATATTTTAGGGGAATTTTGTTCTTGACGAGTGCCAATTTCACATGATTTACGACGGACATTATCTAGGGCAAAAGGAAAAGTACGCTATTTGTCAAAAGAATGGTTCTGATGGTTCTTATAGCAAAAAAAAAACAAAAAAAAAAAACCACAACAGTATTCTTTTGTTGTCGATTTTTTAAAACTATTTGTATAGAAATATGTAACTTAATTTCATGTGTGGTTGAAATAAACTTTCGAAATTGGAATAATAAAAGACGTATGAAGATTTTATCTGGATTGGAAAATTGGAAAACAAGAACATCCGGGTACAAATACAGTTGACAAGGAAGTCGTTGCTATGGTTGATGTTTAGAAGAAAAACAATGGAAGGAGATATTGCACGAACTGTTTCTATACAAGCAGAAAATTAGACAGTTTGTGACCATATTAACAACGACTCTTTATTAAAATACAGATTTTCCATGAGATGACTGAAATGTTATGTAGATAAAACCCGTAGCTGAAAGTACAATCTGTCATGTTACAAAGTTTATAAATGTTTTAGCGAAGACGTACAAGATATTGAGTCAGAATGAATGTTAGCACCTTTGTAGTTTGTTTGACATAGCACACACTGGTCAGATTCACAAGTTATAATATTTTATGGGGAGCAAAAAAAGCTAATGAGATCCACTTAATATCTTAAAAGTTTAGGGGTATGAAAATGCAGCTTCAGTGTCTGGAACCATGGACGAATATAGGAAATTATTCAGAACCAACAGAAAAGCTATTTAAAAGATGTGTAAAACATTCACTTAATTTCTTTAATGTGTTCAAGATTTCTTTTTCAGAAAATGCTTTTTGCCTAGCAATTTTTTTTGGTACAACTGAAATACTTTTTTCGTTCTGAAATGATAGCCACTAGAGGCATAGCTTAAGATCATTTATTTTACCTATCTTTACATTATTTTGGGGTAAGATATTCTAGAAGGCCAAAGATACACAACTGTTGACAATGTGGTGACTAATTAAACCTGTTCTTTAACAAAACATAAAACGTTAGCGAAAAGTGTTTATATACAAAAAGGCTCTTCTAAAAAAAAGCACTGTGATTCAGATGAAAAAAAAAAATTAAACATCAGAAGAAAAAGACTGCCTTTGGCATACGTTCGTCTCCCATACGGGATATGCGCAACTGTCGGACCAAAAGAAGTCCCTCTATATTGTCCATACCGGCGCTGATAGTAGTGCGGTCTTGCCACGTATGTCCATGATGCGCAAGCATCTTTGGTGGAAGCGCTCAAGAAGTCTTAGATGTTTCCTGTATAGTGTCCATGTCTCAGAGCCATACAGAAGGGTTGAGAGAACCACCGCCTGGTAGACACTGATTTTTGTAGACAGGCGGAGCGATCTGTTCCGCCTAACTCTCGCATGAAGGCGTCTAAAAGCGCTACTGGCCCTGGCCAGACGGTTATCAACTTCCCTTGAAAGTGAGGCGTCATTTGACACTATACTACCTAGATATGTGAAGTGGTCTACCACATTAAGGGGCTGTCCGTTTACGGTGATTCTTGGGGCTATGTTTTATTGGGAGACTTCTGAAACATGACTTCTGTTTTACCGAGGTTTATAGATAGACTGAAAGAGGCGTCAGCGTATGCAAATTCGTTTACTGCGTTCTGGAGGTCATGTTCATTGTGAGCTAGCAAGGCGCAATCATCGGTATAGAGAAGCTCCGTTATGACCATCTCCTTTGTTTTTGTATAGGATAGTAGACGTCGAAGATTGAACACATTGCCGTCAGAACGAAACCGGATATAGATGCCTTCTTGCAATCACTGCCTCATTTGACCCAACATTACGCCAAAGAAGATAGTGAATAGAATAGGAGCAAGTACACAGCCCTGCTTCACGCCATTTTCTATTGGGAAGTGATCAGAAAGGGCACCATTGTGTCTGATCTGGCCTCTTTGTCCCACGTGAAACTGCTTGAGAATGGATAGGAACGGCCAAAATCCTCCACAAACCATTGCGACTGACCGTGTCGAAAGCCTTGGTGAGGAAAAAAATTCTGTATGCCTCCATGGCTCCATACACTGAAGTTGCATTTTTTATATTCCTGAGCTCGACGTATGCTAAATTCAAGCTCACTCCTTTCTATACATTTTAAGATACAATCATCTTCTTTTTCTCCCTTAAAATCTTATAACTTATGAATCTAATCAGCGTGTACTGTGTTTCGTGTGGTGTCAAACAAAATACAAAGGTGCTTAGAGTAATTCTGAAGGGTATCTTTTACGTGGTTTTCTGAAATATTTATAAACTTTTCAACATTATAGATACACTTTCAGTTATTAGTATTGTGCAAAATATTTCCATCATCTTATGGAAATTCTATATTCAACAAAGACTTGTTGTTAATATGGTCACGAAATTTTAAATATTCTGATTCTATAAAAACAGACCGTGCAATATCTCCTTCCATTGTTTTTCTTCTTTACATCAATCATAGCAACGACTTCCTTGTCAATTGTATTTGTCTTTTGATATTCCAATTTCAGACTTAATTTCAAACACTTATTTAATTAAGTTACTCATTAGTATTTTATTTCTATAGAATTAGTTTTAAAAGTTGACAACGAAAAACATACAATGTCTTGCTATTAAGTGACTAAATCATCCCTAATAGGAGGCATCAAAACCATTCTTATTACAACTGGTGTACTTTTCCCTTTGCTCTGGATAATTTTCTACGCAATTCATGTGAAATTGGCACACGACAAGAAGAAACTATCTCCTAAAATATCGAAGTCTTTCATCTGATTCATTGGAACATTTCCTTCATCTTGTCTAAAGTTTCTATCACATTCAACATCTGAAATTACATCATCATCTTCAGAAATCTCAATTGACATTTATTTTCCTATTCTACAAAATTTATATTAATTGCATGTGAGATTTCAATAATATTTTATGCCTGAAGAATGTCGTCATTTGTTAAACAGTGACATATGGCATGCAAATAAATGCCGAAAAAACTCAAATTATGACCAATAGCCATCGGGGCTTTAAAAGAGGCATCAGTATTGGAGGTGAAAAGCTAACTAGTGTTAACAGCTTCAAATACATCGGAGCTATTGTCGCAGATTTGACTAGAGTAACACCTTTAGTAAAATCACTAAATTTAGAAAGCCTTCAGGACAGAAGGCTCAAAAGTAAAGTAGCAATCATACATAAAACACTGAACCATAATCTTCAAATACAAAAACAAAATTTAATAAAATACTCTGAAAGACACAAAGATAAAGGCACATTCCTCGTCCCATATGCTAGGACAAATTTGTACAAATACTCCTTCTTCCCTAGTGCTATTAGAGCATGGAATGGGTTGCCTGAGCTAGCCAGGAAAACCAGTGACTTGGCAGAATTTAAGTCATTGGTTAATATGCATGACTAAATGCATGACGCGTAGGACGTAATCATCTTCTTTTTTGAAGTAACGTCTGTATTATATAAGATAAGAAGATGAGGGAACAAAACCCGAACTATTGGCCCGAATAGCACAGTCCACAGCAGCCCTTTCAAAACTTAAAATAATATGGAAAGATAAGGGCTTAGCCCTCGGCACCAAAATCAGACTGATGCGCTCTCTGGTCATGGCCACATTTTTATATGCTTGCGAGTCGTGGACGTTGAATGCAGAGCTTGAGAGGAGGATCCTAGCAATGGAATTGAGATGCTACAGAAGGATCCTAGGCATCACATTCAAAGACCGCATCACAAACCAAGAAATCAGAGACAGGGTTACTGTAGCGATCGGAGCCCTTGACGACCTGCTAACTATTGTAAAAAGACGAAAGCTTAAAACCTTTGGCCACATTACAAGATCTACGTGGCTCGCAAAGACCTTCCTTCAGGGAACAGTGCCAGGGAAAAGAAGAAGAGGCAGACAGAAAAAGCAATGGGAGGACAACATTAAAGAATGGACAGGCCTGCCATTGAGAGAGGTTCTAAACAAGGCAAAAAAAAAAGGGAGGAATGGAGAAAGACGGTCGACAAATCTTGCCTGGTGCCCCAACGGTCCAACAGACTAAGGGATAGATTGGATTGGGACTTTGGCTCACACATTTCAATGATACTTCAATGCTTGCAACTATTTCAATAGATTCGATGAAAACATTGTTAAAAATCAAAGCAGTGTTTATATACATGCAGCTAATATACAGCTGAAAGTAAGGTTTCACAACTGCTTTTGATATAAAGTATGATGTAATGTTTTGGACTATTTGTAGAATTTCATTTAAAAAATATGTTTAGCCGAATTTTTAAAAAAATATATATACATCTTTTTATCAATTGTGAATAACATGTACCAATATTTAGCCACTGACACTTTTTTTTAAATTGTCAGTTATTCCAAAAGTGAATTTTTTTTACTTGGGTGTCACCCGGTGCGGACCGCACTCCCCGCAGCCCCCTAGTGACGCCACTGAGTGTAGTCCTACATGTAGGCGCTATATCTTTTTTTTTTTTTTTTTTTTTTTTTAAGTTAGCATAATTCACAAGTGTTAAATCATAAACAATTGAAAAGTGATTAACCTAAAATATAATAATAGTAATAGAAATATTATTTAATATCAAAGACATACTACCTAACCAATGAACCCCTAAAGACAGAAAAATGATACAAGTAGGCCTATACTCTACTCCAGAACAATCAACACAATATCAGATATCCCTGACCCCCAAAACCCTATGTCTGAAAAACTACATGAGCATTGTACAGGTATATGAAAATCAAACTAGATAATTCTCTACCCTAAAGTCCATTATTTTTCTAAATGTTAATTCCAAGTGATTAAGATCAAACACCTTATTATTATGTAGACATTTGAGCCAGCTACAAATTATCTACCAAATTAATTCTGAAAAATAAAACTCTCTTTGCCGATCTTTTAAGTAATTTTTTGTAGCATTAAAAAAGCTGTTTAACATCTGTATTGAAATCAAGCAAATTAGCGACCAAGCTTTGTAGTTTTTTTTACATAAGTACTTTATCCCCCCCCCCCCCTTTGTTTTGTTTTGCGTACTATCCCCCCCCCCCCCCCCCAACTAACACACCTTTTCCAATCCAAAGTAAAATTTAAGTAGTTAGTCAATCTCAGAATTGAGTATCGTCTAAATAAAATAGATACCTAATTCTTCGGGTCTGGATTTCGCCCAAACACTAAGCTCTTATCAATCACTGCTTTTATAAAGCTATAGAATTTCGTTTTTTTTTTTTTTTTTTTGCTATTTAATCTTGTTTGTAAGAAGTTACACAGCCTACTGTCGAACCTTAACACACACACACACATATTTTAGCCCATACACACAGGGACAAAAGAGCCGCACTTCCTTGTCTATTTTTTTCTACTTCTAAACTCCACGCAGATGATCTTTCTTTTCAAAGCTACTGGAATGTGATTCAACGCAGACATTGTTTTATTTTCGTCACAGTAAAGCAAGCAGAGGACAAGGCGGGTGAAAGAAAAACACTACTTTGGCTTCTTCCTCTGCGCATGCGCGCTTGTGTGTCGCCGGGGGTTCGTAGAGGTATATGTGTTTTTTTTCCTCCTGTCAACTCTCATAGGTGCATGTCTCTGCGTGTGTGTGTATGTGTGACAGTGTTTGCGTGCCAGGTATCGAACGAAGAGTGTTGAATTCGTTAATGCACACCTCCCAAAGGTTCTGCTTGGGCCACGAGCTTTCAACGAATGAGGGGAAAAGGGCGGTAACCTGTTACTGTTGCGACACACCAAACTGGATTGGGACAACTCGTGCAGGCAGAGAGCCCTAAATATATTTCTATGTCGTAAAAAAATATATTTGAACAATTTTTTTTTTAGGTTTCGGGATTTATTTTAGCCTTTCTTCTTTTTTTGGCTTTAATCAAATTTGGATTGTATATTTACTGACAACAGAACAGGTAAAAAAAACTGCCTCTTTAAAGTAGATTGAATGCGAGCTGATCTTCTAGTTAATTTCTTCCAAATTGGAAACTGTCATTCCTTTATCTCTTATCCTATTATCTATTTATTTGTGTATCTAATCTAAATGTAGATTCCTATTGCCCTAATTATATTATGTCTGCGTATAGATTTGGTAAATATAGTATTGGTTTCTGAATAAATCATTATGAATTACCCATATACTATTAGGCCTACTGATTTATTTGTTATTATTATGTTTTTATTTATTTACTTTTATTTACAATTATTATTACGCATGCTTCTAAAATATTCCTATCAATATTTTAGCAGGTTTCTTCGTTTTGTATTTTTTTAAAATTTATACACGTAGATTGTAAATCTAAGCTATGTTCTCTATTGGTTGTACTTTGAGTAGATTTAATTTTATTTCCCTTTAATAGTTCAATCATTAAACAATTCCCGGTCCACACCGTCTGTTTGTCTTCCCTTTGATTATTAAAATATTTTGCAAAGGCGGTTAATGAAGTGTGGGCAACAAGCAAGGGTGTGGCCTAAGTGGTTCAGGGGGATCCATTCAGTCTTGATTAAAATGTTTAATCTTTTCATGTATTATAATAATGGCAATGTCTACGATTCTAAAGATTAAGGATGTATTAAAAGCAGACGTATTATCTGTCCAATGTTATTCTTTGAAGAATATCCTTAAGCATCTTTGATACCACATTAGCATTAGTTTCAATTTGACAATGTTTTCGTACCTTGTAGTGTTTCACAATTAACTAGAAAAGTAGATTTGTGGTTGATATGTCAAATTTAAAGAAAAAAAAAATGGGCGTCTCCCTATTGATTTATTTGCATGTCTCAGATGTGAATGTCTCAGACGTGAATGTCTCAGATGTGAATGTCTCAGATGTGAATGTCTCAGATGTGAATGTCTCAGACGTGAATGTCTCAGATGTGAATGTCTCAGACGTGAATGTCTCAGATGTGAATGTCTCAGATGAGAATGTCTCAGATGTGAATATCTTAGACGTGAATGTCTCAGATGTGAATGTCTCAGATGAGAATGTCTCAGATGAGAATGTCTCAGATGAGAATGTCTCAGATGTGAATGTCTCAGATGAGAATGTCTCAGACGTGAATGTCTCAGACGTGAATGTCTCAGATGAGAATGTCTCAGATGTGAATGTCTCAGATGAGAATGTCTCAGATGTGAATGTCTCAGATGTGAATGTCTCAGACGTGAATGTCTCAGATGAGAATGTCTCAGACGTGAATGTCTCAGATGAGAATGTCTCAGACGTGAATGTCCCAGATGTGAATGTCTCAGACGTGAATGTCTCAGACGTGAATGTCTCAGATGTGAATCGTGCTTTGTTTCAACTTCATGGTTAAAATGTGGAAAAGTTTCCCCTTCCAAACCTTGCGAGCTATACGGCAGATGATGTAAAGGCCGTCTGTTTGTAAGGCCGTCGTTTAACGATGGTGTCGTGTGACCAGCACAACGGACAACCGCTTTACTTTGCCTAACTAATGTCAGGTACCCATTAGAGTTGGGTTGACTCAGGGGCATCCTAAAAGTCAGTCTTCACCGAAATTCGAACCCGGAATCCCTTGGTTTGAAAGTCAAACGCTTTATCACCCAGCCACCGCGCTCCCTAAAGGTGGAAGGAAGTAGTTAAAGGTTGCTAGTTTTTTTGAAAACAAAAATAAAGCTTTAAAAATTTGAATAATTTATTTCAAGAAAAAATTTCGCACATAGAAGTATTGCTGGATGGCTAAGCTGAAAGAGCATCGCGATAAAACGAAATGTCGTGGATTCGATCCCCTGACTGGTCGGAACTTGTTTCTCTTTTATTTTACAATGTTTTAATTTAGATTGTTTGGCTTATCTTGCGAGAAAATACAGTGCAACCGCGAAAGCAAAATCATGCCTTAACACAATCTTTAACACAATCTTTAACACAATCTTTAACATAATCTTTAACATAATCCCTGGCATAAAAAAAAGTCCCTGGCTAAAAACAAAATCCCTGACATAAAACAATTATTGGCATAAAACACTCTCTTGGAATATTTCTGTATCTAAGTATATCAATAACCCTGGCAAGTAATTCCACACAATTAGTGCATTTTATAGAGTTTTTCACTGTATGTTGTAAATTAATCTAATGGCCTATATTGTCGGCAAAAAGTAAAACATTTTTTTTGGTCGTTACGGCCTATGTGGGGCATATGGCTACTTTAAAAAAAAACAAACAGTTAACACTATTAACAAATAGTTTAAACACAGTATAACTATATTTCAATATTATTGTTAAATGTTTCTTGTATGGTCTGTGAATAAGAGAGGTTAAGGTCCACATTTTTGTAAGCCCTTTATTATGCCTGTATCTATAAAAGTAACTAGTAGCACTCTCCAACTTTGTTCTTTTCGGAAACAAAGTTTTGAGATCATTTTTTTTTACAAACCGTTTATATGTGTCTTTTCTGTTTTCTAAAAGTATGTTTAAACAGACAGAGCTGAGGTGACAGAGCCATGACTGAACTTTCGCCTTTTTTTAGCAATGAGATAAATACGGCTGTAAAGAGTTTAGTCGTCTGCTCCACCCAGTTATGTCCCCTGTGACACCTGTGTTTACACCATCTTGGGTTGATTCATCTTTCTAATTCCTGTAGTAGTTTTTCACACCATCCTATTGGGGAGGTCACCTTTGTTCTTATTTTGTAGATTGCGATTAATAGTTTATTTTAAAAAACGATTAAATTAATGTCTATTCTAAAATTATAAACATTTCTTTTCTTTTCTTATTTCTAATTATCTTAAAAAATCACATAGCAGATTTAGCTGTTTCATTGGTACGATTTATACACGAGCAGAATTAGTGTTAAGTCCGGCATTGTTTTTTTTTTTCCTAGGCCATTACATCTAAATGTTAACAATCCAATGAATTTTAACGAATAGCTCAATATTATAAGCCTCATTCCATTCATATCAAACCCTTGAGACTTGAATGTTAGCTTTATTGGAAGGTAAACTTAGACCACCACTTTTTAACAAAATATTTCATTCATTGTTGTTTTTTTCCTTTCGGCAAAACTGAGTTACGACTTAAGTAGTTCAGATCATTGGGACAGACTATGTAGTACAGCACAACGACCAATCGCCTTTACTTCCCCAGCGTATGTCGGGTACCTATTAGAGTTTGTCGGGCTTAGGGTGTCCTAAAAAAATTTTCCGGGTTAAAAATCCCAGTCATCACCGGGCTTAGAATGCAAGACCTTCTCGATACAGAAGCTGGGCGCTTTACCATTGAGCCACATTGCTCCCAATGAATTTGACCATCATTACGTTTATACCAACTCTTTTAAGGCAATCAATTCTGCAGGTGTATCTTGTCTTAGTTGTTCTACCCCCCCCCCCCCCCCTGTTCATAAAATTGTCATAATGGTTAGAATTCGGCTGCTAAAACCAAGGGGATCTGGGCTTGAAACCTTCCATAGCGATTATCTCGTTTTCTGAGAGCGTCCATCAGTGCTTACTACGTTTAGTGCTTAACGTCTGCGGCAAATAGTAGGTAAAAGCGATTGGTCATTCTGCTATCCACACATCATTCTAGTAGACCGTTCACAATGCGTTCTTAGTGAACTCCTTAAAAACAGACAGTCACTGTACGTAAACGTTGCATAGAACAAGACTTGTAGGCTAATAATCCCTCTCACATACATACTTATAGTTACAGAAATATAACTGAAATAGTTGATCAAATAGGGGAATTAAACTTCCTGTATGCAATGGAAGATCAAGTAGTAGGATCTCTATCTGTGGTAGGCATTCAGAGCTGAGTTGTTTAAGGGAATACACTTTTCACTTCTGCTTGACAACTCCTTATATCAGAGTCTTCTTTGAAGAAACAAAAAACAAGTGAAGCGTAATGTTTTGTTCCGTGTATGCGCTTGAAACGACTTAAAGGTTAAAATTTTTTAGTTACTTTGAGATGAACTTTGTCACCTGATCTAATTTGAATAACTTACAAGAAAGTCTACGGAAATGAAAGTGCCAGATTTTAGTACGTGGAGGCCCTGTGCGAGGTTTTGTGGGGGCCCCTACCTCTTCAAGCTTCAATATAAATGCACTTACTGTATGTCTGTGTGTGTGTTTTTAGTTGGCAACACTGAGGTTCAAATTATCGTCCTTGACATTGTTTAGTTTATCGTCCTTGACATTGTTTGGTTATAGTCGTAAAAAAACAACTCCAAATAAAACTTTTTTCTTTAAACATATCCACGTGTAGTCTGTACAAATGATGTACTTGGGGCTAAGTGCCTATGTCGTCTTGCTAGAATCTAGACTATTCATGACAGTCTTTGATGGTACCGAAAATAGCACTAGGCTATTTTACAGAAGCGAGTTTATTAAATAACAATGTACTCCATAAAGTAAAAAGTAAAGTTTCCCTTTCAGACCTTGTGATCAATGGGGCAGATGATGTAAAGGTCCTCTGTTTCTGTGGCCCACGGTTAACTAGGGTGTCAAGTGGCCAGCACTACGACCAACCGTCTTAACTTTTTCCCAACTAATATTAAGTAGAGCTTGGCGGACTCAGTTGCGCCTTAAAGATCCCGAAAGTAAAAATCTTAGTCTTCACCAGGATTCGAACCCGGGACCTCCGTTTTACCACTCAGCCACCGCTCTCCCAATGCTACATAAGCTTTTAAAATGCAAAACCACCATGAACTAGTGGATATAGATCTACATGTATATGCATTCACCTTCCTGTACACACACATATTTCATTTAAGCACGCAGACACGCGTGTAACCCTACTCTCAAGACATAATCCCTTGATTTAAACAACACATGTCTGTGTATGTGTGTGTGTGCGGGTGTGTCTGTGTGAGGGGAATGTGAGAGACGAATATGTTGTTGACAATGTCAACATTGTTTGGACCACAATGAAAGTAGGTCGTTCCATCAAGCTACCTGAGGCACTGTTACGTCTGCCAACTTTTTCAGTGTTATAAAACCAAAAGTTGTTTTTTCTTTTTCTACAATAGTTGTATATAGCCTACCTTGTATAATATATATATATATATTATATGTCTAAAAAATAAAATATCCTCAATGGGCAACTACCCCACTTTTTATACAATTTAAGCTACTTCTTCATTTTATGGCGAACTAAATCAAGGTGCGTTCAACCAGTGGTTCCCCCCAAAAGTTGTTCACATCTTCCACTGCCTAATGTTAAGAATTATATATATATATATATATATATATATATAGATAGATAGATAGATAGATCTTTAAATGCAACACTTTGAGCGTCGTGATTTTAAAACAAAAATCTTTTACACTCTTATACTAATCTAAAGCATTGTCGTAAATACCCTTCATCCAAATATAGTGCTTTAATACTCAATAAATAAGTTCTTTACTGTGAGCAGACGACTTCGGATGTGTAACTCTTTTGTTTCAGAGTTTAAAACTGCGTAGTCTATGGCCGTTGGCAAGATAACATTCAGTGTAGCCCCATGATTTATACATGAAGGGGAACCGCTAATCTGGTGTATCGATCGTAGAATAGCGTACATTCTTATCGTCCTGATCTTATACAGTGAACACACCAGTTCAAGTTTTTTATAGTGTTTTTTTTTTTTTTTTTTGGACTTCGTGTTCTTAATTGGCGTGGTGTGGGAACGGCAGTGGGGGGCGGCCCGCCCCGTCAAGCATACTTTGGGGATGACTTTTGTATCTGCACCCTAACCAACCTTCGTAAAGTATACTTTGTGTGTGCAGGGATTTAAGACTATCCGCACCATTGAAAGATTCACTTTATCTTTGCCTCTATCGTCATGTGTCTACCGCCGTTTGCCCATGATCACTTGAACATGAAGTTAAAATTTGGGAGTCCTTGCGAGCGTGCTAACGTCATTTGAGTTCTGAGTTTTGTCTGATTTTTAGCGGCCCCCGAAAGATGAAAAGACGCTATTAGTTTTGTGTGGAATGTCTGTCCGTCCGTCCGTCCCGTTTAGATCTCGTAAACTAGAAAAGAGTGAAAATCCGCCATCATAATATTTTAGACCATTCAAAGTTCTGATGCAACGGCTACTTTTTCTTTTTTGAAAGCGAAAAATCTAATTTTTAAAATCACTTATGCTAGCAGTGTTTTCATAAAAATTTACTATTCACTATTAATAGTAAAAATCAAGAGAGGCTCCTTAGTAGGGGAGATGACTATTAGCCATATTTTAACACATTTCTGCAAATGGTTTAAGATTTGTTGTCAAATTTTTAATTTTTTTTTTTTTACATTTACATGCATATACGTTGGACATAATTTAAAACAACAATTAATAAGTAGTTTTTTTTCCACATTATTGCGTGAATCGCAATGCTCACTATACACAATAAAACATCGAACTAAAGGAGAATTTTTTTTTCTTTACGGAAATGTTTTTTCTTGAGGATTTGAATAAGAGATTGACCCCTTACAATACCATTAATTAGATCAATTAGATATTCATTATAAGACATCAGTTAGGCCAGATTCACATCTGACTATCCATTCACTTTCAACTATCCTTTGGTCTGCTGGACCGCTGGGGCACTACACAAGATCTGTCATCCTTCGTTCTCCATTCATCTCTGTCGTTTGTCTTTGATAGAATTTTATTCTGATGTTCTTTCTGAAAATATTGAAACCTTCCTTTTTACCTGCCTGGGTGGACCACTTCGGGGGCCGATTTTGAGTTTGTGTCTCCACACAAACTGTCTTTGTAACCTTGTTTTAAACTCACATTTGTATATAATTTCTTACGTCTTACGTTCGATGCGTTAATTTTAGGCTCATGAAATCATGCCATTCCAATTGCTTGTATCACAGTCACGCCTCTATGTATATATTTAAAAAAAGTAATATCCTTAGACTGCACCCATTTCTTGTGAGATAGGCGTAGACAAATGTTATCTCGATAGATGTTATGACCAAACATTACATCAATGCACTTGATTCCCCCCCCCCCCTTCCTCACACACACCCATTCAACTAACTTTGTTTTGATAAACATTTAAATTTAGTATTTTTTTTTAACCCTGAGCCTATCATGCTCTGCCCACTAACTGCAAATGGCTGAGACTGAAAGAGGAAAACGTTTAAAAAATATGCGTAACTACCTTCATTCATGACCCACTTTATCAGTGGGTTAAGAAATCTACTACTTTTAAAGCGGGTAATATTTTGATTGTTAGATCCTCGTTTGTCTTTTATTAACGTATCGGCCCAATACCGATACCCTCTTTTTTTTTTTCAACTGTCAGTGACATACATGTATGCAAGACTGGCTTTTTTTTTTAAATTGCACTGGCTGAACAGAACTAAATTTACGAAAATGGAGGCCCCTTGTCCGATGCCCTCCTTGAATCCCGCCACTGATTCTGAGAGAGGGAGAGGCGAGGAATATAACCACATGTTTATCATGAAAAAAAAGATTTTGTTATTGAGGGAGTAGTCCTATTATTACATTTTTTTTTATCCCGGCTAATTTAATTTTATATGAAGTTGTTTAGAAAGCCTAGAGTAACACTTACACAGAGGCGTAGTGAGCAAAACGTGCGCCCGGGGCAAGGTACCATTTTTCATGAACATCACATAGAAATATAGGCTGCGTGTGGCGCCCCCCCCGACCCATGGATGACGCCCGGGGCATCGTTCCCCCCTTGCCCCCCCCCCCACTACGCCTTTGCACTTACTGTTTACCCTCATAGGATAAATGTTAAACAAACATTTCAAAGCCACTGTAAGTTTCCAGTCTTCTATTTCTAGAGAGTCCTATTCTCTTACCATCAAATACGTTGTTTTTTTTTCTTTGAAAGTGTGTGTAATGAAGAAAAAAAAATCATAGTCTTGGTTGTTCCGAGGTAGTATAAGGTAGGTCAATGGTGCTCAACTTGTTTCGGTCTTGGAGCCATACCATTTCCCACAAATACCATATGCCATACCATTTCCCACACATACCATATGCCATACCATTGCCCACAAATGCCATATGTCATACCATCTCCACACATACCACTTGCCATACCATTGCCCACAAATACCATATGCCATACCATTTCCCACACATACTATATGTCATACCATTTCCAACACATACCATATGCCATACCATTGCCAACAAATACCATATGCCATACCATTTCCCACAAATACCATATGCCATACCATTTCCCACACATACTATATGTCATACCATTTCCAACACATACCATATGCCATACCATTGCCCACAAATACCATATGCCATACCATTGCCCACAAATACCATATGCCATACCATTTCCCACACATACTATATGTCATACCATTTCCCACACATACTATATGCCATACCATTGCCCACAAATACCATATGCCATACGATTTCCCACACATACTATATGCCATACCATTTCCCACACATACTATATGCCATACCATTTCCAACACATACCATATGCCATACCATTTCCAACTTATACCACATGCCATACCATTTCCCACACATACTATATGCCATACCATTTCCAACACATACCATATGCCATACCATTTCCCACACATACCACATGCCATACAATTTCCCACACATACTATATGCCATACCATTTCCCACACATACTATATGTCATACCATTTCCAACACATACCACATGCAATACCATTGCCCACACATACCACATGCCATACAATTTCACATACACGTGTCTCGGGCCAAAAAAAAAAATCGGCGTGTCACGTGAATTCAGCGTCTGCGGCTTCAATTTTCCCATTCAATAAGCAGAAGTGCCGGATAGAACCGAGTCACGGAACGGATATTGCCCGGAGGTCGTAGTTTGGGCGTCCCTGGGATACCTGATTGGAGACGTTGGAGGGAGGGGGGGGGGTACGTAAGAAGCTGATATCTATCTGAAGGGCGTCGTGGCTATCAAGTCCCATGTTTGTAACTTAAGAACTGAGGCGTGGGTAGGGAACTGTATCCCCTCAATGTTTAGGGCGTCATAGCATCGAATGTAATGTTTACGTCTTGCTCTAAACATATCACTGAACTATATTTCATTTGGCTTTTTTTAAAAACTTTTCAGTCTGTGTGTGGACCGCGCAGTTCAGTGCTAGAGTTCAGTGAATGTTCGTTATAAATGCGATCTTTTAAAACTGTTTCTTTCGTGTTTCTTTAAAGTGTGTTTCTATTTTTTTATAATAATTCTATCTATCAGAATGAACTTCTTTTTTCCTCCTAGGTATGTGAATCACGCGAATGTTTGTCCTGCATTCATCGTTCTTTAAAGTGTACAAGTGTGATGAGATTGTCTACTAGTTATTTTTTTAAATTCAACACTGTGTTTAATTGATAAACCAACCCTTTGACCCAAACATTTCTATTCCAACAGATCGATCCCCAACTATCGAACCCCCAACGGTTTATTATTGGCCTATATTGACCCAAGCTTATAATCATGGCTTGACAATTAGGTCTGTATTATTTTAAAACCGTGTGCGGCTTTTAATGGTTAAGTCTTTGTCTTTCAACAAAATGATATCAGGGCCGGCCTTTGGCATAGGTATACTAGGCAGCCGCCTAGGCCTCAATTTGGACTTCAAACACTTTTTTTAGAGAAGAAAGAGCGAGAGTTGTGCCCAATGTTATTGTTGAAGTAGGCCTACACTAGGTTTTAAATAAATTGCGTTTTTTTTTCGCTGTGTATATTTTTTTTCTTATTCATTTGGGGCCACAAAGTCACTTCGCCTGGGGCATCCTATTATCTGAGGCCGGCCCTGATGATATTTCAAGTCTTTGTCCTCCAATGAAATATTCCAAGCATTTGTCCTCCGTCAAAATGATATTTCAAGTGTTTTTCCTTCAACTAAAATGATATTTCAAATCTTTGTCCCCCAACTTAAATGACATTTCAAATCTTTGTCCCCCAACTAAAATGACATTTCAAATCTTTGTCCTCTAATAAAAGGGTGTTTCAACTATTAACAAAATGAAGTGTCTCATGCACACTACATATAGCTCCCCCCCCCCTTTTTTTTTCACATATTCCCTGAAATATATAGGTCTAATTATGTCTAATTGTATTTAATGAAATAGCACATTTTGTTATGATTGTTATGACAATAACTGTAGGTAAGAAACACGAACAGCCAGATATTGTCACATTAAACACAACAGAAAGACTTACCAAAGTTCTACTTGCATTATGTAGGCCTACTCTTTTTTTGGTTAATGTCGCATTATATAATGACAGCATTTAAAAACTGCATATAAGACTAAGACTAATAAAGGTATCTCTTTTTGTAAATATCTAAATTATTTAGTTTGCAAAATCCTTTTTTTTTTAATATGGAAAAAAAAGTTAATAAATCATTTTTAGGACTGTAATGACTCCAAGATTGTATTAACTACACGGCTTAACATTGAACACTTCAATGAATGCTATTTTAGTTTCAAACTAACCATCATTTTAAACCCAGATCTACTCGGTACATCACTTAAGAAAAACCCAAAAGAAATTTTCCGTTATCAAACTAGAAAACTTAGATTGGTGTAAGTGTAAATTTGTGCACTATGTCTAATACTCCTAATTATCTAAAACAGATCGGTTCTAAATACTTTGTTATTCACTCACACATACAAAATAAGTCTTACCGCGCAGTTAGAACAATCTTGGAGTCAGTGTCGTAGCTAGGGTGGGGAAATTTGACCCCCCCCCCTGGGGCCCCACTTGAAGGGTTCCCCCAAATGAGTGTTGGAAATTTTTTTTACATTAAATATTAAATATTACGAAAAATGCAGGGGCCCCCAAAGAGGTCTAGCCCCCCCCCCCGGACCCAAATAATGGCGAATTCCTAGCTACGCCACTGCGTGGAATCATTACAGCCCTAATAACTCTCCTTCGGTTCCTACAGTTTGTCTTGGAAATGTTCAGGAGAGAACCGCGACCATCGTCTGGGTTAACATATCACTTCCTTTAAGATCAATGAAATAATCCTTCTTGCTTGTGTTTAACAATAGGTATACATGCTCATCTTTTGTAAAGTACATTTTAAAAGACCCCAGTTTGGACTAGCTACTGTCTTGTCGACCATCCCATTTTAAAAGCTCCTTTTTGTCATGCAAACGTTCTTCAGTCGTTCTATTTACTCGACAACAGACGCAAAGTAAATACGTCTGCCACATATGCAAAGTTCAAAAAAAGATTCAGCCAATAGAAATTCCTGTTAGAGACAAAAAAATCCAACTGTCGTCATTGAGTAAGCAGAAAGTGATTACGTCAAAACAATTTTTTTTTTTCAAAAGTAATTCTACCCTTTTTTTTTTCCACCCCAGAGATAGATTTACCATGCTCGATACTCGTTTGAAAAAGTGTTGATGAGAAGTTTTGTTTTTGTTTCAAATGTGATACTGACATCTAGTGGTGGCATTCTGAGGGGACAATTACACGGACTGTAGCTTTCTTTTTGTGGAATCCTTGTTCATTTTATTCGCATTGTGGAATTCTTGTTGCCTGAAGTTTAATTAAACATGGGCTTCAAGTTAAAATTTATGCGCAGGTAATTGATGATTTTATAATTGTTTATTTGTGCATGCTATGTGGCATTTCGTTACAGGACTTAAATACTTCTACAATATGCAATTTCAAGGATTATCTTATCTTATAAAAATACAGACGTTCCTTCAAAGAAGGATTACGTCCTACGCGTCATGCATCTAGTCATGCATGTTAACCAATGACTTAAATTCTGACAAGTCATTAGTTTTCCCGGCTGGCTCAGAACGCTTATTGTAAAGATTGATAAACTATACATATACAATACCTGTAAAATACGATATTTAGTAACGTTTTTAGGATAGGAAAAGTTATGCTTGCTCTATAAGTTGCCTAATCATTGTGATAATGTTGACGGTCTTCACGTTTTAAATAAATATTTTCCTATTTTATTTTATTTAATTTTTTTTTCTTCTATTACCAGTCAAAAATTTAATGAAAAATCCAATTTAAAAGTTTTCAAATATTTTTAAAAGAAATATAGACTCGGGATTGAGAAACGACGTGATTGGATGATTTGTCATGCAGTGGAAATAGATAAGTTAGAGAGGAATGGGTTAATGTGACTTAGAAACTAAAATGTAATAGATCAATGCTATTTATGAGTGTTTATAAGCTGGCCCGGTGTCATTGATAATACGTCTCCTACAAATATTATAGTTCTTACTTTTCTTCTGTTGATATGTGAAATCATAGAACATGTTTTTATTGATTAATTAGAAATCTATTTTTTTAATAAAAAACAAACCTCAGAATTTCTGACTTTTCTTCTGTTGATATATGAAATTATAGAACATATTTTTATTGATTAATTAGAAATCTATTTTTTAAATAAAATACAAACCTCAGAATTTTGTTCCTTATTGGAGATTTGCATACATGGCGGAAAACCTTAAAAAAAAAATACCCAGAAAGACACAAAGATAGAGGCACATTTCTTATTCCATACGCTAGAACAAAGCCTTACAAGTGCTTCTTCATCTCTATTACCATTAGAGAATGGAATGGGTTGCCTGAAACAGTCAGGAAAACCAAGGACTTAACAGAATTAAAGTCATTGATTAGATTAGCATGCATGACTAGATTGACACATGAAATTCGTAGGACGTAATTATCTTCTTTTTTTGAAGTAACGTCTGTAATCTATAAGATAATATGTGTGGTGTACAAAATAAAGGAAGTGTTAAGAATCTAGGTTTTTAAAAAGTTACAGGATCAGTTTTTGTGTAAATTGTAGCTTAGCACTGCAGAATCAATTTTTATTTAAAGCTCTTCTGTTTATGACATTTATTTAGTTGGCAATTTTCGAAGTACAATGTATTGTCCTTGACATTGCTTAGTGTATCTTGAAACTCTCCAATTCTCGCTTCTGAGGGAAAATGCGAGAGCAGCAAAGTTGTTTTATATTTCTATGGTCCTTGTTTTATATGTCTACCTTGTCATTACAATAGTGTTACAAAAAGCTAATACATGTTCAAAGCAGTAGAAAATTACAATAGTGTTTTAAGAATTTATAAAAAAGAGTTTGAATTGAAATAGAATTCGGACCAGACAGTCTAGTTGACCAAACCAGGTGCGTCTAACTATATTTAAAGACCTAATAAGTCACCAGAGACTTCGAGGATCGATCCACTCACAGATTCGTAAGTCTCATTTTCAGAAAATGTATATATCTATGTGGCCGCAGTGGCTGAGTGGTCAAGCGTTTGGCTTCCGAACCTGGGTCCTGGTTTCGAATCTGAGATTTTGAATTTCGGGATTTTTAGTCCAACCAACTCTCTATGTATATATCTATGTCTATTTATTACACCACTAGTAGTCAAGACAAGAAACTTATTTCCATTATTGCTAAATACTTGAGATGTCTTCAATGCTTCGCACTACATAAATAGAACACTGTCAATTGTAGGATTTCTTTTGAACCATTCCATCCATCTATCCCAATGGCACTACAGCAACATGTGGGGCTCTGGCCTGCTTCAACACATCCTTCCATTCAGATCTCTCTTCAGCTTTTCGTCTCCACGCCTTAACTCTCAGTTGTGGTAGGTCTGTCTCGACATCGTCTCCACGCCTTAACTCTCAGCTGTGGTAGGTCTACCTCGACATCGTCTCCATGCCCTAACTCTCAGTTGTGGTAGGTCTGTCTCGACATCGTCTCCATGCCCTAACTCTCAGCTGTGGTAGGTCTGCCTCGACATCGTCTCCATGTCCTAACTCTCAGCTGTGGTAGGTCTACCTCGACATCGTCTCCATGTCCTAACTCTCAGTTGTGGTAGGTCTACCTCGACATCGTCTCCATCCCCTAACTCTCAGTTGTGGTAGGTCTACCTCGACATCGTCTCCACGCCCTAACTCTCAGCTGTGGTAGGTCTGCCTCGACATCGTCACTTCATCGTCTCCATGCCCTAACTCTCAGTTGTGGTCTGCCTCGACATCGTCACTCCATCGTCTCCATGCCCTAACTCTCAGCTGTGGTAGGTCTGCCTCGACATCGTCACTCCATCGTCTCCATGCCCTAACTCTCAGTTGTGGTAGGTCTACCTCGACATCGTCTCCATCCCCTAACTCTCAGTTGTGGTAGGTCTACCTCGACATCGTCTCCACGCCCTAACTCTCAGCTGTGGTAGGTCTGCCTCGACATCGTCACTTCATCGTCTCCATGCCCTAACTCTCAGTTGTGGTCTGCCTCGACATCGTCACTCCATCGTCTCCATGCCCTAACTCTCAGCTGTGGTAAGTCTGCCTCGACATCGTCACTCCATCGTCTCCATGCCCTAACTCTCAGTTGTGGTCTGCCTCGACATCGTCACTCCATCGTCTCCATGCCCTAACTCTCAGTTGTGGTCTGCCTCGACATCGTCACTCCATCGTCTCCGTGCCCTAACTCTCAGTTATGGTAGGTCTGCCTCGACATCGTCACTCCATCGTCTCCATGCCCTAACTCTCAGTTGTGGTAGGTCTGCCTCGACATCGTCACTCCATCGTCTCCGTGCCCTAACTCTCAGTTGTGGTCTGCCTCGACATCGTCACTCCATCGTCTCCATGCCCTAACTCTCAGCTGTGGTAGGTCTGCCTCGACATCGTCACTCCATCGTCTCCATGCCCTAACTCTCAGCTGTGGTAGGTCTGCCTCGACATCGTCACTCCATCGTCTCCATGCCCTAACTCTCAGTTGTGGTAGGTCTGCCTCGACATCGTCACTCCATCGTATTTATGGCGTTTTAACCATTCTATTCATTAAATTATTTTTTTTAAATCTACTAAGCTTGGATGACCAATAAGCGACTTAACCTATTTATTCTCCTTTAAGTGGACTGGCTGAAGAAATCCCTCCGAAATGTGTGGACTTGTGAATGGACCTCATTCACCAATCGTAAAAAAAAAACAATATTTAGTCACGTGATAATATTGATAAAACTACGGGAAAAAACTGTCACGTGATAGCCATTGTGTATTAAAAATTAGATCGTAATTTGTATAGAAGAGTTAGAGAATCACCTGGGTAAATGTTATTTGTTTACGATTGTTCTTAGACCTATTGCATTTTACGTTTCGTGTGTCACGTGTTGTTGACGAAACTAGAGCGTCGCACATGAACCTGTTGTGTCTCGTAGGATGTCAAATTAATTTGGGTGTTAAAAGTTATGTTTTCATTTATCAAGCATAACATATCATAGCTACTTTCAGTCCACTTACATGTGTCATATATTCTCGTCTTTCTTTCGTGTAATCTTACCTTATAAAATACAGTTACTTCAATAATTAAGATGATTAAGTCCTAAGCGTGTCCTTAGGTCAATGTAGTCATGATTTAAACTCTGCCGAGCCATTGGTTTTCCTGACTGACTCAGGCAACCCATTCCATGCACCAAACTGCCAACTGTATTTCTTTTAAAGCTAAATGCACTTCTCTCTATCAGACAATCGTAATAATTAAATATCTTCCTTAAAACACTAAAAAAAATATTTTTTTTAGTTTTCATGTTTGTCTGTCACATAGTTTTTGGGTTTACAATTTTTCTCTACACCGCCCCAAAGCGTGGGCCATTACTGACATACAATTTACAAATATAAAAAAAATGACAAAGAAATACGCTGGAGCGAGGGGATACATTTTTTTCTCTTAAATTAACAAAATATGAAATAAGGTTTTAAATGAATTATTTTCCTTTAGCAATAGTCTATGACCAACCATATCAACTCTGAAGTACAGCTTCAGCAAACACAGAGTGGGCATAAACCATTTTGTAGTATACACACCGTGAACTGGAAAAAAAAAACACATCATGTTATTAGTAGTAGACTGATTTAAAAAAAAAAAAAAAATTTTTTTTTTGGGGGGGGGGGGATTATTTGAAATGATTATATAAATTTAACAAAAAGAGCATTAATGTTATTTAAAAAATTAATAATGACTTCTTTGGTCGTTTTATAGTGTCTTCTCTGTATAGGCTATAGGTCTACGTTTTATTTACCTTTGCTTCAGACATCTGTTTTATAAATCTATGTAGGCTACTACTATTAACTCTTTCTCTCCTAATCGACGATTCCATCGTTGATTTTGACTTTATTAAAATAAGTTTATGTTTAATTTTATAACCTTGACTTTGTGTTATATAAAAAGAGCATGCATTTCCCTTTAATTCTATACCAAATACAACATTTTCTGATAACAAACAACAAAGCTATTGAAGCCCAATCATAACAGGGGTAGTGAAATAGTAATGAGCAAAATGAAGAATTCCTTCGAAGCCTGGAAAAAATAATTACGGAGAGAAAGAGTTAAAAGTGTAGTGGGTCTATTTGCATTTATACGGTTACTGTGGCCCGCAGTTTAGAAAAATTTGACTAACAGATTTGGTGTTAACTGAGGGCGTTGGCGTAGCAGACATCGTGTTACACGGTACTTAGGAAGAAATCCCGCGAGATTAGCCCTTAAAGACACTTCATAGAATAATAAAACCCACACCGCCTTGCCTCTATGGCGACATACTTGAATGAAAGGAAACCTGATACATTAAAGCATCGTTTAAAACGGTAGAGCTGCGACTATTAAACCTTACAAGGTGTTATAATGTGCTAGCTACAAAGATGGCTGTCAAATATCTTTTTTTTAAAGACTAGAAACTTAATACCCAAGACAAGTTGTTAGAAAAAGAGTTGGTTTTAAATAGTACCATTCCGACGGACTGTCCTAAGTAAATTGGTAGGGCAGAGAGAGAGGGCTTATGAAAGGAGTGTCTGTTTGGTCGTGTGGTGTGTGCCCTGGACTGTTGTGACTTGGTGTCGATGGTCCGGGCCTGGTTGAGGCATGGGTTAGGATGTAATCCTCAATTATGAGAGAACATCCGAAACTTGTAAAGAAGTGAAGCGATGATCTGTTAATATGTATACATGTCAATTTATTTTTTTGCGATTAATTAGTTTGTTTTTTTTTTCTTTTTTTTTTCAGATTAATTTTTTTTTAGATTAATTTTTTTTTTTTTTTTAGTTTTCATATTCGTCTGTCACATAGTTTTTGGGTTTACAATTTTTCTCTACACCGCCCCAAAGCGTGGGCCATCACTGACATACAATTTACACATATAAAAAGACAACCCCAACAAGTAACATTCGCTGGATCTCAAATTTAACTCTTTACGAAGTGGCAACGAGCTATAGGTCTCCACTGACCACAGGTTGCGACGTCGCAGGTCGGTGTTGACGCCTTCTATAACAAATGGTCTCGCTTTTATGTGTGTGAAATGCAGTCTGTATCATCTCACTGGAAGTGTCTATTGGCCAATGTGTGGTCACGTGATCATATAGCTCCCTTCACACACAGTTTCAAAAGTGCCAATACACACGACTTCACCATGTCGTATTGTCTATTGAACTGAACAAAAGGGCTACATTATTACGGCTACATTAACACATACGTATTGATCTAGTAGCCTTCAGCACTAAATCAGACTGATGCGATCCTTGGTCATGGCCACAGTCCTGTATAGGTGCGAATCTTAGACTCAAAGAGGAACATCCTAGCCATGGAATCGAGATGTTACAAAAAGATTCTAGGTTTACCATAGACCACATTTCAAACATGGAAATACGAAATAAATTCACAATGGCGATTGGACATCATAATGACCGTTCCCTCACAGTCACTGTGAAAACAAAACGCATGTTAAGGCTGCAGGGATACTTAATAAGATCCTTGGAGCTTGCCAAAAATTATTCTGCTGGTAACCGTAAAGGTTATCCCCTTCTGTAGTCCACGGTTATCGAGGATGCAAAATGGCCACCACAACGACCAATCGCCTTTAGTTTTCCCCAAACTAGGGTTAGGTACTCATCAGAGTTGGGTGGACTCAGGGGCGCACTAACAATCTCGAAAATCAAAACCCCAGTCTTCTCCGAGACTTGAACCCGAGACTTCTCGATTCGGAAGCCAAGTGCTCTACCACTCAACCACCTAGCCCTCCCAGAATAATGAGGTCGGGAAAAAGAGAAACAAAAAACAATGTGATTGAGAACAAGTGGGGGGGGGGCATAGCAATATAATTGATAGATCGATAGCCTGTAATAAAAATCAATAATCTGACACGACTTATCAATTTCCTTGTCGTCTCCTATATTGTTGAGCATTGCTCAGTGTCCAGGCAGCTATTTGACTTTAATCTTAAGTTTCTTTATCCATGTATATCGCAAACGGCTCAAGAGATAATGTATCCTGGTTGGAGTATAATGCAGTCTCATCAACATTGTTATAACATGCAGTTGGCACTGTTACATAAACATTGTTATAACATGCAGTTGGCACTGTTACATAAACAAACTTTAACATTAATATTTTAACACGTCTGTAGATTTCGTGGTTTACCACAATAAGGTTAACTTTTTAAAAAAATTGATCACGTGATACATATCATCATGCAGCCATCACTTTGCATCTTTGCAGTGACAGTAACCAATGTTCTCCACCTCCTTTGGTTAGAAGCCTTTTTCTTAAATCTATCCAAAAAAAAACAACTAAAGTTTTCTCCTTGTCGTTGTCTAGTCAACATTTCTCCTTGTCGTCGTCTAGTCAACATTTCTCCTTGTCGTTATCTAGTCAACATTTCTCCTTGTCGTCGTCTAGTCAACATTTCTCCTTGTCATTGTCTAGTCAACATTTCTCCTTGTTGGCGTCTAGTCAACATTTCTCCTTGTCGTTGTCTAGTCAACATTTCTCCTTGTCATTGTCTAGTCAACATTTCTCCTTGTCGTTGTCCAGTCAACATTTCTCCTTGTCGTTGTCTAGTCAACATTTCTCCTTGTCGTTGTCTAGTCAACATTTCTCCTTGTCGTTGTCCAGTCAACATTTCTCCTTGTCGTTGTCTAGTCAACATTTCTCCTGGCTATTCTGTAATTGATTTTCAATGATGCTTTAGTTTTTGTGATCTAAACGTGACTGATGGACAGACAGACCACATAAAACCAATAGCAGCTCTTCCCCCCCCCCTTTTTTTTTTTTTGTGGCCTGGGGGGGGGGCGAGGGCACTAAAAACGCTTGAAAAAAGAAAACACTGACTGCGTTTCACTCTTTAATTGCTACATTTCGTATGTTGTGTTGCTCTAGACATTTCTTTCGACTAGTAATGTATTCGGTTCAAGGGTAATTAAATCTAGCATTAAACAGGTTAAATTCACAACATCGTACACTCGTTTTGTTTCTTTTTACATTACCTCTATTCAACTCGTAACTTTGTAGAAACAAAGAACACAGTAATATACACAACGGTTGTAACGATTTTCCTAGAAAATTGAACAGTTGATGTTGATCGTTGGGAAACGAATTACTAGCACACTGGGAAAACTGTAGTTTTATTATTATAATTGTTCAAATAAAGTATAAGAACTAAATTTAAATTTGGCTAGAGAACCAGAAAATATTTATTTTAAACGGACTCTACGTCTTCGAGTATTTTTTTGCATAAGGGTATACCGCTATCCAAGAATTTAATTAAATTAATATTTAGGAACATTTTGCGCATCTTATTCTAGGTCTAGATCTAAAGGCATATCATTAGAATATTATAAATTGTAGGAGATTTATACAGTCGCTTTACTATGATTTTTTTTCGGGGGGGGGGGGGGGTGGGGGGGGGGTATAGCGGGATGAAAAAAAAAAAGTTCCTTTTTTTAAAAAAAATATAACATTCATTAGTGATTAAAAGAAAAATAATCGCGCTATAATTTGTATAAAGGAGGTATTCTCTTTTTGAAAATGTTTTTCTTTCTTCTTCTTCTTCTTCTTTCTTTTCGCTTCACAAATCGCGCTATGCTATTCGTGCGTCTTTAGATTGGTTGATTGAGCCTCAAATTAAGATTGATCGTCGAGTTGACACAGTTTCGTCGTAATTGATTTGTAACCAAGAAAGGCTAAAAGTGTAGGCCTCTTTCATGTCATGTCAGTTGTTAGCTTGACGGCTTGCTAAGTATCCTACAAAAAAATATTGGCACGTACAGGGCCGCCCTTAGGGCACTGCAACCTATGCGGCCGCAGTGGGCCCCCGCACTTTCTTAGGCCCCGCGCTACCACTAACTGTAAATAATTAAATTAAACCATTTTAACTTATAACGGGGTTTCCTTAACCTCCTGATTTTCCTGGAGCTCATGAAAATCTCCATAAATTGCAAAGTATACGAAAAAAAAAGTTATGTAAATCTCCTGACATTATTAAATTATCCTGAAAACTCATAAAAATGTCCTGAAAAATAGACAAAATTGTCATTTTGGGGTGCCATTAAATATGGAAGACGCCAATCCTAATCGCGTTAAAAAAAAACAAAAACAACAGCATTGTCAACTTTCATTTAATAAAAATAATTTTGTCGAATTTAAACCAAAACAGGAAGTTCCAATACTTAATTTACTGTAATCATCTGTAATAGTCAGTGGCATGTAAATGTAGATCTAAATCTATCTCGATCTCTTAAAAAACAATAAAAAGCGATATTTTGATAGTCTATAGTAAATCTAAAAGGCAGATGTGAATGTTGGAAAACTACCTTCAATTGTAGATGGCTCGTAATTTAATTTGACCGTGATTTTGCATTTAATAAAGTATGAATAAAATGCAATGACGAATTTATTTTTTAACAAAAATTCTTAATTTTCACTTATTATCCTTATCTCTACCCAGACTAGGCCCCGCGCAATCCGTTTCACATGGGGCCCCGCAATCTGTAGGACTGGCCCTAGGCACGTAGGTCTATAGTAGTCCTACATAATAATAGAGATGTGTGTTGGGCAGTTTATTTAACCAGTGAACTATTTGACAAATATGCTGAAAGCATGTAACTTGCTAACTTGCAAACAATTAGTCCTTTTACTGTTAATTTTGTGAGGTTCCACAGCAGAGGCGCAGTGAGGGGGGGGGGGGAGTTGCCCCGGGCGTTACCCTCGGGTGGGGGGCGCCACACCCAGAGAGGCGCCTATATTTCTATGTGATGTTAATGATAAATGGGGGAGGGGGGCGCCAATAAAGTATCTTACCCCGGGCGCACGTTTTGCTCACTACGCCTCTGTTGCACAGCTGTCCGTTGATAAGTTGCATATTTTATCAAGAGACAGCGGTCGAAATCCAGTAGGCTATCCAGATAACCCTCTTTAAAAGACAAACTTCATGCCGAGATGCTTGATCTGGAAACCAGTATCTCAGATAGTGGGCTTTGTTTTCTGAACCACGTCCAATCGTTATAGAATGCCTGAACACTGACCTGCGACGTCGCAGCTAGTGGGCAGTTTAGACCAATAGCTCGTTGCCATGTCACAGGTCGAAACGTTGGGCCTCAAAAGCTCAAATATGAACGGGGATAGCAATGGACCTCATTCACCAATCGTAAATAAACACATTTAGCCACGTCATAATATTGATAAAACAATGAAAAATACGTATCACGTGACAGCCTTTATGGATTACACAATTTGTATAGAAGATATATAGAATCACTTGGCTAAATGTTGTTTGTTTACGATTGGTGAATGAGGTCCATTGGCACAGATTTGTCTTCACTCTAGTAGGAGCACATCGTTTCTTTATGCCCTTCTATGTCCAAGTTCATTTCAATATAGTTACACTAATTACTCAACACTTCGTTTTGTTCCTCTAATAGGGGGTGTTGGGTGGCTGCCTAGTCGTGTGGTATGCGCTCTGGATGTCTCGATGGTCCATGGTTCGAAACCTGCCCCTCCCTCCCGCCATCTCCCACAGTCCTGCGGGATGTTTAATAATGTTTTATTTCGTCGCTGTTAAGCATATAAAAGAAACAAAAGTCATAATGCTCATGGCCCATATCATCAGCCAGAGAGAAATTATACAGGACGAGCCGACCCGCGGCGTAACATACGCCCCACTCTTTTTTTTTTCTGAACTTCGCTCTCTGTCACCGCGAAAGTTACGTGGAGTAACTCTAGTTCGACTTACAGAAATAAAAGTTATCTTTCCATGCCTTATTCATCGTGGTGTCCCGCATGGTTGGGCCACGAAGAGAATTATGCGTATATAGATAGAAATGAAACTGTTAAATATAGGCCTACATGAACACTTGGTTGATGCATTAATGTATATTTGGTTTATAGATTAATGAATACTTCGTTTATACATGAATGAAAAACTTGGTTTACAAATTAATTCTGCTTGTCATTCCGCAGCACAATGAGCGTGTGTGCAACCATCCTCATCGTGATAGCTACCATCCTGGGACCAATCACCTTGGTTTTCATGTCTGTCTCGTTTGGCACCGACCACTGGTTGGAGTTTCGGGTGGACAGGAGTAAACTGCCCGCTAACCTGCGTGACACCACAGATCTGGAGATGGCGAAAATAGCTCACTCACGTGACCGGGGACTGTTTCGAGAGTGTTTCCCTGGCAACGACACACAGTGTAAGTCTATTGTTTGTTGTTGATTTTTATATTTCTGTTTTGTAAGATATTGTCAGCTCTGGTTTCTGTGTTTCTCGCTACGAAGCAAAGAAAATCCTATAAACCAACTCTAAGCTTAAGCAAGTCAGGCTGAATCAAGCCGAAATCTATTAATGCCCCAAAAGTAATCAGCTGCTCGATGCAAAGATTGAACTCCAAGGCATTTCAGGTGTAAAGAGATTAATATTACATTTGTTACATTTCAATACGATATTTATAAGAAATTCATGCCAACTTTCTACCCAAATTACTTGAATTGAAATAACTAAATCTGCAAAGTCCTACATTTCCATGAACTGTCTTTTCCTAAATACAGTTGAACCTTGATAGACTGACGCTTACGGGACCGGTTGGTGGTGTAGGATTACCAAAAGGCAAAAGTTAGCTGTACTTCAAAAAATATAGCCGTTAATGTCAAGAAAATTATATTTATGGTGTACAGTAATAAGAAATTCTCTTGACTTCCAATGGTATAAAATAAACAATAGACGAAAAGTAAAAATTTATTGATCTAAAATTTGTTCTTTAACTTGGAGATATTCAATCAATTTAAGTGTTTTCTGTGATCTTCAATTCATTTCACAATGAGTTCTATTTTGTCCCAATTTTTCATAACGGCAGGTCGCTACAGTCGCTAGCTACCGTAACTCGACTACATGTCAATGGGATTTTCACCATGGTCATAGCTCTTGATAATTTCCGATTCTTCATGAAGAGATAGGCCTAATGTTTTAGGCTCACGTTTGCCAACTTTGCAAATAAAAAAACTTCAACACTAAATCTACAGCTGGTAAACTAATAGTAGCGCGTAGGACGTAATCATCTCCTTTTTTAAGTAACGTCTGTATTATATAAGATAATATGAGATTACAGGGAGACAATCAAGAAAGTATCACCTCAAGAAGCAGACGAGATGAGACGAGACTTAGCGCGAAACATACATTGTCGCCGAGAGGGCTCCGCGTCGGATTACTGACTTAGTCAGATTAAAAAGGCTCGGACTATCAAGGGTCATCTGTAATGATTTTCCCCCTCTGTTTGTAATAAAAATACGGAATGAGCTGTCTTTCTGTCCTTAATGGTTTGCAAGATACATCAAGGTTCTCTACATTAAATATTGAGCCCCCCCCCCCTCCTCCAGGGGCCTTATTGTGTATCTGTTGACCGATTCGGATAATAAAGATTATTATTATCTTTCGAATTCGAAACAAAAATGATGAAAATCAACAGCTCCTACTACCCAACCAGGCAGCAACCCATTTAATAATGCCGTTCAAATATACAGCATCATTCGTATACATCTTATATATTACAGTAGTCAACATAACTGCCTGGAAGATATTACCATTTGGTCTTAAAGTGAGTTCAGAAATGACCAATGTTTTGATTTTGGGTTCTATTGTCCTGTAAGTTGTCATCAGTGTCGGGGAAAAATATATCTTATATATTCGTAGTCAACATGACTGCCTGGTCGTGTGGTATGCGCTTCTTTATTATCACGATGGTTCCCAGTTCGAATCCTGCTGTTCTACCGTCATGCAGGAGTTTTTAGCTAGGACGAATTGATCATAATCTAAGAAGAAAAGTCCTAAAAGCAACAAAACACGTAGACTAGATCTATTTTTAGGGGGGGGGGATGTCTGCGTAGGCCTATCAGTTTATCTACAGTGAAACCTTAGTGTATAGTACCAATAAAATCAACTAGTCTGACCCCCCCCCCCCTTTTAGTGTTCCCTTCAGTCTTGCTATTAACTGTACTCTACGGTGTTTACTTTGTTGTTAGAACCTGTTCTAGTCGAGGTGTGTATTATGCAGGCATCTGGGAACGTGTGTTGCCACCAACACGCTCGTACTGTGTGCCACATTCTTTAGTCTGACAGCGTCTCGTCACAGTGTCACTTCTCTTTTTGTCATTTTTCACTGCCTTTAAAATTGTTTTGTTTTTTAAGTGCATCGCGGAATTCGGCAGTGTGTCTTGTCTGGCTTTTGTGCTAGAAGAAAGACTAGACATTATATTAATAAATGATATATTCAAATATAAATATATACGTTCCAGAGACTCTGAAAAACATGACATAACATAGGCCTATCCAGTGTAGGCCTACTTGGGCCGGTGGTTATATTTCTTGATATTTTGCAATGAATATAGTTTATCAAATAACTACTAATGTCGCCCTATTTTAGCTTAAAATACTTGCACTATAAGGTAGGAGGCAGTGCGGCCTGTTGTGCTAAAGTTTCCCATTCAGATCTTGCGATCTTTAGGGCAGCTGATGTAAAGGTCATCGGTTTATGTGGCCCACGGTTAATGAGGGTGTCATATGGCCAGCACAACGACCAACCGCCTTTACTTTTCCCCAACTAATGTCAGGTACCCATTAGACTCAGAGGCACCTTAAAGATCCCGAAATTAAAAAATCCCAGTCTTCACTAGGATTCGAATCCGGGACTTCCGTGCTCCGGAAGCCAAGCGACTAGAGTTGAAATAATTCCAGTCCTTGTTGCGAAGAGTTGTTTTTTTGAATCCATCCACACATTGTATTTCAGTCTATTGCGTATCGATGCAGCACATTAGGATGTTTGGCAGAGGCGCCCCCATATTTGTATAATGATGTCTCCGTATCGCGGGGGCTTGCGCCAACCAAAGCCAAATGCCGCCTCTTGTTGGATGGTTCTTTTTACTCCATCAACAAATATGATATGGATTTCAACAGTTCTCTATCTTTAAAAAAAAAATCAAACCTGAGTAGACGGCCCCTTCAAAACGGACATAAGTTTAGTTCTGATCAACATGTTCTAGTTTGCCCACCATCTGTTCTTGTGCAGTATGTTTTCCTAGGGTGCAACTGTCCCTAAAAAAAAGTATACGTGTTTGAGTTGGGCTCAATGTCAATTTTTTTTTTAACAACTTGCCTCCCTTGGATTTTTTTTTTTAAACTTTCAAATCCTACTCTTCGTCCCAGCAGAAGACCTTTCCCTTAAGTTCTAAGGCCTTCATATGTACTCTCGAACCCAGCCTTAAATCCCTGGCATCTAACGAGCAAACAAATGTCTCATCTGGGAAATAGTATGCGCGGTGCTTTGACACTGAAGGTATAGTTGAAAGCAGTTTTTTTTAAAAGGAGTTTTTAAATAGGTTAGTGTCCTTCTGTTTCAGCATGCCTTGACATCAAATACAAATTGTGCTAGTGTTTTTAACTCCATATAATTTGAAACATAAAACATTTAAAACCTACGTTTGTTTTTCTTCATTCCGAAAGATAAGACTACAATATAAACCCTTACACATCGACTAACGGATCAGCCCCCTTTTCAATTGCTTAGATAAGTTCCTACTTGTTATTTCTATGGTGGATTTTAATCACCCTGATTTACAGTTATATTGGCAAAAAAAAAATCCGCAACCATCATTGACATCGCCGTACCACTATCCCATAATTTGATGAGAACCTAAGGTTAGAGATTAAGCGACTAAGGAAGTTAACTAAAATAACAATATGCCCTGTTGTTATATCAACCAAAGGAATAATGACAACACGCCTCGCCTGTCAGAGGGCGGTACTGCTGCAGACCTGCCACATCACCAGAAAATTTCTTAGTGGACACAGTTGAGACTACAATGACCTTTGTTTCACTCACACATACGAAGCTTGGCCCTGTCAGTGTCAGAGAATGAATATTAGCTCATTTCTAAACTAATAGGCCTAATAATAATAACGACCCTCCAGTACCAAAGAATTAGTCCATTTCTACAATAACAATAATAAGGCTTGTCTTCGAGTCAGATTGATGAGGAATGCAGTATTTCCCGTAGCTACCCAGCCCCAGCTGCGGCCAAGATCTACATATTTTGTCACAATAATAATATAATAATAATAATAATAAATCTTTATTATCCTTGAGGAAATTTGTCTTACAAATTTGCTATAAACATACCAAAACATTACAACAGTAGCAAATGAAATGCACACATGAAGTTTACATCAGAAAGTTTTATTCTATTCACTGATTCACACACATGAAGTTTACATCAGAAAGTTTTATTCTATTCACTGATTCACACACATGAAGTTTACATCAGAAAGTTTTATTCTATTCACTGATTCACACACATGAAGTTTACATCAGAAAGTTTTATTCTATTCACTGATTCACACACATGAAGTTTACATCAGAAAGTTTTATTCTATTCACTGATTCACACACATGAAGTTTACATCAGAAAGTTTTATTCTATTCACTGATTCACACACATGAAGTTTACATCAGAAAGTTTTATTCTATTCACTGATTCACACACATGAAGTTTACATCAGAAAGTTTTATTCTATTCACTGATTCACACACATGAAGTTTACATCAGAAAGTTTTATTCTATTCACTGATTCACACACATGAAGTTTACATCAGAAAGTTTTATTCTATTCACTGATTCACACACATGAAGTTTACATCAGAAAGTTTTATTCTATTCACTGATTCACACACATGAAGTTTACATCAGAAAGTTTTATTCTATTCACTGATTTATTTGCCAAGGGAACAAAAGAGCTCTTGTGTCATGTTTATTTTATTATATTATTTTTTTTTATCGGTGTCGTACATTGTATCTTCTATGATCCTGATGCTAAAATGTAAACATTTTGTTCCAAATGTTTGTTTTTTTAATGTATTTTTTAAAGACGATTTTTTTTTCTAGAAAACCAAACAGGAAGTATTGCGTCAAACATGTCTATGATTTGATTTCATGTATTTTTTGGGCTGACCCATGGAACTATACATGGTTGACCAGCTTGGAATTAAAAATTGGATAAGGACCATAGACATTTAAGATAAGGTCTAGATCTTTATTATTCCTTAGAATTCTATTCTTGACATCGTATGGATGCTAACGTCTGAGTTCCCTCGCTATTTGTAATTTCGAAAGTCGGCATATTCATAGTTGTTATTACCCCGCATAAGGTCGATTAAGGTAGACAATGTTCTAGTCAATTTAAATACATATAAAAATCCAGTCACTAAGAAAACATTGTCTTTACAGTAATGTAGATGTGATACATATTTTCCACTCATGTAACACAGACGCTGCACTACTTCCATCAACAATTCCCCTTAAATTAAACTTATAAAGGCTAGGCCTAATTCATTTATAGGCCTAATTCATTTATAGGACTAATCCATTTATGGGCCTAATTCATTTATAGGCCTAATTCATTTATAGGCCTAATTCATTTATGGGCCTAATTCATTTATAGGCCTACTTCATTTATAGGCCTAATTCATTTATAGGTCTAATTAATCTATAGTCCTAATTCATTTATAGGCTTAATTCATTTATAGACCTAATTCATTTATAGGCCTACTACTTATAGAGCTACTTTTTTGTTCCCGTGTTTCTGTACCCTTCCCCCCCCCTCTTAAAGATGGATCGTAAGGTCTGAAAGGAACACTTTATTTAAAACCAGGATGGCTGTCTTTGGACTATCCTTCTGTGGAGTATATGATATGGTCCAAGGTTTAAACCCTGTCCTCAGCCTTTCCCGTCGTCCTGCGGGAGGTGTGGGCTAGGATGTAAATATGCATTTGTGTCCAGAATCGGAAGAAGCATTTGAAAAAACATGTAAAACATCATACATTGAGCCATTGCTAAAGCAGGGATGTCCGTTTTCTTCTCGGGGGTTAGGTTTCGAGACTATGCATGGTTGTCTACATTCTTATCACGTGACTGTGAGTCCTACCTGTGTTTACTTAAAACATGCTCGATTTGCATAACGAAATGTGTTTTGACACAAGTTAAACAAAAAAAAAAAGGTGCTATTTTTTTAATGAGTCACCGAGTGAGATTAAATCCAGTGGGCTGATGGATGCAAAGTGTGGGGTGGAGGCTGAGTGGTAAATGCTTGGCTTCCAAACCGAGGAGTATCGAGCTTGAACCTCGTAGGCACATTCCTCGTCCCATATGCTAGGACAAATTTGTACAAATACTCCTTCTTCCCTAGTGCTATTAGAGCATGGAATGGGTTGCCTGAGCTAGCCAAGAAAACCAGTGACTTGGCAGAATTTAAGTCATTGGTTAATATGCATGACTAAATGCATGACGCGTAGGACGTAATCATCTTCTTTTTTGAAGTAACGTCTGTATTATATAAGATAAGATAAGGTTGGAATTTTGAGCCTAGGGATTTTTTTTTTTAGGACGCTTCTGATTCTAGCCAATTTTTATGGGTTTGGAAAGTAAAGACATTGGCCATAAATGAAATGATACTATATTACGCTTAACTTGTCACTACATGAATACTGAGCCTCGATAAATCTACAACTCAATATAACTTATAATACATTACTTTATGTTTATCTGAAACAAGACAGGGATCGTGTGAGGTACAACTGATCAGAGGATTCAGAGCCGGAGTTAGATAATTGAAAGCCCTAGGAGAAGTGAATTTGTTAGTTCCCAAATGAAATAGAAAAAAAAAACAGCGAAAAAGAAAAACAATTTATTTCAAAAAAAAATATTTAGAGTAATTTAGAGTCATGTGCGAGGCTCATGCAAACTAGGCAGCCGCCTAGGGCCTCCAATAGTTGGGGTCCTCGGACAGGACTAAAAAAAATATTTTAGAAAAAAAAAAAGCAAAACTTGGATTAGATCTCAACATAGTAGAGGACTGTGATTCTATGTTTACTAGTCTAACCATTTGTATAGTTATGATCTAACTATGTCACAACTCCGGAAATTGCGATATATGAATTTCTGTTATTAGTCGATTTAGATATAGACGGGCAAGTTTTTAATAAATAACGTAGATTTTTAGTTTTTCGCTGTTTTTTTTTATTTTTATTTCATTTGGGTCCACCAAATTCACTTCGCATAGGGCATCCTATTATCCAAGGCCGGCCCTGTCTGTGGTATAGGCCACATACCAGCATCTCCCAAGCATCTCTGTTCAGGGCTAGTCCCTCCAACTGTCCCAACGTCTTGCGCATCTGTTAGGCATCTCCTTCCGAATCACGGCGCCTATCAAAGTCATATTCTGCCATATTAAACACATAGCATGAGATCATTTGCTAGGTTCAAGTTCTCAGCAATATACATAGGCCTGCTGTAACTTTGATCAGATTTTAAATAGGCTTATTTTACTACTCACGGTGTGACATTACGCTTATTTCTTTGTATCTTCACTTCCATTTCTTTTGTATTAGTTCCTACGTTTATCCAGTGCCGGATCTACCATTGTACAAGACTGTCCTGCCGCTCAGGGGTATTCACATTTAAAAAAATAAAACATTTAAAACAAAATATGCATATTACATATTAGAAAAAACAGCTTTACACACCAGCTACACCCGCTGATATATTTTTTTGGGGCCGGAACATCCATTCCTTTTTTTTTTAACTTCCAATAAACAGGCCTCATTTTAACGATCCCCTTTACTTTTTAGACCGTCAATTCTATGATCTGTTACACTGAATTAAAACGACCCGCTTTCTCTCTTTTTTATCTATTTATCTCTTTCTCAATCTTTCTCTCTCGCTCTTTCCTTATCTCGATCTTCTTCTTCTCTTTTTCTCTCTCCCACTCCTTCTCTCTCACTCTCCTGTCTTTCTCTCCATTTCTCTCTGGATCCCCCCCCCCTCTTTTTTTGGTGCATCCGTATTTTTAACTCTTTCTCTACGTAATCATTTACCACATTCTGGTGGAATCAACGTTGGTATCGTCAGCTAGGAGAGAAAGAGTTAACTTTGTCTTTTTTTTTTCATATTTCTTTCATCATTCTTCATCTCTCTCTTTCTCTCTATCTCTTCCTCTCTATCCTTCGCTATTTCTCTCTCTCTTTCTGGAATCCCCCTCCCCCCCCCCTTTTTTTTTGCACTCTACGCATCTTTATACACGTCGGCCATCCATCATGGAGGCTCTAGACCTCGAGCAACTATTTAGAAAAATAGCTTTTGGTTGATTCGAAATAATGGATGCAATTTCATTCAATATAAGATTATTTTAAAGGTACTATTTAAAAAAAAAATTTTACTTGTATCTTATCTTATATAATATAGATGTTACTTCAAAAAAAGAAGATGATTACGTCCTACGCGTCATGCATTTAGTCATGCATATTAACCAATGACTTAAATTCTGCCAAGTCACTGGCTTTCCTGGCTAGCTCAGGCAACCCATTCCATGGGGAAGAAGGAGTATTTGTACAAATTTGTCCTAGCATATGGCATGACATATGTGCATTTATCTTTGTGTCTTTCTGAGTATTTTATTAGATTTTGTTTTTGTATTTGAAGATTATGGTTCAGTGTTTTATGTATAATTGCTACTTTACTTTTGAGTCTTCTGTCCTGAAGGCTTTCTAAATTTAGTGATTTTACTAAAGGTGTATAGACTATAGATCTATTTTACATGTTGAAAGACATTATCTGTGCGTGAATCCATTTAGAATATAAAAGAGATTACAAACGTACAAGGAAGCATACTTAAAAAAAAAACTACAACACTTCTTCCTAATTTTACGCATACCCAAAGACTAGGTCCTTATCCATAGATTGAGATTACAAGTTTTTGGTCTATTCGTGTTATCTTGTTGTAATCAAACACCTGACCAACAGGTAAGTCATGGGTAAATATAGACAGACACCAGGTAGTGAAAAAAACAAACAAACTGTAGGCCTACTATTTTATGTACAACCTCACCTTTAACAGGTTCCATGGTGTAATGGTTAGCACTCTGGACTCTGAATCCAGCGATCCGAGTTCAAATCTCGGTGGGACCTAATAATTTTTTTTCTTCTAAATTGTAAGTTAACACGATTAAATACAAACTGACGGACGGAATGTTGTGAACATTTGCGGATCTAGATAAAGATTGCTAATAAAATAAAACGCATACAATTCTGAATCGACCCTCATAATCTTTTAAATTCATACCGGTAACATATTCGTTTGACATTTTATATGCTACCTTTTTGATTCATGTAGATTTAAAACAGCCGGATTTACAAAGCACAATCCTGTCTTTTCCCATAACGTTAAATTTCTAGGAAAATCGTTAAAGCCGTTTCGATGACAGTGTCCAGGTTCCAGAGGTATTGTAAGCTTGAACTTGGCATAATTTCCTGCATGTAGATAAAGAAATGTAGGCCTACACATAAATAGAGTTTCCAGGTGGTCATGCTTAACCCACGTACTGCTCATCATCATCATCACTCCTTTGAGTTCCTCATGGAACATAGGGCCTCGAACGTACTGCTCATAATTGTTTTCAAATGTCTCCTTTCTTTTATTCATTGAAATCTATTCTAATATTAATACAACCATTCTGATAAACTGATTCTCATAATCGGTTTAATTAATTCTCTTAGTTAATGAAGGTAAATCTTTACTATCACTTAGGTAGTTTTATTTTGTTATTCTACTATGGACATATAGGCCTACACTGAAATTATAAGATTAAATCTACACAACGTTTAGATCTAAGATTGTGCAATAGTTAGGTACTTTGATTTTTTTTTTTAAATCAGGCTCAATCTATTGTAATGAAAGTAATATAGTTTAAGTTCTAAGAAGAAGAAGAAGATAAGAAGTTGCTTGAACCAAGTTTATTGAGACCTCATTTATTGAACAGTGAATATTTGAATATAGATCTAATACTATCATTCGAAAGAATGGATACACGCATACTCTCAAGCATTTTTTAACTGCTAAAACTGTTACATGTTTCTTGTTTATGGCATATCTGGTATTTTACGTCTCGAGGGACGCATATCTCCCTTTGCAACTTCTTGTGTGACTTAAGAGGCCAATCCTTGATATACAGCTGCGGTCACTGGTTGGGCATCTGTAATCGCCAATCAACACCTTTTGAGGTCAGCAGCGATTTCAAGCAGGGGTGGCATATGATTATTTATGATAATAAAAAAAAATGCTGTAGACATTTTTGTATCACGACACTTACGTAAGTTCTAGTGTCTACTAGCCAGACTCTACTGTCTCTACTCTGTAGATCTAGATCTATAGTTATAGACAGTATAGATATAGTTTATAGAGCTACAAACTTTTTTGTATCTGACCTCCTTAACTCTTAGCTCTTATTTATATCGACTCTTGTCTGTCTGGTAAAAATTTTGTACACGTTATTTCTCCGACACCCTATCTTGGATCACGCTGAAATGTTGCACAATTATTTCTTTACAGTTGAACATGCCAACAAAAAAAAATCAATAATAATTTTAAAAAACAACAATTAGTTAATTACCTATTGGTAAATAATTGTGTTTGGTATCTTGAACAAGGGAAAGAATTGTACTGAAGTGGTGTTATTAGCTGAATTAGTCCCCTTTATAGGTCGCAACTCTAAATTGAAACAATGCATAACTATACAATATTCTGTAGTCATAAGTACCTCACTAGCAGAGTGGTTAGCACATCTGTCCTGTCCAAGGAGGCATTGTAGCCAAGAGTTCAAATTGCCCTTCCCCCCGCCTTTTTTTTTCCAGTAAATGCTTTTAAAAACCAGTTCTGGTAAATTCCACCCAGATATTCTTTTATTACTCTCCCCCCCCCCCCATTTCCCCCACTGGTCCAGACAAGTGGTTGGATTATAGCGTATTGAGAAAGCTAAAAGCATGTAATAGCGCTAAACAAAAACAATTGGTAAAAATATTTCTAATCGCACAGATTTATTGTTGTTGGTCTAGATCTATTACAAATTTAACTACATGACTGATCCAAACTAATTGATACCTCTACACTTTGTTTAAGTTTTTTTTTAAAGTATTTTTATATTTTTCTTGTTTAGTTTTGTTTTTGTTTTGTTATATTATAAAAAGAATCTATATGTATGGTGTTTGAATAGTTCAAATATATGTCATGATGCCTCATTGAATGTAATCTACTAGTAGATCCTCTTGTTAGGCAACTTTACATATTATATCCCAATTAAAATCACACCTATTATCCAAGGAGTGTTCATGCTAATTTTTGTCAAGATTGTTCAAGCAGTTTAGATCTTTATTTAAGACCTACATAGGCTACATACATACATCTTACATTCTACTATATAAATTAGTATTAGATATATTGATTGGACACCATTGCAGGGGCGCCTTTCCCTGATAAGAAAGATCTCAATATCAATCATAAATAGGCCTACACGATGTTAAAAGTGGTTTAATCTTAAAAATTTTAATATAGAATCTTTTTGAAATGTAAACCCAAATATTACTAATAAGCTGTTTCTTTTTCTTTATTGATTAACAGTTCTAGACAAAGCTGATGGTAAAGTTGATGGCTACTGCTTTAATATCAACTATGACATGCCAGAAATTTCAGGATCCAAAAGTGACGAATACATTTCCAGATTGCGTAAGATGATTAACATTCATTTATTAAAAAAGAAATTATGTATATTCTATTATTGTAATATATTATTTTATGTTTTTTATTCATAGGGTAAAGTAAGTTGAAGAATGAAAGAAAAAAAAAGAATTTTACATGTTCTTTGACAGTTTTTCTTGTCTGTATAAATTTGACTTGAAGAAAACTAGACGCACATTTACTGAACATGCTGTTAAGAAAGACATAAACATCAATAATGAAAACAAAGTAACCCTTTCAGACCTTGCAATCTATAGGGCTGATGATGTAAAGATCATCTATTTCTGTGGCCGATGGTTACCAAGGGTGTCATGTGGCCAGCACAATGACCAACCGCATTTACTTTCCCCATCTAACGTTAGGAACCCATCAGAGTTAGGTGGACTATTTCACAAACATTTTAATGCTCTAAGAAAGAATGCCAGCTTTTTATCACACCTCAATTTAAAGACAAAAATGCTAGACAAAACTGCAGTGATTAAACATGGTGTTTATGATATGGTTTTCTATAGAGACATCTAGAATATTCAATATTGATTTTAAGCAATTAGACCTGTAAATATTTATACATGTAAACAAAATTGTTAAAATTTTTTTTCAGATTTAAATAGATGTTTCTTGGCATTCTTCATCATTGCCATTGTTTTGTTCTTGTTGGCTTATGTGTTTGGTTTGATTTTGTGTTGCATGAGGGTCTCCAGATGGGCTTACATTGCAGGATTATTTTCCTACTCAGCAGGTGAGGTTCTTATTTTGTACACTGCCGAAGACAATATGCCTGCATAATGAAACAAAATTAAAATCTATCTGCAAAATTTAACTCTATACCTACATTGTTTTTCATTTATTGGAAATTATTTGTAAAAAGTGCTTGAAGTTTTCTGTTACCTAAATGTTGAGTGGATCATTCTGTGAATGTATAAATTTACAGACACCATAGTCTAATTAGATTGAAATATCTCATCATGCTCACACTTTAGTTATCTTCAAATTTTAGAGCATTTAAATGTATCTGAATTATTTTAGTTAAAGAAATGTCAAAACAATTTTATGCAAATCTAATTTGCTTAGGTTTTTTTTTTTCATGTGCCATGAAATAAAGAATTTGTTATAAATGTAACCCCTTCAAACTCTTCTTCTACCTTACTGTCCTAAGAGTTGAGTCTAAAGATTCTTGAAACTCTAGGCTTATGGAAGCTTGCCTCCTTATAACTGTCTGAACACAAACTTTTGTCTGGGATAGATCCAAGCAGATGTAAGTTTGTACATCCCTCTAATCAAGATTATTTGAAGCAAAGCCAAAGGACTTGCACATCGGTAAAATCCCCCCATGTTCCTTTTCTGTATCACACCAGCCGTGCAGGTGTCCACCATAATAACGGTCCTTAAGGAACAGTGTGTGGATAGTGAGATGCTTGTTGGGTTTTTCTTTTATCTCCACCAATGCAATGGACGCTGTCCTTAAACACGCCAATGTAGGTTCTGATTTGCATCCCTATTGGCTTAATTGTCTGCTGTAACCACCGTTTCCACGCAAGCGCTGCTATAAGGCTGAAAAGTATTGCCCGGGACACCATCCAACACCAGTTTACACAAATGTTTGAGAGAAAAAGGGATTAAATGACCAATACAAAAAATATTCTATTTTCTAAAAGATCTACATGTTTTTTTAAAACTAAATTAAGATCTTTTAGCTCTTTTACCTGCTTTAAAAAATTTCATTAATTTTAGTTTTTAAATATTTGTCTATGTTTAGCATTCTCACTGGCTGCTGCTATAGCTTTCTTCCATGGTGCTGAGTACATTGAGAGAAATAAACTGAAAGATCCATACTTTTACTTGACGTGGGAGGAGGTAGGAAATACTTGCTTGATCACGTTTCATTGAAAACAAAGTCCGAAGTTTTCTCCTTAATCTGTAGTTAATTGTTTGAGTACAATATTTAGTACCTCCATTTTGTTTTGTTTTCTGTCACCTTTAATATCTGACTCATTGTTGTGTATGTCTACAAATACCAAACTTAACGAGAGTGTCAGGTGGCCAGCTACCATTAGAGCTGGGCAGACTCAGAAGCACCCTAAAGATCTCAAAATAAAAAATCCCAGTCTACACCAGGTTTTGAACTCGAGTACTCTGGTTCGGAAGTCAAGCAATTTACCACTCAGCCACCTCACCTCCTTCTCACTAAAAAATGTATGCTCCTTCTTTCCAAGTGCTATTAGAGCATGAAATGGGTTGCCTGAATCAGCCAGCAAAACCAATGATTTGGCAGAGTTTAAATCACTAATTAACATGCATGACTAGATTGACACAGGGACATGCGTAGGATGTAATCATCTTCTCTTTTGAAGTAACATCAGTAACTTATAAGGTAAGAGAAGATCTATTCTCATTTGAGAAGCAGCTTATGCTCAATAGTGTCCTAAAGTTTTCCACCTCATGCATCCCAATTTATGATAGATTGCTTTGAAAAAAAATATTAGCATAACCGTGCAGAACACCTGCTTAAAAGAATGACTGTGTGAAGAGCTGCCTGATCTAGAAACCATTGTGTAGCTCAATCATCATTAATTTAATGAAAAAAAAGAAAAGAAAATATAACTTGTTATTACTTACCATGTACCTAGAACAACTAAGCACCTTTCATGATCAAAATTGCAGTGTTATATGTCCCCCCCCCCCCCCATTTTTTTTTTTCTGTTTTTTTCAAAGACGAAATGCTGGCATTTGTTAGCATAATATTACACTTCCTTTGATTTTAAGCGTTTCAATGACAGTGATGTGCAATTTTTTTCTCCAACTTTCAATGTTTAATGCTAATAAACATCTTAGTTTTTCTTTGCAGCAGTATTCTAATGTGTTTAAAATTTATATTTTATTGTTTTTGCATTATTATTCATTTTTATCTTTTTAGTCTTTGGTGTGTTGAAGTGTTTAAAAATGTACTGTTTTTATTAATGTTATTACTTTTGTTAGTAGAGATTATTGATTGGTCTTTTCTGTCCTCAGCCTCTAAAAACGTACACTACACGTAATTATGGATGGTCCTATGCACTGGGCTGGGTTGGAATGATCTTGGCTGCTCTCTCCGCAACGTTCTACTCTCTGGCCGGATGTTATATAACTAGCGAGAAATACGAAGACCGCGAAGTTCTGGAGAAGCAAAAGGGACGTGACTACCCCATTGCTATGGAACCTGTTTATGCAGTTGGCACTGACCCTTACTACACAAAGAGTTACGGATACCCCCGTGCCTACCTGGGCCCTATGGCTCCTGAATATTACGCCAGATCCTACCCAGCAGTTGGCTATGGTGATCCTAGTAAAGATATGTGGCATTGGAGGGAGATGGAAAGTTAAATTGCATTCAGAGATTTTAAATCAAATTATTCAGTGGAACTACTTAAAACCAAATTTAAAAAAAACTTAAATCTACCCATTATTCTACTTAATATTTTTTGAAGTCTAGGGGAATCTACAAATTTTAATTATTGTGAAACATTTTTTTTTGGTCATAAAATTGTGTTAAGACACATTCTTCTAAACTGCAGCATCTAAATATAATTACATAAACGAGTAAAAAAAAATGAAATATAAATGATGGTCTGCCAGTTTGCCAAAAAATATTTTTTTTAATGAGATAAATCAAAAACTTAAATAACTATTATAGTTTCATCAAATGATATTGTAAGTGTTTCGTTATTTAGATTTTTTATTATAAGGGATTAGTTATTTTATCAAATGAAAATGCCATATTTTTATAATTAAATTTCTTTTTTTTTCTTTTCACAATTCAAATAGCCAGAATTGATTATAAATTAGACAAAATGTTAGCATTTTGATGAAATCTGAATTTTAACTGGTTGTAAGTAAGTTAAATCATGTAGGCAAATAAGGTTTAACATGAGTTTAATGTCTTCTTGTCATCATGATCAGACAGATGACCCAGTTCTGATTGACAAAATCAAGATATTTAGTCATAAAACTTTTAAATCAGAATTAAACATCTTCTGTGATCTGAAGCAGAGTTATGAAAAGGTAGAGAATGTGTTATGTAGTTCAGACTGCTGCTGTTATTACCATGTGTTCTATGTTTGGCCCATGTGTTCCAACTGGAACTTAACACATATGTTTAGGCATGCTTAAAGCAAACTTCTTTTTTAAGACAATATAGCAGTAAAGTGACAAATGAAAAATTTGACTTGCCCCTGAATGTTTTAAGCTGTTCTCATACAAAAGGGTTCAACTATCATTTGTCATGAGCTTTTACTAGACTCCATAAAAAAAAGCTGGGATACAAGTTATTAGTCTATAGTAATGTTTACGTCTAACATATTATGTGCTGTTCTATAATAACTTCCAATCATCAAAACAGAACTTCCTTTCATTGTAAATGTTTTTTTTGCAAGAAATAATGAGTGTTAGCAATACCATTTTTTGGTAAAAAGGAATTTTTGTTTCTTTTTTTTTATGATTTGCATAACCGTTGACATCTATATGCTACAATTCTCATAACTACAGCGTTTATTTTATTTTTATTGCAAAGTTCCATCTTCAAATGCTACTTTATCACTTCTGGTGTTTATATATATATATTTTTTGTTGTACTTTACCTTTATAAAAACTTGTTTTAGTAATACGTGTTTAACTATTTTTTTTCTTTGAAATTAGGAACAAAGAAGTCATTTTAAACAAATTTTTTTTTTATATGTAATATAATTTTGTGTGTATATTTTTTAACTGCTAAGAATTGTGCCTTGGTGAGTGAATTGTGTATTTACTTATACATTTGTATTTATATAATATATATATATATATACTTTTAGTTTAAAGTTATATCCTCAAGATCTGATAAATTGTGCCATTAAGGTGCAGAAAATAATTGTGAGTGAGACGTGAATGAAACTATAAAAAAAAAAGTTGTTTATATAGTGTTACCTTGTTGTTTTGTTATCTATTTACACTATATTTATACATTCCACATGTAGAAAGTAGCTGGTTTGGCTGTGAAGTTTTTTAAGTTATTTAGATTGGTGGCACCTACTATTTTAGTTGAACAGAAATATTCGAACAGCCTAATTGAAAATTGTTACGTTTTTTTAAATAATATTTTGAAAAGTCATTGTTACAATAATTATGTATAGTTTTTATGATGTTGACATCTTTTTTTTTTTTTTGGGGGGTATTTTTGTTTTAAAACTAAATTTTAACTCTGACATTAAATGAATAAAACAATAAATCATGTATTATAATTATATTTATAAAATATTCCTTTTTTTTTTTTAATCACTACTACTTACCACTCTGTAACTTTTACAATTTATTGTACTTAAATATTTGGATTCATTTTCTTAAAATAGAAAAATATTTGGCCATCTAAACAAACCTATTTTAATCAAATGTCATTGACATTTCAATTATTATTTTTTTCATATCTCCATTTCTTGTAAATGTACAAGTGTTTCAATCTTTGTGAAATGATTTATATGAAAGATTATGTTTTTATTTCTAGTACCAGTTTTGACTTCTGTATAATGAAACATATTTATATACAACTATATGATTACAAACAATAAACGTTTCTCAAAATTTTCAGCAGAAACAAATTTTGAAATGTGTTTTGTCTTTTCTTACTAATTAAAATGCATGAGAAATAAAACTAATGTCTATGGTTTAAAAAAAAAATGAAGTCATTAATATCGTGATTAGGTAAAAATACTTATCCAGTCTGTTATTTTCTACTTAGCAATCATGCTACAATGGAATAACACTATCCAACATTTTTCCTACAAGGTAATGTGATTTTTCTTTTCCCAATGTAGACCTCTTGTTTGCTTCTATCCATCCCACTTTTTTTTTCTTTGTTTATTTAGGACATTTATTCAGAAATTAAAATAATTATGTCCTGGCCAAAACCTCCTGCAGGATTATGGACGATAGCTGTCACCACGATTCACACTCAGCACCATGGTGATGGCAGTCCAAAAGGCAAATCACATAACATGGCAGCAATTCTATACTACGCTATTAAAAGAGAAACAAGATGATTGTAAATATAATATTTTAAAGTTTTCTTCTTTTTCTTAGAAATCACTACATATATCTACATCATAAACTATTGACTAAGAAAATATCTGGGACTTAGAATAACATTGACAAATTTTATACAGAATTTTCAGATTTGAAATGGAAAGACTTCTTATGAAAAATGGCATAAAACAAAATCTGAAATAATTTTATGTATTTTAGCACATTTAATTCTCTTTGTTTACAAATTGTGATGTCGAACAATATCACTAGGAACGTAGATTACATTTGATTTGGCTGAGCAGCAGTTGTCAAATTTAAAATGCATACATCATCAGCTTCAGAATAACAGGTTTTTGTTTCCTTATTAAAGTTCAAGGATAAAACAATTAAAATATCATTATGTAGACAAAATATTCTTTTTACTAATTCTGATTGTTTTAAAGCTGGGTAAAAAACAACTTTTTGCTGTACTGTGGGGCACTTTTAACCCTTTTTGCTGTTCTGTGGGGCACAATTACCACCTTTTGCTATACTGCGGGGCAAAATTTACATGGTTTGCTGTTTTATGGGGGGAAAAAACAAAACTTTGTATTACTTCACAAACATACAGTGTAAACATTTAAAATAGTAAAAATAAAAATGTCAACACATTTTTTTACACTGAATTCTAGACATATTTCAATAGTGTAGTTTTCTTTGGAATGAAAAGTTATTCAACTAGGAATACATATTTAAAAAAATACATCTTACAAATTCTAAACCATTAACAAATTGAAGCAATCTTTACATTTAAAACAAATTGAACCAATCTTTACATTTAAAACTGGAACACAGTGCTTGTGGCATTTGTAGAAGCCTAGAAGAAATAGCTAAACCAACGCTATGTTGCAATACTCTGGAAAAGTCTTTATAACTTTTTATATTTCCTAGTGTTCTGAAGTTCAAAGTTGTTTTTTACAAGCCTTTGATGCAGGGGTTCTCAACCTGTGGGTCGCGACCCCTTAGGGGTCAATTGACAATATGCCAGGGGTCGCCTAAGACCATCGATAAATGGATTGTTTTTGTCAATTCTTCTATTGCTGTGTGGGTGTGGGGTCGCGGAAGAATGAGGGGTTGTAAAAATGGGTCGCGGGGCTTAAAATGTTGAGAACCGCTGCTTTAATGACTATTCCTTTCAATTTACAAAATGAGATCATGAAGGTTTGAGAACAACGTACTGAATGTTTCTAATAGCAAGACTCCTTAAAAGTTGGTCATACAATATAAGAATGGGATTTGTCAATGCTTAATACACAGAATGAAAGAATTTGATAAAAAGAGAAGTTGTATAAAATAAAGAAGTTACCACTAACATTCACTTCTATTGGAATGAAAAGGAAAAGAGAAAATGTTGGAATAATTTAAAATGTAAACAGAGACACAGTAACATGAAATTTTCACAAATGGAACAGAACAGTAACAATAATATCAAGTCGGTTCAAGAATGTCACTATTCATTTCATCTGAACTTAAAGCTTTGATAGTGCATTCCCAATATAGGATCAATTAGTGAGTTAACAAAGAGGTTCCCAAAGTGTTTTCTCAAAAGCACTAACCACATTTGCACCCTATCCCCAGCAATGCTATAGATTCAGCAAAAGTACAGTCCATGATTGAAAGAAATGTAGGTACAAGTGGATACATTTCTCCTTTAATTTTTAATGTGGGCAGTTCAACTGTAAAATAAAAGGATCACCCAAAGTCATCTTTAGTTTTAATTTCAGTTTAAATCAAACATTTTACCGTTGATTTTGAATATAAAGTTTTTCCGTTTTCTGTTGTCACATGTAATTTTTAAAAAAGAAACTTGTTATGTATTATATCTAAATTTACTCATTGTATAAAAAAAACGGTTGCATGATATTATGACATCTGCTTCATATCTTCCTAAGTTTGTGATAGTTCACACACATATATTCCTAGTGTTGAAGAAAACATCTAAATTCTATCAGGTGTTGAAGAAGACATCTATCAGGAGTTCAGTTCAACAGCAACACACAACAAAAAAAAGATATGTTTAGTCACATTCATTTCAAGGAACTTATAATCTAGTTCATTAGGTTTTTGTGGCCATGTATGTCACTGCTAGCGATGGCACAATAACATCAAGAAAGGATAGATATGTTAATGAGACTCTCTTTGCAAAAGACAGAGGAATGAATGCTTTTACTTCAAAACACTTTTTTTTTTATAATAGCTTTTACAGAACTTCAAAATCATCACTAGATGCTATATCATTTTGTAATCAAATTGTTTCTGTCATTTAAATAAACCTTCATTTCATTTTTGAATTTGGTGAGATAATGTGAAAGTTATATATATATATTTACTGCTGAAATGCATTCATGACTTTTTTTTTGCTCACCAGTCAACAGACTTTTTACTTGAAATCAATAATCACAACCAACCAAGTCCACTAATAAAGAAACTAAGTAACACGCCCACTGAAATCACTTACATTTAAATTAAAAATTAATATTTCCATACTAATAAAAATATTAAATACTTATAAAGTAAAAAAAAACAACACAACAATATTTAAAAAAGAAAACCCAATTCCAAAAACAATTTCAAACAGATCAACCTTTTCACAGGAACACCAGAGATCAAAGCTAAGGGACAAACATGTAGCACTATTTGGTCAAAAAAATTAATTTTATCAGATGTCAAAAATCTGTTTCCAAGAAATTCAAAGAACTTACACTACAAAAATGGAATAACAAATAATTGTGGTTAAATTCACATGCTTAAAACTTTACAGGTTTAACTCTTTTTTTTTAAGCTAGTTGATTTAGTTTCAATAATAGTTCTGTCCTTTAATATAGAAAACAAATGCAACAGGAAGTTTAAAAAAACACAAATTTGTCATGATAAGATGCCATTGTTTAGATGATGAATGAAATGTACCTATTGCACAACAGAACATGAAATGATGGGGAAAAAATATGGACACAGATCACATGGTACACAAATCTTAAAAGTCAGTTACAGTTCAATGTCATTGACAGCTACATCTGAAATGTATTTATGCTGGTAAGTCTTAGGTCATTCACAATGATCTTTTATAAACACTAATCACAATTCAATGTCAGTTCTTATGGGTCAATCACTAACTTTTCGGTTAATGATATGTCAGTAACTCAGGATGGATCAAACAGCTACCAGGATGTGGGATTTTGTTGAACTAATGGGCTGCTAGTTGATCATTACATAAAAAAAAACAACTTAAACCTAACAATGGAATTTTAAAAAACCCAGTAATTCCCTTATTTCAAACACAAAACCAATCCAATTTAGTGTTTTAAATTTAAAATAATGAGCCAGAAGTCATTATTAAAATTAGATCTTCTACAGCCAATGATTATCTAGAATTTCTGTAGATGTTAAGCATTCAAAGTGTTTTTTTTTTGGTTTTACTGTGCCTTTTTTTTCATTACACAAGTGTTGAAATTAACAAATTGATAACAGCCAAAAGACAGAGGTATAGACACTAAGAGCAGTTGTCAATCACATACCACTTTCCCCACAAAAGTTTTTTTCAAAGTAACGCTTGGATTTCACAGGCATTCTTCAGTCAATTATACTCAGAACTTGACTTTAAAATACTATATCACTAATTAGATGTGTAATGCTGATTAATGATCTCATAACAAGCATTACTGACTACACATTTTTAGAAATTAAAAAAACAAATACATTGATAATTTTCAACAGGTCTTAAACTATAAAGATTTTATTTATTACCAAGCATTTAATGCAAGCTAAGGTTTTCCCAAAATGAAACTGACTAGAGATGATTTGGAATACACCAAAAAAGCTAAGAGTGTGGTGTGCTTCACTTGAAAAACATTGCCACATGAAATATTGTCAGAGTGCTTTTTTCCCCCCATTGTTTAAAAAATACCACTTATTAAAAACATGGACAGTCAATTAAGCCATCCCCTGAGTTACCATACTATAATAATCTGTATCAGTCAATAAAATCTCATACTAATACTAGATTGGTCAGAATAATCCCAGTTGTAAAACTAGATCAGTCAGTGCTATCTCTAGCTTTATTATTTGACGCAACATGTTAAAATGAATTTGACATTCTAATTGCATTTAATGGATCAAATTCTTTTTTAAAATATAACACTTCTCTGACAATTGAACACGAATTGGTGGGAATGCTGATTTGTCAATGCTGATTCCGCTGTACCCTGAGACTGTGGCCAGCACAGTGTGGGTGTCAGCGTACACTGCCAGTGGTTTGCTTGCACCATCAGGGACACCAAGTAGCAGGTGTGTGTACTGCATCATGTCTGGCCCTCCAGGAGCCAAGTCTTCTGTCTTGTTATAGCTGTAGATAAATGTATAAGGCCTTTGTTTTATATGCTTGAGCACTAATAAAAGCAATAATGGTACGTAGTTTCCCTACAGAGACTTAAGGGTGTTTAAATGAAACATGCAGATACTGTTAATTCTGGTTGACTGGAGCAGATTGGGACACTTTCATTTTTTGACCAAATAACTGGCTGGTTTGATGACACAAAAATGTCCTGTATTACCCCATACGGTATCAATATTTGAGCATTTGGTCCAAATAAGTATCTGCTCCAATTAACCAGATTCAACTATTCTAGCAGAAGTCTATTAGGAAGTAAGTTTATTATTTAAAAGAAGTTATTTGATGGCATAAGTGCTAGGCTACTGAGCCTTAGGTAAAAAAAAATTCCTTTCCAGATTTACAGGTACATGGGGCAGGGGAAAAAAAAAGGTTTCCTTATTCTGAGGCCAACAGTTGATATAGTTGTCATATGACCAGCAAAATAAAATTAGCCATTACTTTCCAAAGCAAATATCATGTTTCTTTTAGTTCTGTGTTCAAGGCTTTTGGTTTGATCAGTTTTATAATCTTAAACCAACACCAGAACAAACAAATATCAAAGTATTTACAGGGTCATTCATCAAAACATCAGAAATCTCTACCATTTTGCTTGCACCATCAGGGACACCAAGAAGTGTGGTAGAGAGGCCAAGTGCGCTTGAACTTGGCTTGGCTTGGCTACCTTGAAGGGGGCTCGAGGTTCGACACCCGACTCGGACAGAGTTGTGTTTACTGAGCGCCTAAAGGCAACACAGAAAACCAACTCCTAGATACCCCCTCCCCCCACTGGTCCACAAAAGAGATTGGACCGAAGCGCTCTGCTATAAGCATGAAAGTAACGCTATATAAAAGCTATAATAATAACTATAACATGTTTTTTTTTTTCAATGTTGGCATACAAAATTATTCACAGGGTACTTTATCAAAACATGATAGATTTCATATCTCTGCAAGCCATTGTAAATAGCTGACATCATATTTTGTAAAAATATCACAAGTGTAAACTTCTTTTTTCAATGTTGGCATACCAAGTAGTAGTAAATCAAATGGGAAATTGCATTAACCAGTTTATCTTGACAACCTAAGCTTTTAAAATAACCATTTCTGATACAGAAATCAATGTCACACAAATCACTACACAAGATGCTCACATTTAATCTTATCTTATATTATACAGACGTTACTTCAAAAAAGAAGATGATTATGCCCTACACGCATGTTAACCAATGACTTAAATTCTGCCAAGTCACTGGTTTTCCTGGCTGGCTCAGGCAACCCATTCCATGCTCTAATAGCGCTAGGGAAGAAGGAGTATTTGTACAAATTTGTTGTAGCATATGGTACGAGGAATGTGCCTTTATCTTTATGTCTTTCTAAGTATTTTATTAGTTTTTGTATTTGAAGATTATGGCTCAAGGTTTTATGTATAATTATAACTGCTACTTTACTTTTGAGTCACCTCTCTTGAAGGCTTTCTAAATTGAGTGATTTTACTTAAGGTGTTACTCTTAGTCAAACGTTAAAAATTTTTGAGAACTACTAGACTCAACTGACTACATCCCATGTTACTCACATCCAGTCCTGCCGTAACTGGGTGAACCTGGTCACTCCTGTTTGTGCAGTGAATACGTCAATGTGGACATGTACACCTGAAGAGAAAATGCACAAAGATAAAAGAAAAGGTTTGATATTACAAATTGAGGAGTTTACTACACAGAAACCTAGGTGCAGGTGTATGTAGCCTATATGTTCATCTTAGAGGGCATTCAGTTAGGGTATGCTCCACGCAGGGTCAGCCTTACCAATTGCGGGGCCCAATTTAATGGATGCTTGCAAGGCCCCCTCTTCTAAATTTTTTTTTTTATTACATTAAGAACTGCTACTACTAATTAGATTATTATACCAACATTTGTTATACAACAAAAATAGGAAGCATCTCAAACGCAATAGGTGCCAGTGGGTTGATTAAAGTAACGTCAATCGTACAATAGGCCTACACTAAATATGTTAACCTTATAAGTCATGCATCTTTAAAAGCCTGTGACAAGAGCCATGACTGATAGTGATATGCTTAATGTAAATTGCAGGGCCTTTGCCAGGCTCAGAGCCCAGATTGGAGCCATTGTTCAAATCAGCCTAAGGCTGGCCTGGCTCCCCTTCCTTTGAATAAAGGTGCACCAGTTTATGAAGTCTACAGCATGGGAGGGTAACCACATCATTGAGACCTAGCTGCACTTATCTACTTAGCCTTCTGCATAGTGGAGCCACAAATGTTATTACTTGATTTAGGACTATGAAGCCTAAAAAAAATATGATTTGAATTAACACACTGCTAGGTAATAAAGTACTCTAATGCACATCCAACATATCTTAAAAAAAAAAAAAAAGGAAAATTAACTGATACATGTAATTTGATTGGTGGCTTTATAAACAAGCTATCTCTCCTGGACAAATGGGATTGTGATTCATATATTGAGCAAAACCCAGCTGAAAATATGTTTTAGTATCATTCTCCATAAAATATTTGTTTAATAGGTGATGATAAGATCATTAGATAAAAATTTCTAGTCATTTGAACGCAACGTTTGGTTTATGAAAGACACTGAATCTCCCAACTATTAGGACAATTTGAAGTAGGAACATCACTGAGAGAAATGCATTGATTAAAATGGAGATTATGTAGAGAAAATAAAATGAATTTGAAGAAAAAAAAGTTTTTTTTTTCATTGTTACGTCTGAAAATTGTGACCACTCACATATACCAGCATTAAAATAAAAAATTCATGTTATTTCAATTGTGCAAAACGTCTAGTAATTTTAAATAATTAAAGAACCTGAAGAATCTTTTTCCAGCTGATGTAAGAGTTTGATAGCAGCTCCACCTGGATAATTGTGATGAGCTATTAACAGAAACCCTAGAGTTGTGGCTGTGTTCAGCAGAAGTAGACCAATAGCTCCTAGGGCCACAAGTTTTCTCAGGGCAGACTTGTCTTTATTGTGCACTCTGAGGAATTATTTTAAAAATTAAATTAATAGGAAAATAATTTAAAATTAAAATTTGCTTGCTTTCAGAAACAGATTATTTTTAAAATATGAATACAATGAAAACACAAACTACAAGAAAAATTATGTTTACATGGGCTGGTAAAATTCTAAGATGATAACAAGAGATTTTGGACAAAGAACCTGTACTGAGTATAACTATGCTAACTGTAATAGCTCTATGAACATCTGAGGACACCACTTGATAGGAGAAACAAAAAAGGGCCGCAACCTGCAGGACTCTCTTAAAAGTATGTCCCAGAAAAATAGAACTGAATCAAATGCATGATCTTAATGGTTGACCTCAAATCAGATGGGTCAAGAATGTTTTTATAGACTAATAAAAGGGATCAGTACTTGAAGAAGAATGGCAAAACAAATTGGACAAATCTGAGCTCATCATATGCTCTAGTGATCCTGGAATGGATGAAACAATTTTAATCATTGGTTCTGTAAGGTTGTTATTGCCATAGATATAAACAGTCCACCACCTATAAAATGCTTCCAAAGGTAGGTGTTCCAAATAGCCTCTGACAACCAGTCAACTCCTTCATGTGTGGCTCAAATATTGAGCCCAGAGGATCTGTTCTCACTAAAAGGAGAAGGGGCAAAGTCAAGCAACTGATGCTTAAACCAGTAAGCTTCAGACAGGAGGGGCTCGGTAGCCTTGGTGGCTACCCACCTAGAAGAAGGCAAACTTTGAATCCAAATCTCTGCAGCCTAACAAATAATGGAAAGGCTTCAGAAGTCAATCCTCAAGAAAAAATCAGGAGACAGTGACCCTTACACAGTGGGGCACTCTGTGCAATGCCACTGATCCCAAACTGTATCCACCTGCCATTCAGCGGCATGCAGGAGGGGGGGGGGTGTTCAGGTGACATCATTCCAACCATACTTTTGATCTCGTTACTTTTATTGCATGATCCATCATGGCTTCACAACTGAAGGAGGCCATAGATTTTAATCATCACCAAGAACAAGCTTCTTCAATCATTTTTTTTACTATCTAAAACATTCAAATCTTTTCTAATACAAACACTATACCACAAATAATCAACAAAAAGCCAAGAATACTCACAGCGTTGATAATGCACAGGCAGCTACCGTGTTGAACACTGGGAATGTATAGATAATAAACCGCAATTCCTTGTGAGGTAGGAATGAGAAAAGAACTATATACCCGACTGCAGGCCAAAGCAAAACTGTAACATGCCGCATCAGATACACCCCAACAGGAACTAGAATAAAAGATGCTGACAAAGCTCTTGGCAATACTGAATAAAAATACCACAGAAAAGGGGATGTCTAAAAAAAAAAATGTTAAAGAAATGGATGACCAAGATTCTGTACTTATTAAAGAACTGTAGACATCTTCATAATTAAAGCTATAGCTGTTTGATGCTGCATTACACACTCTTTAATAAAAAAAAAAAAATTCAAAAATATATCCAAAATATGCTTTTACAACAATAAAAAAAAACAACTTTCATTTGATTCTTTGCCGTGCATTTTGCTATTTTTTTAAAAATTTTATTGAAAAATAATTTTATAATACATTTAAGTCACTGGTTACCATGCATGACTAGATTGACCCCTGAAATGCGTAGGATGTAATTATCACCTCTTTTGAAGTAAGGTCTGTAATCTATAATATATTAAATAGACATATGTTAGCAAACAGCTTCCAATCGTTTTTTGTTTTTTTAAATTAAGCCATGGGAGTCAGAGATTGATTTTCAGTGATTTAGCTCATACATTTACACATTCAGCTCTCTGAAGCATAATTGGAATCAAATTATTGTCTTTGTTGTTAATTTTATGTTATGTAGGTCACAGGTCAAGTCTGTACTCTTACTTTAAACTTTAAACTCAAGGATAATGGATTATTATGCAGGAACTATTTAATGTACTAACATTTCTAAGGTTTTTGGTGGTCATCAAAAGAATTTTAGCTCAGGAAGCTAAAAAAAAAATGAGTTTGTAAATTTGATCTTAATTAATCTATAGGCCACAAAAACAAATATTAAAAAAATAAAGGGTTATGGGAATTTTGTAAACTTGACTTTTTTTTTTTCAAAAAACAAAAAGGATATTTTTAAATGCTATACATTATTTTAAAATGTGTCTTTATGTAGCTATAGTTTTTGTTCCTTCTGGTTATTTACTCAGAAACAACTTTTATGGCTTAACTTTACTATTTGATGAGTCATCCTAAATAAGGTAGGAGGTCATATGAATTTCTTATGTCTACAATGTTGTAACATTAGAATTGACATTATCTCTCCAAACCAAATTGACTTTAATTAAAGAATTATCTGTTCATAAACTTTCCTATTGAGTTATTAGAAATCCAACATCATGCTAGAAAGATTGTAAAGAAAATAACTTAGTAAATGGCATCGATCAGAGATTGTACAGAGACTATGTTTACAGAGACTATGTTGTCTGAACAAACCCAATTTATCAAAGGATACACCCCACTCAGAGCTCTTGTTTAGAACAACGTTGAACCACATTACCTCCCCCTCAGGCCACAGCCATCTTTGCCAAAAGTAAGAGTCAACAACAACAGTCAGACCTACACAGTAAAGAAAGAACAAAATTATAGAGTACTAAGACATAGTGAATGTTTTAAGATATAGTGAATGTTTTAAGATATAGTGAAAGTTTTAAGATATAGTGAATGTTTTAAGATATAGTGAATGTTCTAAAATATAGTGAATGTTGTAAGTAAATGCTCTATGCCTGTGATATTAGTAAATGCTCTATGACAGTCTTTCCCAAACTGTATTCTGCGAGGCCTGATAGGTGTTCCACAAACTACTGGAATAATAAACTAGTAGGCAACCACATAGGGGGCACAGCAGCTGAGTGGTTAAGCATTTAGCTTCCAAACCAGAAGCCATGGGTTTGAATCTCAGTGAAGACTGGAATTTTACATTTTCAGGATTTTTAGGGCACCCCTTAGTCCACTCATCTCTAATGGGTACCTGACTTTTTCTGGGGAAAGTAAAAACTGTTGGTCATTGTGCTGGCCACATGATACCCTGCTCATTAACCAATGGCCAAAGAAAAAGATGACCTTAACATCATCTGTCCATAGATTGCAAGGTCTGAACGGGAAACTTTTACTTTCTAGGCCACCACATAAATTAATCTCTCTAAAAATTTTGAATGTGAGCCATTAAATACTCAGAATGTGTGAAGTGTTCAGTTAAGGAAAAAGTTTGGGAAACACTGCTCTATGGTATAGTAAATACTTTAATATATCGAGAACGTTATAAAATATAGCCAAAAATCAAACCTCTTTACTTACCCAGCAAGCAAGCACCAGCTAGGAAAGTGTTGACTATAAATTTGACCACAGCCAACCGCCCAACAACAAGTTCATGAAGAGCGATTAGTCCAAGAAACATAATCAAGTCAAACCTGAAGATGATGATTGATGCCCCTGACAGCCAGATGAAACTCTTGTGCTTCTGGTACAGCCAACAGGCCAGGGCCAGCATGACTGCGAGACATCAAAAGACAATTATTTATCATAAAAGTTGTTGTCAAAAGGAAGATATCTACCATAAATGCAAAAAATTATCGGACATGAAAAAAAAAAAAGAAACTTTTGTGAATAAAGAGAAAAAAAAAATGTTTTTAAATGTATCACTTTTTTTTTACCTAGAATAAGAGCAAAAATATTGGGCAGTGGCCGGCTCATGTAGAACATGAAGTGAAACTGTGTCATAGTGATGAGAATCAGCCATCTTTTGATACTTTTTCCAAAGCCTGACTCTATAGCTCGGCAGAAAATTACAAAAGAGAGGGATGTGGCTAATCCCAAAGTTCCCCTGGCTAGAGAATTATAGAAAGTTGCAATTACAAAACAAGAAATATAAATACATTTATTTTCAACATTACTTTCAATTGTTTTATAGTATTTAATATTGACCCTCTTGTGTGATGACTTTATAACTAATATTCTTGCTGTTTATTAAATGGCTAACACAAACAGGAATATATTCTAACTAAATAATGTATTATGCTTTTGTATTTAGTAAGTTTGGATAATTTGTAATTAATTAGGGATAACCACACTCACAACATAAATTGCTTCAACTATGTACATTTTATGAACATAGATGTAATGTATTTATAAACTGGGGCATGGTTGCTGAGTGGTAAAAGCCTGGCTGCTGAATTAAAAGTCAGTTTAAATCTGAGTAGAGGATAGGATCTATGACCCACAAATTGGAAACATTCTTGTGTTCACTCAGCGCTAATGAGTTCTTGACTTCTGTTTTGGAAATTTAACGTAGTTGTTTGTTTTACTAACTACATAGCATCCTCCTAATTGGTGATTCACTACAAAAATAATTTGTATATATACTTTTTGTAACAGTTTATTTTTCAAAATATTTTATATGTTTAGAATAAATCAAGTATATAATATAGGTGTATGTTACATCAATAATAAAAATTCGAACAAATATAATGTCAATAACACTGTGAAAAGTTATGCTTTGAAAAAATTTGAAAGTTGAACATATTCTAGAGAATAAATAGGAAATTTTACTTAATTTAGAAAGGTATCAATTGTATTGTTTTCATTCTTAAATTGACCTACTTATACAAAAAAAAAGTCTAAGAGTGTAAGTTACATTTCTATCAATACTTACCTATATATTGTTGAGCAAATTTGGTGGCACCAGTCAGGTTACTAAGAATGACAAAAGGAGAAGAGAGAGCTGCTATAGCAAGTGGTCCTAAGAAACTACGTGGAACTACACCAGGAAACTCCAGATGATCATACTGACAAAAAAAAAAGTTGTTTGTTATAGTTGCAAAATGCAGTGGCTAATAAAGAGAAAATATAAGACTGAGACTAAGACTGTTTTATTGATCCTTATGGAAATTTGTTGTGACTACAAGGACTCTTTTCTCATATAAAGACAACAGAAACATTCACATAAATAGTCAAAAGCACTCTAATTTTTAAAAATTTGAATTCCACAGGATAAGTTAAAAACGGTTCAAAGCCAATAGTTGGAGTAAAATTATCAGATTTTTATAAAATATCATCTCAGAAATAAAAAAAAAAGAATAATAAACTGAGTACTGATGGAAAAATAGTTCCTAATCAGGAAGTGATGAATGTGATCAAATATACTGGAATAGTTGATCCCCCTTCTATTTTTTCTTCTTTATATCAGCAATATGAAATACCTGAGATAGATCAAGCTCTCGCAGCACCGTTCACCCACAAGTTCAATAGAGCCGACACAGACAGCCGTTAGGCATGTATTAGACAAACAATGGCTCTATCTAATTGTGTATCTCTCATAATGACAAGTGGACAGCATAAATATATTACATATAGAAGCTTCAATGGGTATGAGCAATTAAGCTGTGAACGTAAACGGATGCTGCGAGGTGGGGGGAGGAGCTAGCTAGGGCATGTGACCATTGACCATTGGAGTGGTAATTTGCATACGGGCGAAATGACTCTGGACCAGAAGAATGTTTTTTCTGGACATTCCGATGGTCTAGAGGTTAAGTTCGCTTAGTGCGTTATCGCTAGGGCTAGGTGGTGTTGTCGTTTCCAGGGTCACTGGTTCGAGCCTTGGTCGGCGCAGTCCCTTATTTTCGTAGCATTTAATTCACTACTTTCTCTCTTAAAAACTTGGTCCCTGGTGCTGCTATTCATTTAAATGTAGCACATTTGTTTCAGCACCTCTAGCTAGTGCGTAGTGGTGACCTAACTTCAACTCTAGTTCTATAATATTTAAATAAAAAAATAGAAAACCTTCTCAAGATCAAAGCCGTAATTGATGATGTCGTGAACTGCTTGAATGTTGAAACTTTCCTCAACTTTAGTATAGGGGCAAAATATTAAATGTATAATCATTGTAAACACAACACCGGCTTCCAAAAGTTTTATCATGATGAAGGATTTGTTATGAAAAATTGTAAACAGTTGACGAGTGGAAGACGGAAGTGAAGTAAGGGTAGGTAATTCTTGTTTATTAAAATTTAACAAGAGAGTAGAGCGGTACCTTTCAAAACAAAATTTGGTAGTTGTGGTCTAGGTCTAGAACTAGAATCTAGATCTAAATCTAGATTTACATCTATCATATATTATCTAGACCTATTAGATCTACCTAATAATAAAAGATCTAGATTAAATTTAAATCTCGATATCTAGTGAGTGTAAGTTACTTAAGTTTCTAGACGTAGACTCGTAGATCTTTCTCTTTCTATTCTAGTGAGTCGGAGTGACTAGTCATTCTTTGATTCTTAGTTCTAGATTTAACTTTTATTAAGTCATTTAAGATTTTAAGATTCTAAATTGACTAAATTACTAAATCTATAATAATATTAATAATAATGACTAGATTCTATATTAATAATATTATAGTATATAATAATACTAATACTATATTATAATTTTAAAATATAATAGACAATATAGACTATAGTAGATCTAACAACTAAACTAAACTAAAGCACTGGGCAGGCATACATAAAATTACATTGATACAAGTTACAATACAATACAAAATTATCAAAATACTGTATTGTATAGTACTATTATATAGATCTACATGATTATTCATGATGTACATACACTTATTTGACTTAAATCATACACTACAGTACATCAGTAGATACTTTAACTTTAGTGATAGATTATTAGATACAAATATTATTAAATATAATACAATTTACAATACAGTATTACTAGTAATAGTATTACGTGTATACATATGAATACACTACAGCCGTTACAGTGATACACTTAGTTAGTAACACTACAATTAGTACAATTAGATATTTAAGATATCTATCAATCATATCTATATCACTACACTTAACTAACTTAACTATAGTCACATAGTTATATACAGTGCTTTTTATGACGCTATATAATTCTCTTCATGGCTCAAGAGTTTGGACAAGAAGTAGAGGAAAGATCATTCTGTTATTTCTGCAAGTTATACGGCCTAGAGTTCATTAGAGTTACCATACGAAAAAAAAAAGGGGGGAGAACAAGTAGTATTCACCCGTCACAAAATAGCAGGGCCAGACTTAACCGTTGTGAGGCCCTATGCGAAACAGATTTCACAGGGCCAAGTTTGGGTAGGGATATGGATAATAAGTGAAAATTAAGAGTTTGTTTTAGGAAATATAATCGTCTTTGCATTTTATTCATTCTTTACCACGTACAGAATTCCTTTACGAGCCTTGCGTGTAGCGAAGTCATACAGTATATCATAAAAATTCTATTTCCTATCTAGATCACGCTCAATAGCAAGAATTACCAAATATTTCAATCTATCTACGAGAATTGTTGACCTCAAGTAATTCTTCATTAGTTTGAGGCATGAAAAGCTTCTTTCATTAGATTCCACAATTACGGGTATGGCATAATGTTGTGTAGGATAGGTGTTTTCCTTATTGAATGACACCCCAAAATGACAATTTTTGTCTATATACTTCAGGAGCTTTGTATGAGTTTTCAGAAAGTTTTAATAATTTCCGGATATTTCCAGGACTTTTTCGTATATTTTGCAATTTCAGGAGATTTCCAGGAGCTCATGGTAAATCAACAGGAGGCAGCGGGAAATATGTTATAAGTAATAAAATGATTTAATTTATACACCTAGAATTAGCGCGGGTCCTATGAAATTGCGGGGCCCACTGTGGTCACATAGGTTGCAGTGGCTTAAGGCCGGCCCTGCAAAATAGCGGCGTATGCTACGCCGCCGGTCGACTAGTGAATATAATTTTTTTAGTTTTGTTTTTCAGCAAATGACTGAACCACTGACCGTATTGGTAGACCCTGCCATCACACCTCAAGAAAAACAGAAAGAGTTGATCTCAAACACATGTTTGGAAATCAATGTTAGGTGCGATTTTGTTCCACAACGATGTGAAAGAACAATTTCATGGATGCCACCACTTTCTGCTTCAGTAAGCCATCTGATGATATTAATGATGTAACATAAGAGCTTTAACTTTGTGTGTGCCTGTGGTGATGATCAGAATTGTGTCTTTAAAAAGGCTAGACTAGAATGGTTGCTTATGTAGGCAGGTTATATTTTCATCAAGAGGGTAGAAGTTGTAAATGAAAGTAAAAAGGTAAACAGCACCAAAAAAAAAATATATTTTGTAAATATAAATAGTCAACTTCATGTTATGTAATGTAGTAAAATTTTTGACATTTTAAAATGTGGGATCTTTAGGACAAGTGTTATAGTGCTGACCAATTACATCTTAGTTTACTTTTTTTTCCTTATACTTACAAAAGTTGTTAAGAAACGGAGTATCCATCTGTTACTTTTTTAATTAGTTAACAGCAGTGTTGGTGTGGCCAAAACAATGACAGCTCCCCACTTTGGACGAGTCATCTTTGGCCCCCCATAGAAAAACACGGAGGTCACAACGTCATGATCATGTTATGTTTTCATCATAAACTAGATTTGAGAATACGGTCATTATTATTATTTAATTGCTTTTCTTTAGTCTTCAGTTTATGAAGATATAACTAAAGAAATTATGGCCGTGCTCAATGCTGAAGAAGCTGTTCAGATGATACAAGCATACATACAGGTTTGCCTTTCTAATATTTTCCTTGGATCTGCCTCATCATCTTAACAACCCATCACCCTTGCTGAAAAATAAGCTCTTTAAAACATGACATAATTTCCATCTGGTTCCAAGTGGTTACCTTTTGAGTTTTAATTACTATCTTCCTTTCATTTTTCACGTCTTAGCTACTTGTTCCTTCAAGTAAAAAAATTCATTTTTTGTTGGACAAACTTTAGTAATTTTTATGATTTTCATGACATTTAATTTCCAGATTAGAGTTTAATCCCAACTCAATTCCAATTTTTTTTTTGGGGGGGGGGGGGAATTCAGAACAAGCACCACTTTTTTCTATTCTTGCAGACCAGTGGGGTAGCTAGGGAGGAGGGGGAGAATTTGAAAATCCCCAGAGCCCCCAAATAAGTGTTTTTTACTTTAAAAATTAAATATTACGCAAAATGCAGGGGCCCCCAAAGAGGTCAAGCCCCCGGGCCCCTAAATGATGGAAACTTCCTAGCTACGCCCCTGTTGCAGAGAAGGTCACAACTACTGGGATACTAAACTAAAGTAGCCTCTTTTCTCCTTTCAGGGGTCACTAAAAACTTAGATGGAAAAAAAAACAGTGGTAAATTATTCAATTAATTTAAAGACAATAAAAAAAGAATATAAACATACACATGAAGTTAAATGTTTCCCCCTTATAGACCATGTAGTCTATAGGCAGATGATGTTAAGGTCATCTGTTTCTTTGACCAACGGTTAACAAGAAAAGTGTCATGTGGCCAGCACAACTACCAAAGGCCTTTACTTCAGGTACTCATTAGAGTTGGGTGGCACCCTAAAAATCCAGAAATTCAAAATCTCTGTCTTCACCGAGATTCAAACCCAGGACCCCAGGTTCGGAAATCACTCAGCCACCGTCCCCCCTACTCATGAATTTTAAACATTTTAAATGAATTATTTGCTGTGTTAAAACTGAGAAAAGTTTTAGGTACAACTAAGTGGGATGTAGAAGTGGCTTGGCTACCTAGCAAGGGAGCTCTGGTTTGAATCCAGACTCAACTGAGTTGTGTTTTTTGCAGCACAGGAACTTTCTCCCAGATACCCCTTCCATTAACAAGTCCACTAAAGAGATTGGACTAGAACACACTGAGCATGAAAGATGTGCTATACAAGAGTAATTTTTTTTTTAAATATAAAAATAAACATGCCTTCTTTGTTTGGTGTTTATGTTTATCTTCAGTCTAAACATGGAGACGCCCAACACATGACACTAACCCAGTGGGTCAGTTCTCTACAAGCATCCTTGCCAGGACACAACATAACTGTATTTATTGTTGGTCTGACCAAATACTTCAGGTATTATCTGTTTTAGTTTTCATGAATCTAGAAATAGTCTTAAAAGAACATTTTAATTAAGAGAAGCTATAATTCAGTAAAGTGTTTTCTAAGTTTTAAAATGAGAGTAATTATTTGTGATTTCTGGGTTTGAAATTATTGATGAGTTATTTAACTTCTTCATTCTGAGATTTTGTATATCTTTGTATCATTGAAGTTCTATAAGGTATCAGTAAAAGTAAAATGGAGGGTTGTCCCTGTAAGGTAACACTATTGCTTAACTTTGGCCCCAGAAACTAATCTAGAAGGAAATTACGGATTATTTCTCTGGCACCAAAATGAAAACTGGATAATAATAAAAATGGCTATGTCTTCGATTCCAGAGATTTAGGATTAGTGCAGAAAACTGGTTTTCTTTTATTTAGATATCTCTTGTAGAAACACTGCAGATATTACCCTTATGCCTAATATCACCTAATGAAATAAAGCTAAAAAATTTGACATGTTTTCATGGCAGCTTTGTAGAGGCTATTTGAAATCAGTAAAACACAACTTAATATTACATATTTACCCCTTCATAACTTTTTCAATGGAAAATCATTTTGATTTTCAAAATTTGTTTTCTTCATTTCTCATTATCTATGCATTTATATCCCTTTTTAATAATAATAAATTCTGATACATATTGTTAGATTAAATCTAAATCACATTTTGTGTAAAAAGAAAAAAAAAATCAAAAATGAGATAATTTTATTAAACATAATGCTTCTCACTGCTGAAATTATTTTTTTACTTTCAGCAATCAAAAATTAAAGAATAAAAGGAACTTCAAGGAAGCCGCAACAGGCCAAGCAACAAAGCGGAAGAAAAAAAATGAAAGATTAGATGAATCAATTTCATTTCAACAAGCAGAAGAGGTAATATTCTTATTGGGCTTCAACTCTGGGTATCATGCTAGAAATTTATTTTGGATTAATTGCAAGAAAACAGTACTTCACTATATTTGCCAGTAGGTTGATATTACTTTGCAAATTGGTCTTGATTCTCATATTTTCTTACAGTAATTTGAATAAACTCAAAATGAATGAAAATATGTCTAAAGTGAAGTGAAATGCAAACTGACTTACTTAATCCTGTGCACTCCCAGGGGAGCCTAGTGCCACAACTACACCTCTCCACTGAACTGAGCAGCTTTCTTCATCTGTTCCCATGTCATTCCAGTATCCTAAGATTCACTGATGACTGACCTCTTCTAGGTTTGCTTGGGTCTGCCCACTTTCCTTGCACATTCCAATCAAGTGCTTGCCTTGCAACACTGGTAGCTGGTTTTCACAGGGTGCAAACTCTGACCAATGTATTTATTATATTTCATTGCTCAAATTAGTTTATTTTATACCTATCCCTAATGGATCCTTTCCTTGAATTGGAATTTTTCAAACACATCATAACTAAGTGACCTAACTCTAAAACAATCTAGTACGTTTTATATCATACACTAGAATATCACAAGATTTTTCTTATTTATTTATTACATTAAGTATGGACAGATTTGAAGTAGAGTAACCATGTTTTTGTACACGTACCCGCAAACACGAATAACCCACACATGCGTATTGTTGTTGATGGTTCTTTCCTTGTAACATCAAACTGATGGTAGACAACTAAACCGCTGTAGGCGCATTATATCTTAACTTAAAATAACTTAAATAACTTCTTTGTGAACAATACTGGATAGAACTTTTTATTTTATTACAAAATAAACAAATTCTTCTTCTTCTTGCCATCTTTTTGCTGCTGAGCTGTGAGCTCTTTTGCAGACTGTGCCAAGGAAAAAATAGTGTGCCGTTTTCTTCAGTTGTTCAGCACTGCCGTACAGGGTGTTGGTTATGTTGGGCTGTAGTGGAAGTAGGGTCTGCCTGAGGTGGATTAGGAAGGGGCATTCAAAGAGAATATGGTTTACAGAAAGAAATTCAACTTGAGATAAAATGAAATCAATATAGAAGAGTAATAATATAAAATGGTATTCTGACCAAAATCTAACTCACTACAAAAGCACGTCTTTTCAGTCTTGCGTTCTAGATTCGTCTGTGGCTAACCAAGACAGCTGACAACAATGTCACTTATCTTGCATCATTTACACTGCATAGCTAATCTCTTCCCACCGTCACCATAGAAACAAAAACACACACTTCATAACACATATACCTGCACAAATTACAAAAAAGTAACAACAAAATCATACAACCTGCATCCTTATATACTCGCAAGTGCACCTTTCGACATTACCGATCTCAGTTGCTGTCTTACTTCTCACTATTACTGGTACTATTTGTTTTGTTGTGGTTTATAATGAGATGGTTCATAAAGCTTTCCAACTATAGGAGGTATAAAGACCCACCGGTATGTCCAAACTTTCCATTATGCTATGTTTATGAGTAAAATAAATTTTGCTAACCCTGCACAGCTGCTATTCGATTGTAAAAGTAAAAACTTGTATAACCGGCGTGTTATAAGCGGAAAGATGACTTACATGATTTTTTTTTATATTAAGGGACAGAACTTTCACCATGAAACTATTAAGTTAACTTGCTTGTCAAACTCAAAATACAAATTTTGAAATAAAGTATAATACTATGGATTTAAATCAATTTTTAGATGTAGTGTACAAGGTATTCTTTAAAGATATCTAGCTGTAACACCGATATTTTCTCAACAAGACTTCACTTTAGTGTAATGGCTTTTTTCCATTAAGGCTTTTGTTGAGCTCCAATTGTTTACTGGCTGTGTTGTACAACAGACTGCCACTTTTGAAGAATTTGTTGGACAGTTGAAATATTTCACAAAATCTGTTAGAGAAAAGCCAGCAAAGTAAGTCCACTTATTTGAACTAAGCATTCATTTCCCTTTTTTTTTTTTAAATGGTTTATTTTCAATGTTCAATTCAAACTTGATCTTACTGAATGCTGACCCTGAAACATGTTAAACAACATTATTTAAAATAAAAGAAAAATTTCAAAAAAGTTTTTTTCTCTCTATCTCTACTAGCATTAAACACAAATTCTATTTAAAAAGAATGTTGACCTAGATCAATCTATTAATAACATCTCCTCCTTCATGGTCCAATAGGAGCTTAGCCCCATTTTCTATTACTTGAAGATGGATGTGAAGTCTGATTTTCACTTGAAAAGCAGATTACAATCAGGACATGGGTATGATGAATGTATTTCAGTATTTGCTCTAACTTCTTAGGCATGTCCAATGATCGACTCCCTTAACAAATTTTGTTTGCGACCTGTGCAGTGGAAACCATTGTCATGGGGTCCAACACAATAGATACAGTCTCAAGAGCTCCTTTAAGGAATACAGAATCAATATCCATGATTGGGAGATCCTAGCTCTTGATCGCTCCTCATGACAGAATCATGTTTCTAGCTTTGGATCAAAGAGAATAGCTACCAGCAAGGATCTATTTATTATATTGTGTTTATTATTTGTTACATATTATTGTGAAAGAAAAATGCAAAGTTTTTCTTTGAATTTATATATGTAGTTTTTTTTTTTTTTTATATATTTTTTTCTCTCTATGCCATTCTCCCAGCGGTGCTCCCATGTACAATCTGTTATGTATTATCTCCATTTCATTCTTTACAGAGGTGATGACATCATCATCAGATGAAAATCTCTGCAAATATATTGTATTAGGAACCCCATTTCTCCCATCAATTCTGCCACCTCTCGGAATCATTAAAATAGTACCGGTATTAAGCATCTTTCCTATACTAAAATATTTCATATTGTAAGGGGTGGAAATTAATTTATTAATGACACTTGTGTGTTACAAATTGTGTTACAAAGATGCAGTAACAGATTACACAGTATGTCAGTAGGAATGTGATTCTAGCATATACTTAAATATCTTTTTTTTTTTTAAATATTTATTAACTTTATTGTTGTGATAGAAATATGTTTTACAGTTGCCCAATTAATTGTAATCACATTTCTGGGCTCGGCTAAGAAATTGTGATATAAATCAAATGTAATCTCATTCTGGGCTTGGCTAAGAAATTGTGCCATCAATAAAATGTAATCACATTTCTGTGCTGCGCTAAGAAATTGTGCCATGAATAAAATGTAATCACATTTCTGGGCTCGGCTAAGAAATTGTGCCATAAATAAAATGCTGACAAGTAAATTTGAGTAAAGAAATGAATGAAACTATAACTATTCATTGACTAGTTGGCATTCAGGATTGTCTGCTTGATAATTTATTTGATACTTTCATTAAAAGTGACAAGAATAAATTGATTAACTTTTTTAGATAGAAAATTTTGTGCCAATTTTTAAGTGGTTTTTTTTTTTCAGTTGATATGGCAAATTTTTTTGCTTTCAGAAAAGATCGGTTTGACAGTGTCTTGTCGTTTTTAGATGAAGCTACCAGTGGCATCTACGTAAATAAACAAGGTCAAGGGCTCAGTAAAGTATGGAAGCACCAACTGATGCAGTACAAAAACTTTGGATCTGAAATGGCAGAAGCAGTAGCCGCTGTCTATCCTTCTCCCTATTTATTACACAAGGTAACAAAGTATTTCATCATTTATACTTTCAGTCACGTCTTCTTCAACTTTTAAAAGGTTCATTAATAAACAAAACTGCAATCCGTTTGTAACACATTCTCCACATTCATTTAACTTGTTAAAGAGTTGGATGTTATGCTGCCTAAACAAATCTCTACAGTAGACTGTTCTTCAAATTTCTCACAATAATGTTAACTCTATCTCAATACTAGCTCTAAGCCTCAAACTACATACATTTATTTAAGAAAACCATCCGCTTGAATAGAATTTTACTTTTTTTTAATGAAATAACCAACATTTCACTTAAAGTTTTCATTCATTTTTTTTTTTATTTATATATTAAATTGTTTAAAAAAGAAGAAACTGATAAAGTTAAATGGTAGCCAAAAACTTTGTTCTTTATTTGTTGTAGGCTTGTAAAGAGAAAAATAACAAAGAAGCTGAAGCAATGATTGCAGATATTAATGTAAGTGATTTCTTTTTAATATGCATTTTCAGAAAGTTATGACTTCACAGACTTTATGAATTCATTATGATTTCTTTATACTCACACACTTAGGATGTTAATAATGACTTTATTTGAATATTATACAATGTGAAAATTTTAATTAATTTTTTTTTTCTTTTGACTATCATGCCTATTTAGGATGTTATATACGACATCATTTAACTTTCTTTTATTAACACCTATTTAGAATGTTAGTAATGGCTATGATCTGTAAATCCTTCAAAACATGACTACCGCTCTAAAATATTATAGGTTGTTTTGTTAATGGGTTATGTACACACAATAAAAAATTTTTTTTAATTGAATATTTCCTTTTTTTTTTTTTAAAGTTGATTTAAAAACAAAAATGTTCTAATATTTGAATGATTTCAAGGATCACCAACTCTCTATCAGTAATAAGAACCAGAACAAGACTATCCCTAAAGATGCAGGAGGACTATTTGTTAAAATGTCTTTTTCTCTGCTCTATGTTGAAGAAGACCAGGAAATTAAACTTTACTATTTTAAACTTTGATAATTCATTTTATTTAGAACATTACCTGTACTCCATAGATAGAAGACTGGTTTCTGTACATTTCTAATACTATAATCTTTTAACTTTCTGGAATTTTTTTTTTTTATTAATTGACAATGCATAGCTTTAGTTTTTTTTTTCTTTCCTTTCTATGTTAGGTACGAAGAAATGCAAGTGTCATATCCACTAATCGTAAGATAGGAAAAGAACAAGCTCGAAGAATATACACATTTATGACATCCAAAGATCCAGACCAGGTTATTAAATAAACAAAATGTGAACATTCACTTCCTCTGAACCATGTTATAAAACTGCATCATGATTTAAATGATGTGACTACAGTTTTTTTTTGTTATGTTTACTTTTTGGTGCCAACCCAGGCTTTTGGTTATGAGAGTATTTACTTAGTGTTTTAGTGTTTGTAAATGTCAATTCAGAGGTGTTGTGACTAAGTGATAAAGCACTAGGCTTCAGAACCAAAGTGTCTCAAATCCTGTTGAAGACGGATTTTTAGGACACCCCTAAGTCTATCCAACTTTAATGGGTACATTAGGGAGTAAAGATTGTTGGTCAGGGTGCTGGCCATGTGACACCCTCATTACCCTCGGCCGGGCACGACATGGCCTAAATTGTGCTGATGTGCCTAAAGTCAAACTCATTACCCTCAGCCATAGAAACATAAACTTTACATCATCTGCGGCTCCTGTAGATCACAAGGTGTGATAGTTGTTGGTCGTCATTGACTTGTAGAACCAAACTGCTGTAGGTGTAATACATCTTAACTTAACTTGAAATAACTTGAGTGACTTCTTTGGGAACAAAACTAAATAGGACTTTAATTACAATACAAACAAATTCCAATTGAGATAAAATGAAATTAATGTAGTAGACTTTAGAAGTAATACAATGCTATTCTGAACAAAATCTAACTCACTACAAAAACACTTCAGTCTTGCAATATGAAGTCATCTCCCTTATCTAAGACAGCTGATGGAAACGCTGTTTATCTTACATAATTCAACCAATCACTAACCTCTTCCCACATGACCACACACTCCATAAGAAAGGGGTATCTGTCCCTTTTTTAAAATGTTATTTGATGTTTGTACATATTTTTAAAAATTCATGTACCAATGGTTACAATAAAATGTTTGAATAATTGTCTATGGTTTTATGTTAATGTATAAAAATAGAGCTACCATTAAAACTTCATGTCTATACTATACTATACTGATTTCATTACTATTGATAGTAATACTGCATTTCTGAACAAACAAGTGAAATAATTTTAAAAGAAAACAAGTTTACTTTGACGAACAAAAATTGTGTATAATTCTTTTTACAGTAGAAGTAGAGACAAAATAAAAACCAACAGGAAATACAAGTACAGCAAACTTTTAGAAAACAGTACAGCTAAAACAACATGCTATGACTAGGTCATCGCCAGTCACGCAATACCAGTTAGAGGCTATCACATTACATTTGATCATACTAGAACGGAGATAGTGTAATCTATAATGTCTCCAGAAATTTATTTTTTTTTTAAATTTCAAAACACTATTCTATTCTGCATGCTCTACTTGCACTTTAGAATTTGATGTTTCACTTTAAATGAATGTATTTTTTTTTATCACTGTACCAGTCCATGATATAATGAATAGGCTAATTTGAGGTTATATAATGACATTTTACTATAACATATGGGTATAAATACTTAGCTATGATTTCAGTAATTCCAAGTAGTTACAATCAAAGGAAACAAAATATTTTAGCCTTTAGTCTAACACGAACATCAGCATGATTACAAGTACTAACAACAAAAATAAGTTTAACATTTAATCTTTTCAGGAAAAAAAATCCTAAGAGATACAGTATAGTAATGATTTGTGTACATTTCTAAAAAAAAAATGTGATTAAACTATTAAATATTATTGCCCAGGGCTTGTACATGTAACAAACTTTTTGCAATATCAAATATAAAATATTTATAAACATTTTTCAATTTTGGTTAGAACAAAAAATATTTAATTAAACACTTGAATTTATGCAAATAAAATTTAAAAAAAAAAAAGTAATGTGACATTTTATTCCCAGATAAAAATTAAAAAATGTAAGAGTAGTTGTCCTACTCAAACAGAAATGATAAAAATGGGACGGAATGTGGATAAAATAAATACATATTTTCCTAACAAAACAAATAAAAAGTGAACATAAAATAACCCAATGTCATCATTCTTTTCATATTCTTTACATAGAGATTACTTCTTTAAAAAAATTCATCTGTATTATAAGTAAATGCATTGACATCTGCAGTGTACAAAAATATACATGCTACATTTTTTTTTTCTTACTTAACTAAACAATCAACTGATAATCCCATAGGCAATTTTCACAGCACAGTAATAAAGTTTAAAGGAATGTCATAGAACATTTTTACACAAGGCTTACTATAAATAAAAAAAGGACACTACCTTGTGACAATAAGATCACATTGTAGAGTTATTTTTTTAACCACTGATTCTTGTTAAAAAGCCTTGTCCAAAATCAATCACTCCCTTTTTGTTCTATAACAATAACTATAAACAACATTTAAATTTCAGGGATATGGTGGCATTAGTAGTAGATTGCTTTTCTACCAAGCCAAAGGTTTTAGCCGAGACATATTTTTACTATTTATTTAAGGCAGGACATTTAGTCTTAACTACATGAGTAAACTTTAAAAATCTTTAAAAAAAAAAAAAAATAGCTGATGAAATAAGATCAACTGAAATATGATAATTAATTAAAATTATTAACTAGCAGAATAAAGTATAAATTTGAAAAAGACAGTGTAGACATTCTGATATATTGAGCTATAATCTTTAAGAAAAATTGCTTTGGACAGAATGAATGTATTCTGAATGAGTTTATAGTGTCTATTTCTCAGCAACTTTTGTGCTAAATTTATATTGTTACACCAAGACTAAGATTTGCAAAGAAATATTTCCTTACCTCTAATATGTTACAATAAATTTTGTGCACAAGCATTAAAATTATTTGAAAAAATTGAAAGTAAAAACACTGTCAGTGGAACACACACCTCTTCACTTGATCTATATTTATTGCACAGCATACAGTTTCATCTGTTCTTGCATATCATCCATACTACCTATGCCGAATCGGTCTTGTTGTTCTTGCATAAGTCTGAAAATCTCTGCCAGCTGTTTTCTCTGGACTTCTCTCTCTTCTTTCAGTTGTTCCTCTGTCAAACGCTTGGCAATGGATCTTGTGGCTACCGTTTGTTGCACACGTTTTATTTCCCCTTGAATGTGCTCGCAATAGTCCACTGGGTCTGGATAGCGAGGCGAACAGGTCGTCTGCTCTTGTGCTACAGAGGGAAAATATTTAATTTTTTTTTTTTTTTTTAAATTGCCTAAAATATGTACTGTAATATAATAAACATACTATGAAGCTTTTTCAATTTGATTCAAGTCAAACAAATTAATTTGTACTTTTATCTTACATAATACAGACATTACTTCAAAAAAGAAGATGATTACGTCCTACGCGTCATGCATATTAACCAATGACCTAAATTCTGCTAAGTCACTGGTTTTCCTGGCTAGCTAAAGGCAACCCATTCCATGCTCTAATAGCACTAGGGAAGAAGGAGCATATGTATAAATTTGTCCTAGCATATGGAACAAGGAATGTGCCTTTATCTCTGTGTATTTCTGAGTATTTTATTAAATTTTGTTTTTGTATTTTGAAGATTATGGTTCAGTGTTTTATGTATAATTGCTACTTTACTTTTAAGTTTTCTATCCTGAAGGCTTTCTAAATTTAGTGATTTTACTAAAGGTGTTACTCTAGTCAAATATGAATATTTGTTTATTATGATTCTCACTGCTCTATTTTGTGTCTGTTCCAGTTTCTTAATGTTTTTTTGAGTTGAGGGGTCCCAAACAGAGGATGCATATTCTATTATTGGCCTAACCAAATGTCAACACTCTGGCTGGCAAAAAGGAGGAACTCCTTAATACCATGAAGAAATTAAAGCTGAGTTGGTTCAGTCATACTGTAATGAATGACTCACTGTCAAAAGTCATCCTTCAAGGTACAGTAGAGAGAGCACTGGGAAAAGCTTGCAGGAAAACGTAAAAGAATGGACATGATACTATATAGGCTGTTCAGTCTGTGTGCGAGACAATGGTATCATTTTCTCCCATAGACAATCTGTTCCACATCTGCATTGGTCTCAAAGTACTATATTTTGTGTTTTATAATAAAATTAAAGTGTCGTTATGTTTTGTATACTAACTGTGTTCAATCAAATGAAGTGTATTACAATACTTCTAGAGAATGTGTTATTTTAGAGTTGGTGCGTTTTTAATGAATTATAACTAATTAAAATGGCTTAGTATTTTCTACATCTTTTATTTAATAAAAAAAATTTGAATGTGTCAAAATGGATAATGTTATATATTGTGTATTTCGTAAGTTTTAGTCTCATATCAAATGTATATAAAATATAAAGCACAAAAGTGCCTTTCAGCACAACCTGAACTTTGAATATATATAATATATTCTAGTATTTTGGTATTTCACAACTCACAGAATCTCTTGTGTCTGGCTTCTGTTAGTGTATCATCAGTATCAGTTTCCAAAGATGATAAATGAGGTCTGCTTTGATCATCAATTTCTTCATTCGTTTTTCTCTTACGAAATTTATTGGTTAGAGAAAATTTAGCCAAAATTAAAACCATAAGAAAAGTTGCTATTACCAATGTAACGCAAATGCTAACAGAAAACTCCTTCAAAGTAGCTACAATACTATCCATTTTTTATGAACATAAACACTAAAACAGCACAGCCAGAGGACAAGCCTTTTTTTTTTTCTTAAGAAATATATTTATGGCTTAAATCTTTATTATTATATAATCTGAGACTGGAATGAAAACAGATCTCGAATCCAGATTATCTAGACAAGGATCTAGTTTACTATTCTATTGGGTCTGTGTTGATAGATCTAGATTAATATGTATCCTAGTGTCAAGACTACTGACTAGAGATGTGGACATCTAGATCTAGTATACTATTATAACTATAGTATTGTATTATTGTAGGCTTTCTTGCGCTGCCAGTGTATGCAACAGAGGTCAGCACCACTGAGCTATATATTATTATTTCTGTAACCTAAATAGACCTAGTATTAATATAGGTCGGTTAAACTTATTAACATTTTTTACACCAGGGACAAGTTATAATAGATCTAAGTTAGATATATGACATAGATTTTATAGATATAATCTATATTTAGAGATAGATCTAGTCTACAATCTAGACTGTAGATTTATAATAGAGATCTCTGTACAATCGTTATTTTAAGCATCTTGACAATACGATCGATCCCATCCGAATATAATGTCCTAAGGAACTCTTGTGCGTCAAGATATCGAATTTTTAAAATAGATCTAGAGTACTCTAGAGGTCTATCATATCATACTCATAGACATAGACATGTCTATAATAGGAATCTATTATTTAAAACAAAATCAAGTCAAATTGCCCAAAATATCAACTCCAAACGAATAGTTCTACATAAAAAAAAGTTTTTACAAACTCCTAACAATAACATTTTCTTTACCCCCACCCCCTTTTTTTTTTTGCCAATACCATAGCATATGAGGCTATTATTTTTTTTATTATTATATTCTTACAGACTTATAAGCATTTTAATTTCACTTTTTTAGCATCCCCGTGTAAAGCTTTGGTATGGTGCTAAATTTGTTTTTATATCGAAAAGTCTGAGAGGAACATCCTCCATAATTTGGACCTCTTATCTTATCTTATCTTATATAATACAGACGTTACTTCAAAAAAGAAGATGATTACGTCCTACGCGTCATGCATTTAGTCATGCATATTAACCAATGACTTAAATTCTGCCAAGTCACTGGTTTTCCTGGCTAGCTCATTCAGTAATAGACATTTCTTTGACCTATAGACCAAAAGATGACAGAGGATGGTTGCCTGGTCATGTGGTATGCTCTCTGGATTGTCATTCGATGGTCACTATCAGGGCCGGCCCTAAATGATTGGAGGTCCTAGGCGAAGTGAATTTGGTGGCCCCATATAAGATAGAAAATTAAAAAAAAAAACACATTGAGGACAAGTTTCACTAATTCTTCTATAAAAAAAATATTTGAGTCCTGTGCGAAGCCCCCCCCCCCCCCAACCAATTGAAGGTTCTATGCCTAGTTTAACCTGGCCGGCCTTGTCACAATGTACGTGAACAATGCCTGCTGCCATCTCCCACCAACCTAGGAGAGGACACACAAAATAGATCAGTGAGATTCATAACAAACGAATATTCACATTTGACTAGAGTAACACCTTTAGTAAAATCACTAAATTTAGAAAGCCTTCAGGACAGAAGACTCAAAAGTAAAGTAGCAATTATAGGCCTACATAAAACACTGAACCATAATCTTCAAATACAAAAACAAAATTTAATAAAATACTCTGAAAGACACAAAGATAAAGGCACATTCCTCGTCCCATATGCTAGGACAAATTTGTACAAATACTCCTTCTTCCCTAGTGCTATTAGAGCATGGAATAGGTTGCCTGCGCTAGCCAGGAAAACCAGTGACTTGGCAGAATTTAAGTCATTGGTTAATATGCATGAGTAAATGCATGAGGCGTAGGACGTAATCATCTTCTTTTTTGAAGTAATGTCTGTATTATATAAGATAAGATAAGATGTAATTATTTTTAAATCTGAAGGGATATTCGAAACTTTTACAACAAAACAGAATAAAATACTTTTGCTTTACATCCTAATGTGCAGAATCAGTTAGACACTATTTAGCACTCTACTTTTGCAAATGGTTTCAAAGAAAGTATTATTTTTTATTTTGACAGTGTTTACTCAGCATTTTTTTTTTTAATAAAAGAAGTAATGAAAACATAGTATTAAAACTTAGAATGAAACGTTTCGATTTAGAAAAAAAAATTTGGGGGTCAGTTTTATTGTGTAATCAAACATGAAATGTTCTTTGTTATTCCAGAGTCATTGTTAGGATAAACTGGATACAAATCAATAAGATAAAATCTATCCAAGTTGAAGAACTAGGGATAAGTCAGTAAGGGACTGCTTTGGATTCTATGTATAAATAATTGTTTGTGGTCAGATTATTACATCTTAACCCAAACTTCCCACAGGTTCAAAGCCAGTACTATCAAGATGACAGTCCAGAATGAACAACACACCACCAGGCATTCACCCTAATGTTCATATATACTTTAAACAGCCCCCCCCCCCCCCAAAAAAAAAAAAAAAATTTAAGGAGAAAGAAAATACTTTAATTTCATAAAAAAAATTAAAATGCCAAATAATAAGAGCCTTGTGAGATTTGGTGTAATATTCATTTCTGCATTTACAGAGAGTGCAAGTGCTAACCACAAATAATTATTGTATCTTGTCAAATGTAATGATGTCAAAAATTTTATATGTGATTTGAGTGTTTGCACAAGACAAGAGTTTGGTATTAAATTTAGGATTACTGAACACATTTTATCTAGATACATTTCCAGAAATTTTAAGCAATTCAGGTACTCATATTGGACCTAGTTTGCTACTAGTTTAGTATTTCAATATTTGTCCTTAAATCGTAAGAGCTTGTATTTTTTCATGGTTCTGAAAAGGGAATATGGAGTTTGAATGTTATTTGCTGAAATGAGCATTTAGTAATGGCCAAAGAAACTGGTGAGATAGTTCTCAGATCTATGTCTCATTAATATAAAACATAAAATATTTACAAAAAAAAACAACAAAAAAACAATTATGTTGATTAATATTTTTTTATTGAAAACTTTTTGCCACATTGCAAAAACTGCATTGTCGATCAAAAAAATGAAGCAAAATGTTCAGACTGGAATGATGAAAAATGATAATGACATTTAACACCTTTTACTGCCACATGTACAATCTGCCAAAATCATTCAAGGGAAAAATAACGATTTTTCATAAATGTCTTTCTTTTAATATAAATATAAAATATACATGTATTTTAGACATGGCCTACATTAATCTTTTTTTTTTTTAAAGAAAATTGACTTAAATAACAAAATAAGTATTAAAGCTAAGAAAATTTTTTTTTTTGCTTGATAAAAATATATAGATAGTTGAACAAGGCTTTACCACTACATTGCATTATTATATACTTTAATTAAAAATATATAATCGAAAATAGATATTTCAAAGATTAATATAGGCCAACACCATAATTTAAACATTAAAAAGTTTGTCTTTTTTATTTCACTCTTTTAGCTCACAGCCTTAAACAGTAAAAAACCCAAACAAAATAAAAGTAACAAAACCCAGCACCTGCTTAGAACACTGGAATTAAGCTGAAGCTTTAAAAAAAACACTGACTATTGACCAATGACACAATTGAAGAAGGACAGACATCTTTTCAAATTGTGACGGGGAAAAAAGGATAGTAAAAGCTTTAACAGTAGCAAAGTGTACCCATTAACCCTCCAGTTTGGCAAGGAACATGACAAAGAGACTCTTACAGTACCAAGGGACTCTTACTGTAACTCTGAGCTCTATATATAAGAAAAGTGGAATTTCCCAAACTGTCAAAAATAATCAAATAGGGCAGCGTGTCTGAGCTGTACAATCATTCATAGCACATATCTAAGTTTAATATATATATATTTGAATATTCTTATGAAGACAATTTATCCAATATTATCTATAGTAAACTAGTAGCTTATCACAGAAAGAAAATTCTAGAGTTTAGTTGGTTTGATAATTTTTCCTGTAAACTTTTATCAGTACCAGGTAAGTTAATTTTACAGGAGACTAATTCTTATATTGATTTATAAATTGCAGACGTTACTTCAAAAGAGATAATTACATCCTACATGTCCAACTAGTCAAAAATTGTAATCAGTGACTTAAACTCTAAGTTGTTGGTTTTCCTGACTGATTCAGGCAACTCATTCCATTCTCTAATAGCACTATGGAAGAAGGAATACTAATACGAATTCTGGTGGGAAATATTTACATGTAATTCATAAATCAAGCAGTTTTTAAGTGGTTCTAGTTTCTAATAGAATAGAGAAGAACATAAAGAATTCCAAAAAAAAAAATAATTCCTGGAAACCCTCAACAAAGGATATATTGGGGAAATAAATACCATCTATATAATCTTTGAGTAATGCATGTTCTTAGGATGTCTGCCTTTTGAGAAGCACATTGATAAATTAAGAATTTAATATTGATTGGAATTGAGTGTGTAAAAGCTAGCAAAGTTGAAAGCCTATGTGTTACCTAGTTAAAATTTAGCCCCTGCCCTAGTAGAGCTCAGTGAAACATAAATATTCAAACTTTTATTCCTAATTCCATTGCCTTTTAAAAATCCACTGGAGAAAAAAAAAATACAACATATATATTTTTATAAATACAAACCAAAGAAATAAATATAAATTACAATAAATTATACACAAGACAATATCCCATCACATCATTATCTCAAGGAAAATAAATTATCAACAAAATTATAATGTAATCTTTACTTTCTGGTTGCAATGGATTTTTTTATTTCATGTAAAGGGATTATTTTAAAAGAGTCTTTTAAAATTTCTTTTAATACCTCACATTAATTATAATTAAACTGTGTCTATAGAGAGGAGGATGAATTTTGGCAGAGCACAAAAAAACTTTCATTCTGGTGATGTCACGTGAGGTATGGACATGGAGAAATGACATCTGTAATGTAGCTATGCAAAGATGAAAACAAATGGGATGCAATGTGAATGATTCATCCAATAACAACACTAATACTATATACAAATCTTTTGAAATCAGCAAAAAAGTAAAATTGACTTATCATTTCAAAAAGAAAACAGTAAAATTAATACAAGAGGAGAAAGAATTCCAACCATGATATTTTTTTAAAAATAGTTTCGGCTTTTAATTTTTTTTTTTATATCTAAAAAAATCTGTACAAGGATTTTTTTTTTGTTTTAAATTATGTAATTTCAATTTGTGAATGCTTCAGGCATCCAGAAAAAAATGTCTGGATGATCAATACAAAAAAAATAATTCAACATTTATTGTTTATATGAATTGGCATATTTAAATGAACATTGGCAAAGAGTTTCTTCGAAAAGCCACAACAAATATGATCAGACACACAGGAAGCAATAAAAACCTTTTCCAACACAATAAAATACTTTTCTTCATTGTCCTTCTATTTCTCATTTCAGCAACATGTGAGTTGTTTTGTTGCATTTTTTTTTTTCCAAATTGATGACCAAAACAAATTAACATCATAATTATTAACAAGCTTTTTTAAAATTAATTTATATTAAACCAATTTTAATCTTTTTTTTTTGTTATCTCATATCAAAATACAGTTTTCTAGTTTAACACTTGCAAATTTTGTTTGTTACTTAAAGAAAATATATTTAAGCAAACATGTAATCATTTAAAATCATTGAGCAATCAACTAAAAGCACACTTATTCCCCCCCATGTTTTTTTTTACTGTAGGTTTTTTAAATTTATTTTACCCTTTAATCTTTTAAAATTATCTATTTTGATAACATGTCTGATCTGTTGTGTTTCAGCAGTAAAATTCACTTCTTCAATGCTTGCATTTCCATATTGTTTTCACCTCTTGCCCTGTTTTCCCACACAGAATATATAATGTAAAACAATGCTCATCAACATTACATAGATCTCATGATATTTATATATAAACACATGTATGCATTATATCATAACCATCTAGCTTCCCCTGGAATGATTCATGCACAACATTTCATCAATGGTGATGTACCATCCTATGGTTTTGGAGATCATTTCAATAAGGATTTTAAGACACTGTTGAATATTCATTTACCAGACTTGGCAAATCTGGTCAACAATCAAATTTTCAATAAGTTAAAAAGCACAATATGAAACACAGAAAATTTTTCTAATGTTTTGAAGCAAAAAAATAATGCAAAAGCCTTCTTGGCACAGCAATTTTGTTAAATCTAAATTTTTAAAAAAATACAAATAAATTTCTTTCATATAATAAAAATGTCTTAAATCCAATATACATGACCAATGTTTGTCCAGTAAGTAGGCCTATGCCATTCATCAGCCTCAAACCAATCTTAATTCAGCCAAGGGAAAATACTATACTATATCCTTTCAACACCAGCTCAATGGGTGAATTGTTTAATAATGATAGTAATTATGTGTAGTTTTGATTATAAGAAGCATACACCTTTTTATTTTAGAAAACTGGACAGGAATAAAAATTGTAACTTGTAATTCTTATGAATTGGTGGTTATTGTTTTGAAATGCCTGATTTTTCTTTGGCTTCACCTTTAGAGGCATCAACTAAAATTAGAAAGTCAAATGTTTAGCTTAAACTAACATTATAAACACCTCTTCACTAAGTTATACATTCACAAATTTCAATACAGGGATATAAAAGGATTACTCTTCCCTTTTTTTACTTTTGTTGGCTAATTATTGTATTTTTTTTTTTTTGCTGATGAGATGTTCAGAAGCTAACTTGAGAAAAATAAAATTATTGTATAAAGCATCCATACATTTTTTTTTTAAGTGTCCCAAAATTATAAGTGAATTAAAAAAAATTATATTTACTATAAAAAAAAATTATTAACATACTGAACCAAAAAGGGAATAATTAACTTAATTAATTTCAAAACATTTTATTTCTAACAGGATTTTTTCTTTTACAAAATTTGAGCCACAGGTAATTATGCTAAGCTATTCAACTATTTTTTAATTATAAGACATTATAATGAAAGAATGTGTATCAATAATTTCTTTCAGACTTTGATAAAACCTCTCTTTCACAGTATTTGTACAAGTAAGCAAAAAAGGGGAAGAACAAAAAAAATTTTTTCGTGTGAATATTACTTAGAAGTACGTTATAGAAACATAAAAACAAAAACAAAGTTATTGTGAATCATTTTTTTTAAAACCACAACAAAAAAACAAATATTTTTAAAAAACTAAAAAAATTTTTCAAATGGAATAGGGGGAAAAAAATGATATAAATACAAAAATAGTAAACATTTTTGAAACAAATTTACAAAATATTGCACAATCCAGTTCCTTGCAACTGCAAAACACATCAATCATATCCAAGAAATGATTTTGTCAAATACTGCCATCAATAGCTTTCAAAGCAACAACATTGTTTACTTGTTGTTGGTTCTTTTTTTTCATTTCAATGTTATTTTTCATTTAATACCTTGTTGATTGAAATCTGTAAAGATTTATGCAAGCCAACATAAAGCATTTCTATTTAATGTATCATACAGAGTTCTAGAGAGCATCAACATTAAATCAGAAAAAGGCTGTTAATATCATAAGCTACCCCAAGTGTGAAAAAGAACTGACATTTAGTCTCGTGCCTGTCATTTTGTTTTTGAGGTTTCTTGATGATGCGCGGAAGACCTCTCATTTGTAATATAATCATTCTCCCACCTCTAATCTAGCGTACCAAGTTTAATGTTCGAAACAACACTCTTCATGCCACTCGTACCTAGAACAAGGTATAATGATTTTTTAAAAAAATATAAAAATGGGAACCCTGCTATGTATGCAACAAACAAACAATTTACTTTCAAAGAATTTTAAAACATTTCATAGTTTCACATGATCAATTTGAGATTTTGCTTCACAAGCCAGCCTCACACATTAAAAACATCCAGTATTCAATAAAATGGTGAAACGTTTATCAACAACAGTAAGATGATACTCGATGTTTTGTTATTTAAACACACCCACACTGACTTGCACAATAAAAAAAAACTTCCAAAGCTCCTTAAGTATTTACACCAATCTAGTACCTCCATTATGTGTACAAACTATTTTAATGATGTATACATTTTTTTAGGTTTATACTTCATTTGTGATAAAATGTTATATTTTTTTCTTAAAAAAATGTTTATAACAAGTTGGCATTTAATATCTTTCAACAACGTTTTACATTTGTATTTTTGAAAGCTTACAAAATTCCCTACATCGATTTCGATTACAGCTTAAGTGATCAATAGTTTCTATAAAAATAGCAATGTTAACACTTACATAGCAAAAGCATTGTGATGTTACTATTTACACTGTGACAATACAAAATGTTCAATTAATGTGGCACTCAAGTTAACTTGAACTAATAAGCTTACTTCTGACTCTTTATTAATTATTCCAAGAAGCTTAAAAGCATAAACAAAATTTTAATTTCTTTTCTATGGAAAATAAAAAAGGTAACAGTTAAAACTGTAAAAGTAAATTAAAATAGAAATAAATTGGCAGGGAATCAACTCCAAAATATTTTATTTAAAAAATTATTGTCATCCAATATGAAAGTAAAAAACAAACTGATACTTTGATGGTATTTATAAATGAAAAAAACAACAACATAAATCTGAAGTAAATTGATATTTCTTGAAAATAATGGGAGTATAAAAAAAATGGAACGAAATCAAGGGAAATCAAATAACAAAAGTGTATGGTGCGTTGGATGTAAACAATGTCATATTATTTTTGAGAGATACATACTATACAACAAGTATCTTTACTGTATAATGAAACATGTACACATTTTTGTAATGGCAGCAAAATAGTTAAAAAATAAACATTTGGAAGTCCCTGTTTGTATGTAACTTGTATTCAGCACTCATGAAGAGTTACATTTGAAGGCCTCGTGTAAATGATGACTAAGTCTTTGATATTTCAACTGTAATGAGCTGTATGAACTGATATGACTTTTTGTAATCTTCAAGTTCCTTTTTTTTCTTCAAAAAATGATAAAAATAAAACAAACAGAAAAAAAAGGTTCATTCTATGGTGATGTGATTGAGTGTTGAAGCAACAAAATAAGAAATCAATATTTCAATTCAAGATTTCTGTCGCTATGACACAGTTGAACTTGGTAACATTGGCTCAGATTTGACCACAAGAGAGGCATGCATTTGGGAGACCATGTGGTGAGGGTGCGTTAGAACACGAATGTCATTCCTATGAGCAAACTGTTCCAAGGCCTCACATTTGTTTCGTAAAGCATTAAGCTCCATTTTCACAATACTGTTTTCACGTTGTAGCCTCTCTACCTCTGCTCTGAGTTTATCCTTCTCTGTTTCCAGTTCTTCTTTTTGAGATATACGCTTCTCTCTGCAATTGGCCGCATATCCTCTGTTTTTGAGAGTGCGCCTTCGTTGTTTTAATTTGCTCACCTCATCTCGTGTGAGTCCTTTTAGCAATCTGTTCAGGTCTTTAACAGAAAGAGAGACAAGGTCATCATCACTGATGGAGGTATGGTTAGGTGTTAGTGGAGGGCTGGCACTGGCGGCTCTGGCTGCAGCTGCCGTCAGCTCCTCTTTCACTTGAGACAAAAAAATCTGGAAGGAACAAAACAAATAGAGCCTTGAAATAATATTTCATAAGCTTAAATAAAAAAAAATTATCTTATAGATCACAGATGTTACTTCAAAAAGAGAAGATAATTATTTATCTATATATGCTAAGTCAGCATTAAAAAAATTCAAGGTACACTTTAAAAAAATAATTATCAAGGTTAGGTTCATTCGTTAAAAAGAAATTATAATAGTTCGACAACTATATTATTAATCAAAAGTCAAATAGAGTAGTCTGCGGTAGTCCTAATCTAGTCAACTAGAGTAGTCTATGCTAGTCCTAATCAAAACCTAAATTGGATTTTACTTACATAAATTTATTTTTGCTCAGTTCTAACCAGCTTTAATATTTTAACATCAGTTGTAATTAACCAATAGCAGATAGTGCTATGAAATAATTTTCCAAAATTTGATTTCATTGGCATGCCATTTATTCCCTTTTTTATTTATTATCTTTATGTCCAAAGTTCTTTCAGCCTCTCAAGCAAAAATGTTCTCATTTTTTCTTACAATATATCCATAATAACAAATTTCTTAACTCAGAAGGACACATTCCTTATACTAGGACAAATTTGTACAAATGCTCCTTCTTCCATAGTGCCATTAGAGCATGGATTGAGTGGCCTGAATAAGCCAAGAAAACCAATGTCTAGGCAGAGTTTTCAAGTCTCTAATTAACATGCAAAATTAGATTAAAATGCAGGATTCAATTATCTTCTCTTTTGAAGGAATGTCTGAAATTTTTTAAAGATAACCACAAAGATGTTATATTAAATTATGATTGAAGAAAGCTAGATTGTCAATTTTTTTCCTCAAAATTAATTTAGTTCTCTATATAACAACTATTAAGTAATCAATGACAAGAAAATCCTGCAGATGAGGTGAGTAGAGTTAAAACTCAAAACAATTCAAAGCGATACCATAGTTAGAACTTGCTAGCCTGACCGTACATAAATATCATAGATCTAGTACAGGTAACAGTGTTTCCCAAACTTTTTCATTAATGGAACACTTTGCACAAACTTGAGTATTAAGCAAAATACTTTGCTTATTTTTTTTTTTTTTAGAGATTTATTCATATGATGGCCTACTAGTCAATTATTCCTGTAGTTTGTAGAAAATCTATTCAGGCTTCACACAATTTGGGAAACACTGATCTAGTATATAATATACAGATTTAATGATTATTTTAGATTCATATTATTCTAGATTTTCAAAAATTAGAGTCTGTCTGCATAGTCTTTTTTTTTTATGTTGCTGAAAGCATTGACAGTAATTGTATTATTCTACACTTTTGCTTGAAACTTTACCTTATTTACTTTCATAACTGTAATCTCATATGAATAGTAGATCAAGACTAGATATATCTAAATTTAAAATATCTAGTCAATCTAGATCTAGATTGTTAAGAACTTTTTGGAGTTTGTTTCTCTGGAATTTAGAAATGTGTGCTACGCTACAGTCATGCAGACGATAATTAATAATAGATGATTTTGATATTGAATATTGTCTACGTCCAGACTAGATAGATTTATATCTATTCTATTGCAATTCAATTATTTCATTATTTCTACTCTAGAATCTAGACATAACTACTATATATATATATAGACTAGATCTATCAGTAACACTGTAACTGTAACAGTGTAAACAAGTGTAAGTTACTAGATCTAGTACAAGTAGATCTAGTTAAATCTAGTATAGACTAGAGTCAGATGAGAGTCTACTAAGTAAAGTAATAGTTGTAGATCTAGTATTACTACTTAAACTAAGTCACTAAGTTTAACTTAGTCTATCATTAGTCAGTAGTCTAGATCATTGACTCTAGTTCTACTTAGTCTACTTCTAGACTCTAGATCTAGATCATACTAGATGTAGATCTAGAAAGACTAGGTGTCGAGCTCAGATAATGGAAGGATCTAGATCTATATAGATAATAGATCTAGATTAAATCTTAGGCCTATTCTAAACTAAATCTAGTAGAAGCATCCAGTGATCCACAAATCGGAAAAACAAAAGACTGAGAGATTAAGGTAGATAGATCTACACTGTAGCGCACACTTACATCTAAATCTATGACTATCATAAGTAAACAAACAATTCATATGCACAGGAAGTAGAGTCTAGAACAATTTGCTGACTCATGCTTACATTGCAGCAATATCTCATAACAGTGAGCCACGTGAGGCTTTTTAAAAATCTTTTCAAACTAAAGTCTATAAATATAGATCTAGAATTTAGATATTGATTTAGATTTTAAATTGGTTGCCTGAATCAGCCAGGAAAACCAACGATTTAGCAGAGTTTAAGTCGTTGACAAACACGTATGAATAGATTGACACATGAAATGCGTAGGGCGTAATTTATTTATTTCTTATCTTATATAATACAGACGTTACTTCAAAAAAGAAGATGATTACGTCCTACGCGTCATGCATTTATTTATTTTTTTGAAACGTCTGTATTAGATCTAGAGTCTAGATCTATATATTAAATAAGATACAAGACAATATAATGGTCTCTTGATTCTACATTATGATTGTATTTTTTTTAAGCAGATCTCTCTGTGCGGATAAAGAATTTAAATATCTTCTCTTTTGTTAAGGGAACGCTTGTAATTTATAAGATTAAAGAAATTTTCTTGCGACAGTGGTGCATTTTTTTTTTATGTGTCTCATTGTTTCTTTAATTTTCCCCCTAAAACTTCTTTTGAAATCAATTTTATAGATTCGTTACAAAAATTAACTAAAATACGTTTCTAGATCTATATCACTTAAATTTATAACCGATTCAGCAGCTTTTAGGGTGTTTTTGAATGATTTGGATTCGGTAAACAGCGAACTATTTCAACATATTTTGTTTTAAATAGCACATTGGTTTTATGGTGATAGCACCTCAACAGCAAGATTAAGACCATGTTATGCCAGTGTTGTGTAACATCTATATTCAGCTCAACCACCAACCGCCTTTAGTTTTCGGGTACCCATAGGATAATCAGAGCTGGGTGGACTCAAGAGACGCCCTAAAGATCCCGAAATTAAAAATCCTAGTCTTCAGCATGATTCGAACCCGGTTCAAAAGGAAAACACTTTATCACTCAACCACCGTGCCTCCTGGATGACCCTGACCTCCGGACCTTTAGCATATTAAAAATAATTAAGGCTACCATTTTGAAAAAAAAAATGTTTTCTAATTTATCTTTTACAAAAACAACCTATTCCTATTTAGTTTTGTAGTTGAACTAGATTGTAAAGAAATATTATGAATTTCTTAAAGATCTCTATTTAATAAAATATAGTTTTAATGTCTCAATTTAAATGAGGGAATATATTGAATATATCAGCTTTTTTTTTCTTTAGCGCCGCTGATCTATGTTGTGTGTTTTTTTAATGTTTTCTAGCTTTTTTCTTTTTATTGCTGTGTGATTGTCATACATAGAAAAAAAAATGTTTGCGTGCTGCTTTGCATTCCAGCTGTTGTTTTTTTTTAAACCCTGGATAGAGTTTATTTTCAAAGACCTCCCTTACTTTTTAGTATCTCTCTATATTGACGGACATACTTAAACAATCCAATTTATATTCTATTTAAAATATATATATATATATATATATATATATATAAAGCGGTGTTCGTCACAATGCATATTTCTGAGTATTCCCTGCCTTATCGTTTCCTTGAACAGGACCACCAGAGGGCAGGTTTACTCCAGGATGTCAAACACAGCTATATTTGTTGATCAGCCTTGGAAACAGTATTTTTTTATTTTTTTTTTGTAAAATGTACTTTTAGAGAGACAGTTTGTTCATTAAACAATTTTCGTATTTTAAAGCATTGTTTAACCAAGAAAATAACTTGAAAATGTTATAAACATCGAAACTCTTTCATTTATAATCTGTGAACAAACAAAGCAGTAAACGATAAATGCTAATATTTAGATTTCTAAATCGGTTAGGCGAATGTCCTGCTGATCAACAAGAGAGAGAGAGAGAGAGAGAGAGAGAGAGAGATTTTCAAAAAGTACACATTTTTTAAAGCTAACTGTAAAAGTTCATATACGCAATCAATGTGCTTGGAGTGGGCTACTTTTCTGGGTTACTGATAATCTGGAACTATATTTTGCCCAAGGCCAAAGCAAATCATTTTAATTCATATTCAAACTCTACTTTATTTATTTTAATATTAACAATTTAAAAAAAAATCCAAAGCTATTTAGAAACAAAAAGCAACTAACGACATTCTGACAATGGCATCTAAAATATACAGCATCGCATCAAAAATAATACGGCAACTACGACTAGAAAATTATTGGATAAAAACATTACAATGCGCATGCCTGACGGACCTCGGAGTGATCTCCACCAGCTCCATGTCTCCACCGTCCATAACCCCGCCTATCGATGATGACGAAATGCGCACACGGCAGCGAATCGCGCCACGACAAAAAAAAAATGTGAAGTCAGCAACAGCCTGTACTAAGAGCTTGCCAGGATCTATTTTTAGGTGTACTAAACAAAGACATGAGCAAGCAGATTATTTTGAAACCAACGACGCCAAGCAGTTATAGAACAAAGAAATTCTGGTCGTCAGGGTGAGACCCCGTTAACGTTTCAAAACAGAGATGTAGCTAGGATTTTCCGAACACAGCAAACTTTTTTTTTTTCGCTATTAATCATCTTCCTGAATGATCGTACTCCATTACTTAATAAACAGACCATGTGATTAGGGTCAACCACTCATTTTAACTGTAAAGAAAAATATTTTCCAGGGCACATAGAAGAAGATTAGCTTACATACAGTTTAACAACCTGTGGCCTATCCCCCCCCCCCCTTTTTTTTTACTACAGAATTTCTATTTTAAAAAATTAAATTATTACACTAAATCGTAATTAATAAAATGTTCGACCTATTTTATAAGTAGGTCATTAAATCTACAAATCTATTAGTCTGCATTATCTGTCCTAAATCTTTACTTCAACTTTAGGCCCATTACTGCATTAGCATTTTAGTTTATATGAGTAGTAGACTACTATAATATAATCCAATCAATATGACAAAGAAAGTCATACTGTAGCCTACCTAGAAAACTAGATCTAGAAAGCTAGATCTATAACTATATGTAGACCTATATACTGAAAATAATGCTCGCCCACATCGTAAAATATATTCAAATATTCATGTGATTGTTTAAATTTGAGGACACTGTTCCAACTGGGATAGGCGCTACATTTTTTAGCTTCAGCCTAAGGCGAGGTCATGATAACGGATTTTCTTGATTCACCAGGCCAGGGCCGCGTGGCATTCTCGACAACGTTTCCAGCTTTCTTTTACCGATTAAAAAAACAACTAAATCAATATATTATTCATTAAAAAAACTATTAGACAAAACTTTAAAAGTTTAGCATAAAATTCGCGAGATAAAAGTAATAATTTAATCAACAGTCATTAAAATTAAAATGTAAACAAAGCGAGTTGTGGGAAAATTTGATTCGACCAATGACACAGAGATCCACACCTCACGAGGTCATGCGACCTACTTTCTATCACAACCACTCTTTTTATCAAAAGAAACGCCCATTTAAGCTTCAATTTAAAAACAAAATACACAAGGACTCTAAAACAATATCGTACAATTACATCATTAATCATTGTTTGTAGTGGTTTCTTAATCATAGAATAGTTAAAATCGTGACGCGCAGTTCCCATTCATCCACCCTCGTGTCGTAAACAGAACGTAAACAAAGACATGGAGGAGCCAGCCTCATAACAAAATTGAACAAAATAACACTGATCTAACAAAACATTTCAAACCTTCTTGCTCATATTCCGTTCCAAATTGTGTCAGATAATCCTTATGAAATATAAATATCCTTTTAACGTGAAATACACAAGTAATTACGGTGGATACTAATGAGATAGTCGCTAAGTTTACTAACAGCATCAGAAATTACGTAGTTTACGCAAATCGCTTTGGCTCTAGCTCCGTTTGAGTTCGCGCGAGACGTGCCAATGTGATGACTCAGCAAAGCACGCCGTGACCACGGTAAAGAGTCGATCTAGCGGGTTTCTTTGTTGTTGCAGGAACTAAGGAAGTTGGATGACGTTCTGTCGTGTTTGGGCCACTGTCGTAACGATGTTCATTGGAGTGCAAATATTTTGTATATTAGCCCACTAATTACAAGAGCATGAATTTACGAATAGCTTTTGATGCTTTAAACTCTATTTTGTATAATAGATCTCGTTATTGAGCAAGAGGGTAAAATATCATCGAGATCTATATAGATATAGAATCTTGATCTAGGTCTAAATTACATTTGACAAATTATTATTTTTTTAATGGAAATTTTTTTTAATTTCATCTATGGAATTTGAAAAAAACCAGCTTATTTTTTGTATGATTTTTTTCAAACCATGTGAGGGGTGGGGCATTATAATATTAATAATTTCAATTATTCGACTTAAAAAAAAAACGCATGTAACGCCTCAGACTGCACTCTTAATTTTGGTAACTGCCGTCATGCTGAGTTTGTTGGTAAAGATAGCTTTTTTTTTCTTCGGTCAGGTCAGATATAGCGTTACATAATGAAAGCCGTAGTTTCGTATTTTTATAAAGGGGAAAAGTGCGGGCTGTGCTTTCTGTATTGCTGAACGGGCACAACTCGGTCACCTAAATTCTCACTTGTGACCTCTTGACTAGGACAAGCCAAATTTCAGAAAAGTAAACACAGTCACTTGGGCTTAACCTTTTCGTCGTTAAAGCAGTGTAGATCCTATTAGTGAATAATTATGGTTGGCACAATGGTAGATTATATGTTAAAAAAAAGATTATTCGAAATCGGAGATCCGGGTTTCCGTGTAGAGTTTCTATTGTTAATATTTAATAAAAACGTCTAATTACTAATTCTGTTAAAACTGTCACGATTTATCAAGGTCATTTAGAAAAGGTCTGAAAAAAATAATATATAGTTTAAAAAAAAAACAACTAAATAATTAATAAACAATTAACTATTACATTTCATAATTAATCTTAATATTATTTTTAAAAATCTTCTAAAATACTTTATTAAATGGTAGGCAGGAAGAACTTGATCTGAGATTGTTATTGAAAAAAAAGTGGCCTCGATGTAAAGATGTATAACTTTTTAAAAAAGAGTATTTAAGAAGTTGTTTCCCATTACATTATCAAGTCATTTCGAAATAAACATTCCTTACCATACCGTCTGATATCTATTTACAGATTCATTTATATTGTCTGTTATTATAATTCTAATCAATGGAGACTAACACATATTTGTTACGGTAGATATAAAAGATGTTTAAGTAAAATTTACAGTTGAAGAATGTTTACGTAACTATCTCACAGAACCCGCAACAAACTTGATTGTACTGTCCCACCCTTATTTGTATATATTATTATATATAACTAGTCGACCGGAGGCGTAGCATACACCGCTATTTTGCAGGGCCGGCCTTTGGCCACTGCAACCTATGCGACCGCAGTGGCCCCCCCCCCCCACTTGCATAGGTTGTAGTGGCCTAAGACCGGCCCTGAAATGATGTATATAAAATAAATACAATGTGTGTATCAGTACATTTTTGTATGAAGAAAGATAAGCAGAAGGCCCAGGTAAGTCTCCATAACCACAGTAGGCCTATTTAAAAAAAAAAAAAGATTGTTACATAATATTGTTTTTTGTGTTGTTTTTTTAAATATGGTTTTATGAGGTAGACCTTATTTGGCCAGATTTAAAATATATTACTTGTATTCTGGTTGATTTTTTTAAACATGGTTTTATGAAGTAGACCTTATTTGGCCAGATTTAAAATATATTACTTGTTGAAACTTTCCTATTTGGTTTTGAACATATTTATTGAACTCCATATTGTTGGGGTAGGGATACTAATAATAGCCCATGCATTTGATTCCACTTTGAAAGAAAGAAATAAAATTACCTCTAAGGCCATGTGTTGAATTTATTTATTGAATATTACCAATATGTATACCAGAGCCGGCCATAGGCATAGGTGAACTAGACAGCCGCCTAGGGCTTCCGATTGGTGGGGGCCTCGCACAGGACTCAAAACAATTTGTTAGAGAAGAAATATCTAAACTTGTCCTCTCTGTTATTGCTGGAGGTTTTGAATAAATTGCGTAATCTTATTTTTTTTTTCGCTGCTTATTTTGTTTGCAAGCAGTAAAATACAGTTTGTAACATACTGCACTGCCTGTACTTGTGACTTGTTGCGTAAATGCCAAATTCCCAACACAGTTCAGTATTACCTTAGTATGATTAGATCTGCTACACCATGCAGTAGTTGCGCCACTGCCATCAAAATATTCAAAAGCATCGATGAAGATGAATTTTTAAACCAAATCATTTTTGTTTCCAAACTATTGGCCAAGTGGAAAGGCTGGAAAAAAATGGGGGGGGGGGAGGAGGAGGAAGAAAGTTCATACTATGATCTCGTTTCTTGCAAATTTAGTTTCACTAAAAAAAATATGATGCTTCGAAAAATTGCGAAAATATTATTTAAAGAATGGTCGATAGGTCTACTTTGAAAAGTTGGGGGTCTCTTCGAATTGTTGTCTTCTTCAAAGTTGTGTGCCCATTCAGTGGGATTTGGTAACTACTTAGTTAACATTGAAAATGACCACTTACATTAATTATATTAAGGGACACTTTTTGTTCATTAAAAAAAAATATACCGTACTGAGGTTCTCCACCTTGCTAAAGGCTCCGCGGCCTAGGGCTCCTCGGACCAGGGGAGACTCCACTTCTTTACTTCTTAGTTTACACAAGCTCTTGAAAGTTAAGCCGAATAAACAGAAAACCATTTGTTTCAAACATGTAAATAAACTTAAATTTAGATGAATGGGCATTAAGTTATGCATTGGCATAACATACACCAGAATTCCGACAACCTTTTCGAATCACTGCATTGTCGTCCACACATAGGCCTACATTTACAGTGAAATATAATAGGTCTATACTTAAACATAAATAGACTACTTTGTTTTGGACTTAAATATGCTGGAAACACAGTACTAAGGACGGTAAAAGTGGTATAAGAACCATTGGTTATAGGCTACAATTCTTTTGATATACGGGATTAACTTTAAAGTACAGTGTTAGCCCACGGGCGAATAAATCTGTTGCTAAATTTGGAAAGGCAAAGTTTTCAAAATATGAGGGAAAAGTGCTTTTATTACCTGCTAGGGGTTTTACTAGGGTAGGCTCCTTTTCGGCACTATCATGATTCAAATAATTTCATCTGGATGCAATTTATTTTAAAAGAGGTAAATGAATCATAAAAAAAAACGCAAGTCATATTGAATTCTTCAAGACATAAATTTGCAATCCTTCCCCCCCCCTTTCGTGTATCATGGTTGGGATAAGTGTGAGGTTGTAGGGTGCGGAGCCTGCTTGATTTTTCTGCCACCAAAGGTTCACGCCTCCACGTTATGTCGTGAATGACATGGCGACTTACCCAGTGTTATATCAAGTAGTGCCTTTTTTAAAGTTTATGTGTGTGTGTGTGTTGTTCATGTGTTACCTCACCTGTACAGGTTGATAACAAATGCTAGGTACGACAGAGCATTCCACCCATGTATAGCCCACCTTGCGATGGTACGGCACAGAAGGTCGCGAACAAAAACAGAGAAATGTACTTTTGAGGTGTACAGAATACAGATACATTCCGTTTTGCACATACAGTTAGTATTCATCGAATGTACACTGATCTCGTTCTATTCGTTTTTGTGTTCGATGTACACAATATATATATATATATATATATATATATATAATATATATATATATATATATGTATACCCGTTTGGGACAAACTGACAGAACTGGATGGATATGTTGGATGAATCAATGACTTAGGAAAGAACGGACAAATTGATTGATTGACAGCATAACCTTCACCTCTCTTTAAATTATTTCTAAAGGTGTACGTTGACCCTGGTCTATAGGTCTTGCTAATACGTCGGCACTTATATGCTGTGCCTTTGTTAGCGTTTTTCGTTTTCCTGCAAATCTCAAGGTGACGCCAGCAGTGACCCCCCACCCCCGCCTCTTCCCTCCCTTTAAAGCTGTCCGTCTCACCCCCCGCCCCTAACCCGCCCTTCCGTGTTTATCTGTCACAGAAGTACACATCACTTTATAAACTGGTGAACAAAGAGATGGCTGCCGTTTAGCTGCTACGGAATGTTGACACATGAGAGTAATCAGGCTGTGAAACGGTCGGGCGGGAAGGGACTGGGTGGGGAGCTTAATTGACGATTGCGTTGATTGCGATACAGAATAAAGGGACCTGCTGTTGTGCTCTTGTCCCCGGGGCTGCGGGTGCTGGAAGGGGGCGGTGATGGGGGTGGATCCAGGGCATGAGGTGGCGGAAGAAGACTGGTGATGATTCAGCTCCAGCAATGAACCAACCACAGCGATGATGATGCTTGTAAGACTCATGATTCATGATATTGATCTTTGAAAAAAAAAAGCTAAAGAAACAAAATTTCACTAGACAAATCGACCCGTCTTTGCCTGGATTCGTTAACGCAGTCACGACAAGAATCGGGGTTATCATGATCAAGTGTTTTGCTTAAAATACTGAAGTTGTGTGAGCATTGCTACAATAGAATAGGGCCTACATAACATGAAAAAAGAGGGATGAAAATATTCAATACATAGTTATAGAAGATCTAGAAATTTAAAAGAATAAATTGATAATGAATGTACCTTATAAAAATTTGCAACAGTATTTTTTTCAGCAATCACAGACAATACATTTAGAAAGAAATAAAATCAGATACATGAGACTAAATAAAACGTATAGATACCTACAAAAAAACAACAACATTTTGAACGTACGAATCAAATAAAAATATACATTTATCCGAGAGATGCAGGCTTATGCCTACCAATTCAATTAAAGCAATTAGATGTACAAGTATAGTACAGGATACCTACTGTTACTACATATGACTACAGAGTATAGAAATTAACAGATCGGAGAATTGAAATAAATAAGACATAGGCCTAAGTAGATATTTAACGTTATAACAGTTGAAAAGATGATGGTGTGGCAAGGGATTTAGCAAGAACTATGTAGGGCCTATTGGTTGATTGAATTTCTTTAAGTGCATCTTATTATATATTTATGCGGCCTCTGCGGGAGTAAAAGATCTGACAAGACTAGACCTCAATGCTTAATCATACATATCCGCTACCACTAAAATTTATATAAATGTTTTTGTTGAAAACTGAACATGTGGATTTAATTTTTCTTATACCATTAGGCTACAGGGAGATAATATATTGTGTAAAGCAATGTAGAGTGTAGGCATATTACATACCAACAGGTTTAATTCTAAATAGGCTAATTTCATTTTTTTAAATAACAACTTATCCTAGTATATAATCGCTATCACCACAGGTGATTGAATTAAAAAATACCATTAGGTGTCTGGTGACAGTAAGGGCAGTAAAAGAAATATAATTTAGCTACATTTCTGTACTCGTTCTCGAAGTAGGTCCAACCAGAATATGTTCTGGTATAAACATGTATTTGTTTTGTACTCTTTTGGCAAATACTGCTGAACATGTAGGCCAATTTCGTTATAAAATGACCCGTTTACGAGCTTTAAGGCCTTTACGATGCAACAATAGGCCAATGTTATGACAGGACAATTTTGACACTGAATACTGTCACTACCTCTTTGTAATTCGATAGCATACTGCAGTGATGCAGTGCCTCTCAAAATGTTGGTGCAATGAGATACTCTCGTACCCTCATTCTGGGCCGATATTGGCACGATTAGGGTTGCCCGTATTGGTCCCTTATAGGAACCTAATGACGCCAATGTGCAAACGGTATGCGCGCCCATTAGGGTGCGATTTGGGCTATTTAGGGCTGCAATTAGGACAAAGGGGGATAACCCTAATTAAAACTGATACTGGGCCGTAATGGGCATGTTTATAGGGTCGCCACCCCCACTGGAGCTTTGTTTTGCTTCACCAGAATTCGAACCCGGGACCCATGCCTTCGGAAGCCAAGCGCTTTATCACTCAGCCACCCTTAGAGTCTATTCTTTACGTCTAAATCATTTGTATTTTTGTCTGATTCAGGTAGCCCTTTCCATTCTCAAAATGCTAATTTGATTTAAAAAAAAAGCATTCTACTTATACGAATGTGTCCTAGCAAAAGAAATGTGTCTTTATCATTGTGTCTTTCTGGGTGTTTTGCTAGATCATGTTTTTGTAAGTTATGGTTTTCATGTTTTATGTATCATTAGCTTCTTTATCGTCCTGTCGAGGAGAGTCTACAAGTTTGGCGATTTTGCCAATGGTATTGCTCCAGTAGGTGAAGTTAAATGTGTCTTTTCATTTGTAATAAATCTCTCAGCTATATGTGGCGTCTGTTCTAGTTTCTATACACCGAAAGAGTGATATGGTTTCCGGAAGTCTATGCATATTATTGCATATACTAATATTGGTCAATTGGTCAAACAAATACAGGATGGTTCTTAAGTTTTATATTATTGTTTGATTTGTAAAAAAAAAAATGAAAAAAAATAATACTTTAGTAAGCCTTAATAGTTTGTTTAACTTCTCAACTATTTTATCAATGTAAGTGTCCTTAACTTTTACATTTATATAAAAAAAAATCTGCATGCTTATCCATTAAAAAAAACTTCACGATTCCAGTCTGTAAATCGTGACATTGCATTGTAACTTCTCCTTGTCAATAACTCGCTGTTCTAAAAATAATCTTTTCGTACTATATTAACCTTTAGTGAAGGACTAGGTTAACGAGTAGTTAGATGTAACAGTTCAGATAGCACCTGATTGGTCAATAAAATCTGACAATTAAGCTCAGTTGTTTTTTTTAAATCAGATCACAAATGATGTAACGGTTTTGTTTGTTTTTGCCAGATAAGCATTTGTCGCGATAAACTTCAGTCAAATTTGGGGTCGATTCTTTATTAAATTAGATTTTAAACCTCTCTCACACACACACAAACACTGTGAAACACACACAGACACACAAGGATCCATACTAAAGATTAATTAGGCCCCAATAGGAATATAGCTAGGCTTTTGTCTATTTATTATTGTTAGTCTACGTCACGATTTCATTTCGCTCCATTTAATATTGTCTCCTTGGATGCATCTTATGGAAAAATAAAAGTCTAAAATCCATTTTTAGGGCCCGAGCTATACGTCATACGTGACAGTGTCCTGCACAATTGTTTCTTTTTTTTGACAATATAAGAATCAATAAAAAAAAATGTTAGCCAATTAGTTAATTAACTATTGGTCATTAATTATTTTGTTTTAGTATCTTGAACAAGGGAAAGAAATCGTAGGCAACTTGACATGTGGTGGTATACGTTGAATTATTCCTCTTGAGGAATATTGAAACCTGAGCGAACATTTTTTGTATGCATTTAAAACGATCATGTAAACTTTCACAAGATACCAAGATTGTGTCCTATTGCCTGACTGCATATAGTTAAAGCTCAAAATATCTAACATCGCTAGATTTCAACCTTGAGACAATCTTTAGGTCTAATATGCCAACATCAGAACCGTCTACAAGTATTTTTTTTTTTTTTTTTGGTGCTTTTTGTAAACACTGTTCTAACAAGCTAGATCAAGGTACCTGCTGATAGGGATAACTTGCACGTAGGGTCATCTTGAACATTAATTTACTCTTGGCTCGTGAAAATTGTTACAAATATTTATTATGCTTACTTTTAAAAAGAGAGTAGGGGCCGAAAGGGGACTAATGAATTTAAAAAAAAAACAACAACAGGATTTTTATAGTTTATTTTATCTATTATGTGCAAATTAGAACACCATGTTTTTATTTCGTCTCTAATATCTAAAAAAAAAAATTAAAGCAAGGACAGCAGAATATAATCATACATTTGGCTGTTTAAAAGTTTAAACATGTTTTTTTCTCCCATTTCCCATTCTCGGATGAAGTTAAAACTTTGCACAATTATTCATTAAACCCGTCAAAACATGAATCAATAAAAAAATTAACCAATTGGTTTATTTATTGTTGATAATTAATTATTTCATTTGATATGGAAATAAGGGGAATAAATGTTACTTTATGAGAGGATGTATGTAAGGATTCTTATGTATTATCCTTTCATTTGTTGTTTTCTCCCACTTCGGATCAAGCTGAAATTTTGCGCAATTATAATTGGTCGATGTTAATACACAAATCAATCCAAAAATTAACTTAATAGTTAATTATCTAGTATTCATTAATTAATTTTGTTTTATATAGTTAAAAGGGAGCTAAACCCCGCAATTTTCAGATAAATGTCAGCAGCCTCATTAGCGGTTCTTTCCCCTTAAAAAAAAAATCTTTGTTTTTAAAAAAGTACTCACCTACCCACCCACCCCCCCTTTTTTTTTTTTTGCGTTTCTCCCAAATATGATACAGAGTCTAACCTATCGTTTAAAGTCCAATAAGTCTTCGGTTGTAGCGTGTAACGTGAGAACAGACAGCAATGTGATTAGTCTGACCTAGTTTATTAATATGCCTACACATCTGTACAGTGAAAGAGATAATATACATATCCTGAGAATTTGACCAATGGAGAGTCAGCCGCCACGTAACATTAGCGAAGGGAGACAGATAACACCAAAAGTAGGTCAGCAGAGCGACACAAGTTAAGTTGCAGTTGTCTATCGTGGTCAAGGCGTAGACTATTGCCCTCCGTGACCCACATCCCTGTTTGTTGTTTTGACCTTACGGCCCAGGTCCTTGTGCGACAAATGCAAAGTATGAATATGAACACACACTATCTTTCTTTACTCTTTACGCTATATCGGTCAACACTTCAGGACAGCTAAGGAATGTAGAGAGAGGGAAAGCCTTCGTTGGTTTCGTCAAAGCACACACACATGTTAGCGGTTAATTCGAAGTCTGTAATTAGCACGCACAATCAATCTAAAAGCTGTATTTTTTCTCTTACGCTACTTTGGGACAGTGGCGTACCGAGGGTTCCATGTGGACGGGGCGCCCATCCCCTATAGTATATGTCAGTGATGTCCAAAATACTGCCAGTGGGCCAGATCCGGCCCGCGACGTACCGTGGTTTCATCCAGCTCGCCGATACGTAAGCACAAAGTGTACAAAATCCCCCCCCCCCTTTTTTTTTGTTAAAAAGGTTGAAAAATGTATTTGAATTACGTTAGGGCCCTGACTTTTTCTCTGATGGCTTGCTACCATGACATTTAATTTTTGTGCAATTACGACATGGGAAATGGGAGAGCCGAAGAAACTATGTAAAACAAACAAAACAAACAAACTAAAAAATGGACTCCATATTTAAAATCTACCAGGAAAAGTGAACGGATCTTTACATGTTTGTGGAACATGATATTAAGACAAGATATTTGTTTTATAAAGAAATTTAATGGCGGCCTTCTTGGTTTGAGCCGCGAATAAAAATATTGTTAAAATACGATTGGAGGATCGATGGGAATATTTACCAAAAAAGAGACACGAAAATTAGTCGTTGGTAAAATTAACTACACTGTTGTCCACATTTTAATTAGAGAAATGAAGTTATTTTTCGACACGTTAAAAAAAACAAAATATTAATTCCAATATCCCATTAATGAATGTAATTAGACCTACTAGATCCACACGTTTTTAATAAAATTGTTTCAGGTCTATTTCATTTCCTTTTTTGTACATTTTCGGTCATGTGGCCCGCAACACGAGTGTCGGAAATTAAAATGGCCCGCATGTCGAATTAGGTTGGGCATCTCTGTGCTATCACAAGCATGGCTTACAAAACATTATTTTTATTTAAAAAAATGATAGACCCTTCTCTTTCTTTAGGTACAACTTACGAATACCGGGTATTGATAATAATAGGCCGTAGGCGAAGTAAATGTGGTGGTCCAAATGAGATAGAAAAGTAAAAAATAAACAGCAAAGAAATACAATTACGTAATTTGCTTAGAACCTAGTGTACAAGTCCTGCTATTTCTTCTCCAAAAAATCTTTTTTAAGTCCTTTGCGAGACCCCCACCAATCGGAGGCCATATAGGCGGCTGCCTAGTTTGCCTACGCATTAGGCCAGTCCTTCCATGACTCCTATGAGGTTATAGTATAGTCAGCACAACGAGATACGCCTAACTCAATGTCTACATACAGATCTAGAAAAAAAAAAAGGAGGCCAGACACGCACCGCGCGCACGCAGTATAAGAACTTTTGATCATGGACAGTTTTCAGATATTAAATAATGTAAACTTAAAATGTATGTAGATCTAGATTATCTTCTTATCTAAGAACTTACACAACTTTTTTTTACCCTACTATGTCTTGAAGAAAGATTGAGCCATACGTAGATTCATGTCGATGTTTTATCCATGAGCTTTTGGTGATAAGAGCTTTCTTTCTTTTTTTTAAATAGGGGCCTATGTTAAAAAATAGCATTAAATACCGGCTACGCCCGTTGATTTGTTCCCTGGGTAGGCCTATAGGCCTGTATTGTTTTAGTATTGTTTATTTTGACCATCCTGCGCATCGTACGCTCTCTACTAAGTATACAGGCCAGAAATCCTCCGCATCTTTTTACAAAGTTTATTTCAGTTCACTCTGCCTGTCTGCCTGGTAAAAATTGTATATAAATTATTTCTCCCACACCCATTCTCAGATCTAGTTAAAACTTTAGACAAGTAACAAAATATAAATCAACAAAAAAAAAATAATTAAGAAGTACAAGACAGAAATACACATAACACATTAAAAAAGCATATCGAAAGGGGAAGAACTCCGTCCTTAAAACTATATCTACCAATACTGTAAAAGTTATTTCCCTTATCTGATATCAAAATAATTAACTATCAACGGGGCTTTTTTTGTGACGGTACCTTTTTGAAAAAAATTATTACTTTTCATGTAATTTAACGTATATTATTTATTTTTAGTAGTTAAAAGCTAGGCAATCAACTACTGAGTACCGGCACCTTTTTTTTACAAAAAAAAAACAAAAAAAAAAAACAACTACCAATAATAAATTGACTAATTAAGTATTCTTATTTATTGATTCGTGTTTTGTTTGGTACAATAAACTATTGTCAAAACTATCAAGTATAAATGCGTGAGGTAAAAATAGCGCTAACAATTATATAAGGGGACTAAACCCAACAAATTTAGCCATATCTGTGAATACTGAAATATTAGTTTCCCTAGTTGCTATTAAACAAAATAAATAACTACCAGTACTTAATTGTCTAATTATTTTTTTTTATTGATTCATGTCTTGTCTATGTCAATGAATAATTGTGCGAGATTTCAACTTGATCCGAGAATGGGTGTGGGAGAAATGACGTGTACGCGAAATAAATTTTGGTCACCATTCCTTCTTATAGCAGAATGATACAATCTATATGAAAACTGACAATGACGGGATTTTTTTAATCGGTCGTAGGATTGGCACCCCGAAATGACAATTTTGTCTATTTTTCAGGAAATTTTTATCAGTTTTCAGGAGATTTTATTGATTTCTGGAGATTTCAAGGACTTTTCGCATATTTTGCAATTACAGGAGATTTCATGAAGCACTGGAGAATCGCGAAAACCCTGATATTATATATAAGTTATAACGGTTTAATTTAATAATTTGCACCTAGAATTAGCCTTTGAAAATGCGGAGCCCACTGCGACCGCTGAAGTGCCCTAAGTCTGGCCCTGCTTGTTGATGAAGTTAAGTAACTAGTAGGCCTATCGAGACCATCCGAACGACTTTCCAGTGCACATACCAGATGACATAGCAGCCGTTTAAGTGAAAGACACTATTCCATATTAAATGTAATGATCGCTCTATCTTAAAATGTTTTGTTATAAAATTCTCCCCAATTTGCCACGATAAGTAGCACAAAAAGTCAACATCTTTAATTTTTCTCTAAGTAACAAACAGAATATGATGTTTCTTTTGCTTGTTTCATATCTAATTGTAAGTCTAAATCTAGATGTCTGGTAATAGAAAAATGAAAAAAAGCTTACTTAAAAAAAACATACAAAAGGTAATTCTATCATCGGTTTAATTAACATAACGGGGAAAAAACACTAGAAAGAGTGGGAGTATGGGACCCAAACGTCACTGCCAACGCACCGTCTCCACATCACAATCAACCTGATGAAAGCGGTTCCTTAAACTGACTCTAGGTGAAAACATGGGTTAATGTTTTGAAGTTAATATAAAGTTTGATATGACGGTTAGGGTAATTTAAGGAAAGTTTTTATTTTTTTTAAGCGGCCCCCGAAAGGGGAAAAGACGCAATTAGTTTAGTGTGAAATGTCTGTCCGTCCGTCCCGTTTAGATCTCGTAAACTAGAAAAAGTAGTGAAATTCTATAATATTTTAGTCCATTCAAAGTTCTGACGCAACATCTACTTTTTTTCTTTTCTAAAAGCGAAAAATCTAATTTTTAAAATCACTTAGGCCTACGCAAGCAGTTTTTTCATAAAAATACACCACTTTTACAACTATTTACTATTAATGGTAACAAACACTGGAGGCACTTTAGTAGGGGAAACTACAAATTACCATATCTTTAACACATTAATGCAAACGTTTTTTTTTTTACATTTGTATTGCTATGTTAAGTAAGTTCTGTCATACTAACTACTACATTTACACGAAAAGAAATGTTTACTTTTTTTAAGGAGAAATAAATATATTTAGTATGCAAATAAGTTGGGTATAATTTAAAACAACAATTAATAAGTAATTTTTCATATTATCGCGTGAACTACAGGGCAGTGGTAAATATATGAAACACTTAACTAAAGGAAAATTTTTTATTATCTTTTGTTTTTTTACTAAATGTTTTTTTTTCTTTAGGAATTAGAGATTGACCATTTACAAAGCTATTAGATCAATTAGATATTCATTAAAAGACATCAGATAGGCCAGGTTCACATTTAACTTCACATTCACTTTCAACTATCCTTTGGTTTGCTGGGCCGCTGGGGCACCACACAAGATCTGTCAACCTTCTTTCTCCATACTTTTCTGTCATTTGTCTTTGATCGAATTTAATTCTGATGTTCTTTCTGAAAATATTGATACAAAAGAAAAGAAAATACAATGACGATTTTTGATGATATGGTTTTATTGCAATAGTTAAAGCGGGAATTGAGAAATCACAATGCGTCATGTGTAACGATGTTCTTTTATCCGAATAAAATTAATCCAAACAATCTGAAAGTCATTTTGATATCGAACATCCGAGCTTTGACGACAACGACATACAGTATTGGAAATGTAAACTGAGTCAAGAAAGCCCAAACTTGACAGCTGGCAAATAAACAAAACATAGCAGTCGTCGAACGGTTGAAGTTTCTTATTTGGTGGTCCTCAGAATTGCTAGAGCTATGAAACCTCATATCATAGTTGAGGATTTACTGTTGCCAGCGGCCATATACACTGTTCGAGTAATAATTGGAGACGCATTTGTTAGATCTACTCAATTTAGTTTAATCTCCGTGTATCTATTGACAGAATAGCTCTCTGGTGATTTATCGATCAGATAATCATGGAAATTATATAAAACTCTGCCTGTGGTCTCGTCTGTGGCAAAGGCCATCTACTACCTTCCTCAAGGCGTCTCGGTTCTGTGCAAATCTCTCCAACTGTCCCAACATTCTGCCAATCTGCTTAGCATATGATTTCTAATAACTGCGTCATGTATTCTTTAGTATTCCAGGTGAAGGCTAGTATTGTAGTGATGGATTCAGACTTGTGAATGGTGTGGCTCCATCTCAGATATGTATCATCCTGCTTGAAGAATCCAAAGATGTTGCAAATGGTTCACAATTGCTTGTTTACGTGAGGATTGCGATGTTAAAGACAGGGTTCTCTTCTTGAAACGACGCAGCACGTGATGTATTTGATGACAAATGTGTTCATTTCTGACAAAGTAGAACATCTCTTGCAAACATATTTGCAATGTCTACAAAGTTGCTTCAAGTTTTATTTGGCTGTTGGTCAGAATTAAAATTTTTGTTACAGAATGAGTCCCCAAAAGTCATCCAAACTCACCGATGAATATTAGGTAATGCCACAAGAATTACGAGAAGTAAAAGAAAACAATGCTTTCAATTTTGCTTTCAATTTACGTGAGATAAGAGTGTCCACTGCTTTCAAAGCTATGTAATGAGCTTGATGCGTCCAGATGCTATTTCACACTGAAGGGAGATTTCTGTCAAGAGTCAAAATTCTAAAAATGTTTTTTTTTTTATTCGTGTTGAAGTCAAACAGTTTTTAAGAAAACAAAACCACAGTTAAGACGGTGAAGTGAATTACAGTAAAGACCCCGTGTTTGAAATCTTTGTCATATTAAATTAGTTTAATGTCCAACATCTTTGCGGAACAGGATTTTCCAAGTTGTTAAATACAGAAGTAGACTTGATGCAGATGACGACATTCGTTCTGATCTTGTAAAGATTGCCCTAAAATTTTTGAACTGATGAACCAAAAATAAGCTCAACTTTCACAATGACGTTGATATTTTCCCTAACTGGCGCAACAATTTTGTACCAATGTCGAATGCCTTGGCTGTTTACTATGCTCCTATGATTTTACTTTTGGGGGGTGGGTGGGTCGCCGCATAGTGGTTAATTGTAAAAAGGGGTCGCGGAACTAAAAAGGCTGAGAACCGCTGATCTAGATGTACAATCCCGACATTGCTTCGCGATATTGTAGCCAAAGGAGCTTATGCTATTTGGTTCAATGGTTGGAAAGCACCTGGCCATACATTTCTTAAATGATCGCATCACTTCCGCCAAGATGGTGAATTAAAATTTTCGCCCTGCAATAAAAAATAAATATAAACATTGCACTGTATACGATAGGAAATATCTCTAGTAAATAAATACCCCCCTGTTTATATTACGCCAGTCAACCAACTGTTGTCTTAAGTAATTATTATTTTAAATTTGTAGTCTTATTGTTAAAAATAACATCACATGATCACTGTTGTCAGTCACAATCACTGAATCACAGTCACAGTGATTGACTGAGTGAATCAGTGCCAGTGTAACTCACTAACTGTTGAGTGTTACTGAGTGTTGTGAAATAAAAAAAAAACAACAAATTTTACAAATCTAGACTAGTCTAGTCTTTTATACATTTATAAGTCTACTGCTCAGTCTACTATAGATATCTAATCTAGATCAATATATTTAATATTACTTTATTAGATCTATATTAAGTATATTTAAGTATATTATCAACTATATGATATCTTCAGAGTAGTTTTATAATAGTTTTATAATCTAGAAATCATTTAAGTTAAAGATTGTCTAGATTCTAGATGTAGATCTAGTAATAATTTAATATTATTATTTATTATAATATAATAATAAATAAATATTTAATATTATAATCATAATGCCAATGGGTTGTTCCGGATTTCTGACCTACTTTAAGCTAAGTCATGTGAGTGAGGGTTGAACAACTAAGAGGAGAATGTCTTCTTATATTTCCATTGAGTTAGTGTTTGCTCCTCTATTTTTAAAAGATTTTACATTGATACAAACATTTCAAAATATACAGAGTACATCAACAAAGTTTGTGAATGTTCAAATAAATGTACAAATGTTTTAATAAAGGGCCAAAAACTGTTTAAGGATGGGTTTATGACTTAACACATTGCTGATGATACATTCAGTGTCATTCACATACGGAAGATGTTTTTACAAACGTTTTTGCAAGATGAAAAAAAAAAGCTTGGTGTAAACTACACAAACATATATTATATATATATAGGATAATATGCATATTAATTGAAACATTGTTATAGGGTTATTTTCATAAACTTTAAATATTTTTTACAGTTGTGCATTTCATATACCGGTAGTTCCTGATAAATTTTATACACATCGATGACATTAAGAATTATTAAAATGTGTGTTGGATATGTGATGTATTGTTACGTTCTTAAAGTTCTAGCATTTTTAAGAAATTCAATTAGTTACTTTATACAAAATATAATATATATTTCAAAAATGTGTAGACGAAACAGACCTATATCCATTTTACTAAGTATTATAACCATCAATGAAAGGGCGGAGTTAGACACATTTAGCCTGTATAAGAGTAGATCTAAATTTATCCTTGACTATCAGATGTGTTATTTGTTCCCTAGACAGCTCACACATGGCAGTATTTTCATCTTTTATAGCAACTAGTTGACATATATCGACTACACACTAGACAAGGCCTAGAGTTATCCTATTCAATACACACTCTTCTGCTATCCAACTTTTAGCGTTCTACTCAAGTTCAAGCTTGTTTACTTTTGGGCAGAGAGGGAGGGGGTGGATGAAAGTGTTACTTTTTTTTTTCTAGGATTGGTTACCCGAATGCTAAGAACTTAACTGTAAGTGTAGTCTGTGTAGATCAAGAAATCTAGATCTTATATGGCAGACTATATAGGCTAACGCTTTGGTACCTTCCATCAAAGGTTTAATTATCAGTTTTAGTTGAAACTATTAAAAAATGGATCTCTAGATTCTGCTGTTATTAACAAATTATATTTTGGCGCTAATGAATAAATAAACCACTAAATATTGACTTAAAATGCTTCAGATTCCCACTATAAACTAACTGAAACTAAGCACGGCACGCAATGTAAACACAACCCTCACATGACTCAGAAGAAATCTGGAAAAACCCCATTAGCTAGCAAATTTTTATTTGTTATTTATTTCATAATTTTTTATTGTTTATCATTATATGGATTTATGGCCGGATTTGTTCCTAGGCTGTATATAAATATTGCTTATTATTACCAGAACATCCTTTCTTTTCCTTTTTTCTTTTTTTTTTTTTAATTATAATAAACAGGCCACATTTTAACGATCAACCTAACATACATTTTTAGCCCGTGAATTTGTTACAATGCAATTTCATGGCCCTCTATCTTTCTTTCTCTCTCTCTCTCTCTCTCTTTTTCGCTCCCTGGAACCCTCATTTTTTAATTTTTTACCTGCACATCATAATTTCTCCCATATAGACAATTTGAAGGAAAGGCCTACTTCATAATGCACCCTTGACACATACATGGGCGCTGTCATTTTGGGCCCATTGATTTTAGTAGCACTTTTACTTACCACCCCCCAAGAAAAATATAAAAAGTTAGTCCTTCATACACATTCCCCTTTCTACATTTACCTTGGTATTTTGTTCTCTAAATGAAAAGAAATATCAATTTGGTTGTATTGATTGTAATAGTTTATTTGACCCTTTTGAATGTAGCCCGTGACAATAGATCTAGAATCTAGATTTTCAATGCTATTAGAATTTTTATTTTTTTTTTCCAGTTCTACAAAGTAAAATCTATAGACCATTTCTTGCTCTCTCCCTTTCTTTCTCTCTCTCTCTCTCTTTCTCTCTCTCAAAAAAAAGAAAAAGACTCTAGATCTATCAAAATAAACCAAGTACAAACTCTGAAGCCATTTTTATAAATATCAAAACAAAAAAGTGAAATGAAATTCCTCAGTTATATAGATCTAAGGCACTTAACGTAAATGACTTATTAGTGGACTAGTATTAGTCACAAAAACTACTAATTTTTACTTTAAACATACTAGAAAACAGAGCTACAAATCAAAGCCTTTTCAAATGAAAATCTTTTAAATTCAAGATTTTGAAGATCTTGACAATGTTTATCACAGATATTTTTATTTCCTGCTAAAGATGATATTACCACCCTATTTTAGCAGACTAGTTTTCTTGCAGCAGACTAGTTTTCTTAATTGAAGTATGTATTGAATTAAAAATCTATCTAGTAAAGAAGTAAAGTTCCTCTTTCAGACCTTGTGATGTAGATCTATCTTCTGACATTTATAACCCAAAATTTTGAAATGATTAATAATTTATCTTTGAGGCCTTATGGAGGTTAACATAAATTAACCATTTTATTTCAAAAATCAAATTTTAAAAAGTGTACAACTGCAGATTGGGCTTGTTTTAAGTTGGGTAAATATATATTGTAATAAAAGTGTCACAGCATTTGGTGATCTTCTTTTCAAAATCTTGACCAAAAAAAAATTATATAACATCAAGTAACGAAAATATATATTGTTTCTTTTGTGATATTTTTAACAATTTTTTTTTTATTCATTGCAGGTTTCTACTAGAAAAAATGTTCATGTAAAAGATTTCAAACAAGCATACAAAAGAATTATACATATAAGCAAAATAAAAATATCTTTTATTCAATACTTGAATTGAATTTAGTATAGATGTAAAAGGTGTTATAAATTATAATGTAGTAAAAAAAACCCACACAAATTTATTTAACAGAAAAATGACTTAAATTGCTAATTAATTATTTTAATGTTAAGTTTAAAAACTGCTTTACAAGCTGACATTTAAAAAGAATCAATGATTTATAAATAATGGATGCATCCAAAAAATTTGCATCCAAGGATGCAGAGATTGACTACTGGAAGAACCTATCAGAACAGTTTCAGCAAGAGTAAGTTTTTCAAATTCATTTTGTTCAAGTCACAGAATTGTCAAATCTAAAACCTCTTGCTATCACAATTTGTTTTCTTTTTTCAATTTTTTAAAGTCACAGAATTGTAAAAGTTACATTACACTTGCGATCCTAACAGGTTGTAGTTTTATAAAACAAAATACAATTTTAAGTATGATACAAGAAAGAGGAAAGTATTGTGAAACACTGTCTCTGATTCAATCTCGGTGAAGACTTTTGATTTAGGGATATTCAAGATGCCCCTGAGTTCACCCAACTCTAATGGGTACCTGACATTAGTTTGGGAAAGTAAAGGTTGTTATGCTGGCCACATAACATCTTCGTTAACCCTTGGCCATAGAAACATATAACCTTTACATCATCTACCCAATATATTGTTAGATCTTAAAGAGGTATTTTACTAAGAAACACACCCTATAATCAACTCTAGTTCAGGAATAAGAAATAAAAATAGAATGTAGTTTATTTATAGCATTAAACTACAATCATTTGTTTGAAGCGTTATCATACATTTTTTTTAATTTTAAGAATTATCCTCCTTTAATACCATACACCTAACCCTCATTTTATTTTGGTAATTATAGTATAGAAAAGAACAATTCTATTTCATTTCTTGGGAACTAAATTGTGTGCAACACTGACACTGATTGTATCACTTTTGTTAAGTGGTGAACATCATGTTACTTTCTGTTTAGGTTAAAGGAAACCAAAGATGAGCTGGAGGAATTCCAAATTAGCAGCCACGAGTTGGAGCAGGAGCTGGAGACCCAACTGAAACAAGAGGAAAAGAAAAACAAGGAGCTTTCTCTGGCCAATGAAAGACTACAGAGTGAAGTGGACTCTCTAAAGGTAGGATTGCAGTCAGTTGTAATATTGATAACTAGTTAGAGATCCTGTAGTTTGGTCTGATTCTTTAATGTGTATGTTTCTATTAAACTTGAAGTCTATATGCCTTCACCTCCCGGGGTGATGTGCTCTGTGAAGTAGAAAGTGTCACTCATACTGTTGTAAAGTCTTATTGTTTTTTTTTTATGGTTTGCTTCAAACTTCATGGAATTCATTTTCATTTTTGTTATTTATTTAGAAAAAAAAAAAGTGTTTTTCATACTAGTACTAGATTAGTGCAGTATGGTCCAGCTCTCTTGTGCACATGCTGTGGGAGGGACATCTGCCTTTAAGCTCTCAGCAAACTCAACTCAGCTCGAGTTGGGATTGAGCTCCAGCTTTCACCTACCCTGTGTTACCCTGTGGTCCTTGTGCTTGTCTGCAAGGAGATAGATGATGACATTTTAATTAATTTTAAAAATTTAATCCCTTCCTTCCACTGCCAATAATGAATTTCTCATGCATGGCATTTTTATATTTCATGAGTAAAATAATTATTAGATTTCTATCAATGAGGCAGATGATTGAAAGGTCAATTGTTTTTGTGGCAGACGATTAAAGAAGTCAGCACAATGAACAACAGCCTTTACTTTCCCCAACTAATGTCAGGTACCCATTAGAGTTTGGTGGGCTTGATGGCCTCCTCAAAATTCTTAAATCTGGGTTTGAACCCAAGTGAGACTATTCACTATAGAAGGCCTCAACACAGACCTGCAATTTCACAACCTGTGGGCAGTTTAGACCAATAGCTTGTTGCCATGTCACAGGTATGACGTTCAGGTCAGTGTTCAGGCCTTCTATAACAACCCAAGACTCCTCAGTTTAAAAGACTAGTGCTTTTCCAGTGAGCAACCACACCTCCTCATCATTGGAAGCTCTCTTTCATCTCCGAACCATGCAATGGGAAAGCTCTTGCATTCCTTCAGACACTCCAGCAGAAGTCTTGTTTTGTTATTCATTTAGCCTAATCACTTTCTGTAGTGATTGTTTCCAAACCAAGTGCCACGTTGAGGAAGAATAGTGTACCCGGCATTGTTGTTTCCTAAATTGTTTGAAGACTTATAAAAAAAAATTATAAAATAATAAATCTTGTATTTTACTGTTCTATTATTGCTAGATGTTTATGTGACAACTGCTGTACTTTGTGCAATTATAGCAATCATACATTTCCTAAACTATTAATCCAAACACATTAGGAGAAACTTCAGAAACTCCAAGCTGACAGTTACAAAAAACTGACAGAACTGGAAGATAACTATGCCAGAGTAGAAGCTCACAAAAATGAGTTACAAAAATATATCAGGGAGTTGGAACAAGACAATGATGACTTAGAAAGAGCTAAACGGTAAGAAGTTAAAGAGTGCTTCACACATAAGTATTCCTTTCGGTTTGATAATGAACTATTTTTAACTTTTCCTTTCATTGATTATTCATATCATCCTCATTAACCCCATCCATATACAAGTATACAAATAATTTGCACATCACACTGTAGCTGTTATTGTCAAGGTCTAGTCTGAACTCTTAAGCCAAGGGACCTAATTCACTGATTTTTTTTTTATGTTGGCCCTGTATGTATTGTAAATTAATCACTAAAACTGCTTCCAGTCATTAGAATTGAACATTTCATTGTAGTATTGGAGATTTTCAAACATATCACAAAAACTATGAACAGCTTTGTGTGTGTGTGTGTGTGTGTGTGTGTGTGTGTAGGTGGTGTACAAAATACAGGAAGTTCTGATAAACAATGTTTTGTAAAACAACATTTTCTTCACTTTTTTGTTTTAATCTCTTACTTTTGTTTCTAACACACATTTATTTGAATCGGAAGAAAGATACAACGATCAGCTGCTTGTATTGAGATATTGTTAAAATGATAGCTTAGTTGGCAATAGTAAAGATCAATTTAGTATCTTTGATATTGTTTAGTTTACAGTGAATATCTACAAAAGTAGATATTCATAATTGAAATAAGCTAGAAAACTAATTATAAACAATAAAAAAAAAGATTTTCTTTGAAATAATAAATTTGAGCACTCCAGTGTTATTTAGTTGTTGTTTTTTTTTTGTAGCGGCAAGCCCCTACAAGGATCAGTTGGTTCTAGAGATTTTGAGTGATTTATAATCTGAGTTGTGAAATGTTAAATTTGTGTTGTATTTTGCATTACTTAGATCATTAAAAAACTTTTTTTTTTTTACAGGGCAACCATAGTCTCATTAGAAGACTTTGAACAAAGACTCAACCAGGTTAATATTGATTTCTGTTTAAAAGTGCTAATACTTTTATGGCTATCTAGATTTTATGCCTAGCTAAAAAATATGTTACAAGTAGTCTAGCCTATTGCTCCCTGCTTTTTATCCTAACTTTTCATTCCTATTGCAGGCTATAGAGAGAAATGCATTCCTAGAAAGTGAACTTGATGAGAAAGGAGCTTTGTTGGAGACAGTGCAGCGCCTCAAAGATGAGGCCAGAGGTACTAGAATAGACAGTTTTTTATTTAAAGATATCTACCTCCTTCTAATTTATCCAAACAGCAGTACAAGCATAAACAGTGAAAGCAAGAATTTACTGAAAGGTGGCTACATTTTTGTCATCAGTGCATCTACAATAAAGAAATGCCCTTGTACCTTAGAGAATAGATCGCTCCATATGTCCCTCAGAGAGCCCTGCGCTCCATGGACTCAATACTTCTAATGATGCCACTTTTCTCCCTCACAAGTTTTGATTTACAGACTTTTTCAGTACACAGACCAAAGGTTTGGAACTCACTCCCCATTGATCTCAGACAGACAACATGCTTCAGTACATTCAAGAAGAGCATTATGACCTATCTATTCAAAACTTTTTTAGATTAGTTTGTCATTTTAGCTCTTGTGTTTATGTTTGTAATGTTATCAGAGCGCCTTGAACCTAACAGCGCTCTATAAATTAAATTATTAATATTAAGAGTTTCCTTTTGATCTGTGTCTTATTCAAGTGATGTATTTTTACAAATGTTTTTATGAGGTTTGTGTAATAACTATTTTATTTACTTTTTCCAAGACCTGAAGTCAGAAATAGATATTCGTAAACACCAGGATGTTGGCGTGAAAGATGGGGATGCTTGTCTTGGTGTAGCGGCACTCCCTATGCAGGACAGTGGCTATGCTGCCCAAGGTACTTCACCGACTACACCCACTACACCTATGGGACGAGGTATTGTTTAAAGGAAATATTAATAGTGGAAATAGAATAATGTCACAGTGAAAACAAACTGCTTATGCCTAATGGAATTAAATAGTACATTTTTTAAATATAAAAACCTAAATATATGTCTTGGTGTAGCGTCACTCCCCATGCAGGACAGTGGCTATGCCGCCCAAGGTACTTCACTGACTACACCTATGGGACGAGGTATTGTTTAAAGGAAATATTAATAGTGGAAATAGAATAATGTCACAGTGAAAAACTGCTTATGCCTAATGGAATTATATAGTACATTTTTTAAATATAAAATCCTAAATATAAAAAAGTATTAAGGTAATTTATCTTATATAATATTATTACATGTTTTTCCTGAAGATATTAAATATGTAAATAAATACTTTTTTTTTTGTCTCGTTAACTTGTCTCAGAAACAAGTGCTAAAACCTAGCTAAACTATCATCTTTTATCTTAACTCTCAATTGTAGATTCCGCTTTCTCTTTTTACTATGTTAAAATTGCCTTTTAGAAAACAGAACTTAAATTTCTTTGTCCAAACTTCCACACAGTTTCATGTTTGTTGATAGCATTATAACTTCATTCATTAAAGGAATTTTATCATTTATCACTCAAGTGTTATGTTTATACATGTACAATGAACTAGCTGGAGATAGGCAGAATGCAGCTGGAGGAAGGCAGAAGGCAAAAAGAACACAAATGTGACCATGACATTTATATTAAGCTGACTATTGCTAAGTTCATAGTACCTTAATGATCATCTTCTAATTGGAAGAGGAAAAGTGTCTCCAAATGAAAGCCACCTGAGTATAGGATCAGTAACTGTGAAATGGTGTGTCTTCCCTGTGTATAGGAAAAAGAAACAGTATATCCTGTTCTAGATTTGACTTGCTGAGAAAACGACTTTCACTTGACCTGTTTGGAAACATATATGTGTCACATGAATCAAATAGTTTTTTGCATAACTTTAAAAAAGGAGGACCTGTGCATCTGTAGCCCTCTATCAAATGGAGTTTGGTGATGATTTCTAAATTAAGAAATGCTACTGTTGATTAACAACAAAAATTTGACAAATATTTTCAAGTTTAAAATTTCTTTGTATTTAATAGCGTTTATATATGTTCTATCTTATTTTTATTATTATTTCATTATTTTTTAAAATAAGATTTTTTTTCCCCCCTTCTAGTTCCAGGTGCTCCAGGCATTAGTAATGGAATCTCTGGCACACCTTTGACTTCATCAGCCAGGATCTCTGCCCTCAACATTGTGGGAGACTTATTAAGGAAAGTTGGGGTAAGCTTGGTAGAATGTTTCTTGACCTGATAGCATTCTATTAGACGTGGACATTGTCTATTCAACTTCACCCAGTGAAATGTACAGAGCTCTCAGGTGTCTATAAAATGTTTTTTTTTACACTTCAAGGTAATGCTCAAACGGTTTGATTCACTAAAAATGAATATCACAAGTTTTCCATTTTGAGAATTATTCTACTATTTATATCTTTTTAAAATAATTTTTTTCTTTGTGAAGAACACAAAAAAAAACACCATACAGATATGCAATGTGGTCTTTTTTTTTTTTTTTTTTTTTTTTTATATTCGCCAAGCTTTATGTTTTAAATCTTTTCAGAACTTTTGGTTTAGCATGGTATCAATTTCTACACATTCAAGCTATTAATTTTAAATGAACTTTTGATAAAAAATATATGTATAAATAGACAAAAGAAATGTCCAACAACTAAGCTAATAATCTTAAATAAACTATTGATAAAACAATATATGTACATATAGACAAAGGAAATGTCCAACAACTTCACATTACTTATTAATAGTAGATCTTGTCCATTTAGTTTTCAGGAAGGTTTCAGCGTAACTCCATGGAAATTAGACCAGACACTCACCATTTACCCCCTAAACAAGACAGTTTGGTATAATAGGTTTTCTACAAGTAATGCAGCATGAAGGATGCTTCTCTCTTTTCTCATTTATTTTGGAATGGTGGCTGAATTGGAATAAGATAATTAACTGCCTGTTGCTGCTGCAGTGCACCATATATCTTAGTTGGGCATGTTGCCCCCCCTCATGCATTCAACACAAAATTATTCTTGTTTAAGTCTTGTCTGAGGCATTTTGCATCCTGTTTTAATGATTAAAATCATCTGAATTTATTGCAATGATATTAACTTAACCTAATAGTGCCTATCTCTGGTTTGAAAAAAAACTACCCTATATTTCCTAAACATAGAGAAATAACTCCTAATAAAAAAATCTTTTTAAAAATTCTAAAAAATAAATATTATTCACAAAAAAAATAAACACTTTAAAAACATGGATAAATATGTGTAGTTTAAAAATCACACAAAAAAAGTTTTAATACCTTTAGAATAAAACAAGCTTAAAAAATACTATTTTTCCCAGGTAGGCCTTATAAACTGTGAATCTGCACTTTTGTTTCAAACATTTCCATAAGAAAAATAAAAAAAAAAAGAAGATAAACAAATTCTTTTTTTTTTCCTTAAAAAAAGAGACACCATGCTAGACATCTCATTCTCGAGACATGACGAGCTCTTATATGAAAGTTTTAAAAACTTCTGCTAGTGTCCCAACTCATTCTACCACATTGGGCATCCTACTGCAATAGGCGCTATTAGGTTAAAATATTAACTGAACAGTTTTATCACTAATTTGCAACACAAATAGGTGTTTACACATTTTTGTTCTGCAAACAATTTAAACTATTAATGTATTTAGAGCAGTCAGTAATCATTATATTATTCAATCCACAAATGATAAATATTTCAGTAGAAAAAAAAAACAAAACAAATTAAGCTGTAGAACTTGTAATTGTGTAAAAATCCAGTAGATGAAATAGTATTCAATACAATATCTGCATGATTGCACTCTAGAACTATGACTATCAGTTAATACAAATATGCATGATTTTTTTTATTTTTATTGGACACTAAAGCATCTTTATCAGAAACATACATTTTTTGACAGTTCATAGCACTTGCTGGGTGAAGTTGGATAAATTGGCAGCCACATTCTTTTTTTTCAAAGAAATCTGAGCAGTTTCATAGTGCACACTCACTATGCATTTGTGGACAACTACAAAATATTTCTTTTTTAACTTTTTTTTATATACCACTTTGATAATGTTGAAGCACTTTGTGAAGATTGACATTGTGATATATTGCCTATAATTACAAAAAATACCCCACCTTCTATCTGTCATAGGCTCTAGAATCAAAGTTAGCTAACTGTAGAAATTTTACCAAGGATGAACCTCGCAGCAAAACTGGTACAAGTCCGTTAAATTCACCCAGGTAAATATTTTCACTGGTTTGAACTTCATGTTATCATTACCTAGCAAATGTGTCATGTTACTTTTGTATTTAAATAATGAGATTTTGGGGTAAGCTCTCGGGATTAAAATAAACATTAGTTTTCCAAAAAAAAAAAGACAATAATCATTCACTTAAAAAATCATAGGATTTAAAATCAAATGATAATTTAAAATCTGATGGGGGAAAATGTTATAAAATAGTTTTAGGTTATATAAGGAAATGAACTGCACATTTATAGCCATATATCCAATACTGCACTATATCAAACAAAATTAATTAAATGCCACTAATTAATTCATTAATTGGTTAATTTTTAAAATTAATTCTTGTTTTGTCAGGGATAGTGAATAATTGTGCAAATTTTCAACTTGATCCAAGCATGGGAAATGTAAAAAAATAACGTGTACAAAATTCTACCAGACAGACGGAGTAGTTGTAAAAATTGGCATGTTGGAAGAGGGCTAAAAACAAGCTTGCTATTAATTAGGTGAGAAACAAAATGCATATCCTGCAGAACATTAGAATCTTTGTTTTGAAGTCTGCTTTGCAGTTATAGAGATGATTTGTCTTACTTCAACAATTACTCAGGAGATGTTTGAGTGTCTTGTATGGCCATAGTTTAGATAATGCAAGTACAGTAGGCAAGTTGAAAGGACTGAGTCTAATACTTCTGAATTATTCAAAGTTTAATACAGAATGGCCACAATTGAGTCTCTGTTGACACCTTGAAGTCTTAATGCCAACCGAATAAAATGACAAATAAACAACTAAAAACTTACTATCTGTGACATCACTAAATGTTGCGTTCAAAGTTCGTCAACTATTGTGCATCTCTAAGCTTCTAAGCTAAATAAGTACATAATACTTGACTAAAAAAAACACTTAATTCCTAAAGTTTTGATAACTTTGTAGTTACTTAGACAAGGTCAGTTAACTGGATTTGTATTTTGTTTCTGAAACCTAAAGGTGATTACAGCAGAGGTAGTGTGTTTATGTTTTGTTGATTGCTCTGAATACCTTGGACGCATTTTTGATATCACATGACTGGAAGATTGGCTTTCATTTTTTTTTTTAAACTGTTTTTTATTGCCTCTTTTGACAATTCTAAGTAGACTGCTTGTTTTTCCAGGTCTGAGCTTGTTATGGTTGGCTCTGGGATAAGGACAAAAAGGTGTTTGACTCTAAATGCATGAAAGGTGGCTCATTACTTGACCTTCTTTTTTTGAATGTATGCTTACTGTTAGAGCATTAATGCAGTGTTGTACCTATACTAGACAAGCATTTCTCAACATTTTTTTTTCTCCTTTATCAATCCTTTTTTTTGATCGAAATCTTAATTTTGTTCTTTGAAGAAACTGTTTGTCACTTCTAACATTAAGTCCCCCCCCCCAACCTGTCATCAACTGCCACTAACTGTATGCAGACTACATGTTGAGAAATGCTTATCTAGATGTTTAAGTGTTGTCACAGTCACAGGCTTTGCAGCTCCACGCCTAGGAGACCTCAACTCTACGCTGGCCACTGATCTCAGTCTGGATTTGTTTGTGCTCAGTCTCTTGGTTGCCAAGTTGTTTACATTAACTGAGCTCATGACTGGGCGACATGTCTTCTTGTGTGGGGAATACATTAGAGAGACCGAAATGTTATGCTCTGTTAAGGTCACCAAAGGAACTAGATGTAATGGTGAACCCATCAAACCAGAACAGATTATTGGTCAAACATTTGCCAGACTCAAAAGGCATGACTTTCAATCCAGAATACAGCCCATACGTTGGTTTTGAAAGTCTGCAAAGTTAATTTTTTAAGAGTTTGTAAAATTATGTGAGAAAAGAATCTGATCACAGAATATTTTTTTTCTTACTATAGATAGGGCTTAGAGAAGTAAGAGTGTAGAATATTTTATAGATTTATTTCCATTAGATTTTCAGATACGGATTGTGTTTTTATCTAAGAAGTTTTATAAGTAACTATAGTTGAATTCTTATTTTTTTAATCTCAATTTTTCTAGATTCTTTCACAAAGACTAAAAAAAAATAAATCAAAATTGCAGTAGGCCTATTTATCTTTACCTAATTCTTTAATTTAGAATTTAAAAATGTGAAGATGTTCATGAAAAGTCTATAAGAAAACTCTTCAATATTAAAATGACATTTATTGAACCATATAGTACCGGGTATTCCAAGGAATTGTGTAGACTCAACTTTTGACTTGTGGCTACATAGTTAGTTTCAGGGGAAACAAATTTAAAAGACTTGTTGTGGTTGTAGCATCTCTCTTGAGCCTTAGTGGTGTTTGAACACACATTAACTGACTCTAGCCATGCACTGTTTGTAGTTGCTGTTTGCTTCACAAGTATCATGTAACACACACAGTGCTGTGTAATCTTCTCTTATCAAAATAAGAGCATGACGTCACAACTTGTTTTGGGTGCATTGCTCTTGATTTTTAATTGACTACATTGAACACGTTTGAGCCTGCGATTTAATAGTTATAACAATAATTAAGTCAATCCTAAATGTAGAGAAATCACTGTAATTAGTTTAGTTAGAAACACATCTTTGGGTGATATTGCTGAAATTGTTTTTCTTTATTGTTTTAATTCTACTATAAATATTGAAGGTATGCCCCCCCCCTCCCCCCCCCCCTTTTTCTTTCATTTAGAATATCATTTATTGATAATATGTTTGGTTTAGTCAAATAATTGTTCTGGGCGTTGCAAGTATAGCCCACAACAAATGAAATGTGATCATGCCAAAATCAAATTTTAAGCAGAGTTAGTCATGTGACTGCAGTTATAGATACATAGAGCATAGTGCTGCATTCTATAGCATTAGGATAACTAGAAAAGTATTCTTAAAAACCTGTCTGACTATAGCAATGCTGCTGTCTAAACAGAAAATGACCCCAGTGTCCTCACTTTTTTTCATTTTTTTTTGTTTTCCTTTAAATAGTATTTGAATATCCTTCCACAATGTGATAGTTGTCCTTCCTTGTCACTTTGGGAATAAATCAAACTACCTTAGTAGCTTTCTAGATTTAAATCAAACTACCTTAGTAGCTTTCTATATTTAAATCAAACTACCTTAGTAGCTTTCTAGATTTAAATCAAACTACCTTAGTAGCTTTCTACATTTAAATCAAACTACCTTAGTAGCTTTCTATATTTAAATCAAACTACCTTAGTAGCTTTCTAGATTTAAATCAAACTACCTTAGTAGCTTTCTACATTTAAATCAAACTACCTTAGTAGCTTTCTAGATTATCTTTTTTTCTAAGTTACAGTCAGCAAAATAAAAGAAGATAATTGCATCCTTTGAGTCTTTAGGTTAACCTAAACTCATGAAATGCAGAGGGCCTTATTATCTTCTTTTTTTGGAAGTAAGGTCTGTAATCTTTAAGTTATTATAACCATTTTAAAAATATTATTATAATATAATATTATAATTATATTGTGTTATATTAAATTACTATAATTATAATATTATAATATAAAATAATATTTATAATATATTATTGAAATATACTGTTCATTGAGTGAAACAATAAGATGATGTTTTAGAAACTTGTAAGAAGCAGAATAATAATAATCTGTATCTGTTGGGGGAACCATTCTAAGATTTGCATTGATTTCAGGAACCCTTTGAAAAGAATTATTCTGTTAGACCAAAAGTTAAAATAAGTAGAGATTTTAAAATGTTTGGATTCTGTTATATTTTTAAACCAAGAAAGGCGTACCTTGAGGCTAAATTTGTTTGACACTATTAACCAGTGTTAGGCCAGCTGGTAGTTTAGCTTCAAAGCATTTGTTACATTTGATTTCTTTGTCAACAAATAGAAAACTGAGAAAGAAATGTGTTTGAAGTGGAGCTGGAGTAAAACATTGACACAGGTCTGATTAGTTACATGGGGCATTGTTTAGTGGAGATTTTATTTGGCCAATACATCAGTTGATGTAGGGATTGTTTTGTTCATTGTTTTAGTTTTGTTTTCTTGCTTTTTTATGGTTACAGTGTCAACAAAAATATGATTTAAATTGTCAGAAAATCAAGAAGAGTGTAGAAGTACAGATATTGATTGACTTATGTCCATTTGACTTTGCGACTACAAAACAAAAATGAGAGCCTTCTCAACTTATGACCAAATCAAGTTATGACTGGTTTGTTGGAGCCAATCATGGTCACCTTGCTCAGATGTCACTTTTTTTTTAATACTTTGGGAAACATTTTAAAAATGCAATAGTAAAAACAGTAATACCGGTAGGTTAGAGGCCAAATACACTAACTTTTATTTAAATTGGCCAACCAGCTTAGTTTCTATAGAGTCTTTTGAGGAGTTAGGACTTGCAAAGATCAGTATTCAGTATTGCAATATTTTCTTCTAATAAGTGTGAATTTAAAAAGATTCGTTCTGGGGGAAAGGAAGAAACATGTACCAGTGATAGAAGACACAAGAGATGTTCAAACATTAAAGTATCTTAACACAGTTTTAAACTTGCATTTCTTAATCAAGCTCAACAAAGAAAGATTTAGGCTATTATGTAAATCATCCTTACCACGCAAACAAACTGATTAGTGTTTATTTATGCAATAATTAAACAAAACCCAACAGATTCATGTCTCAATTTGAATCAGGAGAACTAAATTATGTATGGTAGTAGGGAATAGCTGAAGAAAACAGCATCCTTTCTTCTTTTTTTTTTTCCTTGGCACAGACTGCAAAAAAAAGCGTACAGCTCAGCAGCAAAAAGCTGGCTGGAAGAAGAATATCCCAATTTGAATTGTTTGATTGTGACTTTACATTGAATGTTTACTGTATTTTTAATATTTTTTTATTAAACAATTATTTTTGTTTAGTATTGGTGTGTAAAAAGCCTTCTTGTAAATAAATTTATTTTAGGATAATAAAGTTTTAACAATAATTATTATTATTCTTATAAAGATTTTTTTCTCAACACATAAGAAAACTAAAAATTAAATTTGTTTTGGTTAAACTTACAACTTTGTGTTCATGAGCTTCACATAGAGAAGAAATATTTAGCAACATCACTTTTTCCTGCGGAAATTTAATCTTTATCTTTTGCAGCTTTATATTTTGTTGCCTTCTAGTGTTCCTTTTGGAGCACTAATTAGGAAGGTATTAAAGCATTGCATTTAATTTTTTTTTTTTTTTTTTTGTTTAACTGTACATTGTATTTCTTTTCCATATGAATTAACTTCAAGATAATGATTTATTTTACATATAAAATTTCAAATTATATTTATCTAGTTAAAACTAGTCAGGTACATAAATGGTCCAATAGATTGACAATTTTTATATTCACTAGATCTAGGTAGTTAAAGTTACTAAAGGGACTAAAGTGGATTGTCCCATTTTACAACAAAAATATTAAATTTAAAAAAAAATTTGAATCTGTAAATACCTTTGCACAGTTATGGATGCAATTATTTGTTTATATTTTTCAGGACTGCTCGACTTAGCCGAGGCACATCCCATTTAGTTCAACCCAGCAAAGTCAAACTGGAAGCATGAGGTTGTGGCACTCACTTTTATCTCGACAACAAACGTATCAAGTCCATTCAAGTTTTAGCCTGTTCTTGAAGGAAAGTGTTCTAACTGAGTGGAGCATATAACAGATTTTCCATTTTATGTGTAACTATTGATTGGTGTTAAGTTATTATTTTTTTTTAGCATAAATTGACATCATTTATTGAAATGTTGGATACAGCTGAGGTCTGTCTGTGTTACAAACTATATTGGTGCTTTTTGAATATGACTGTGTTTATTAGAAAGTATCTTTATTTATTCATAGCATTTACTTTTGTATGACATTGTAGAAAATCAAAACTAGTTGTTTTTTTTTTTACTTTGTCTCCCTTGTAAAAACTTTTTTTTTCCATTGAGTAGTAGTACACTAAGTTATCTGCCAGTTAGGTTTAAACACTGATTAAAGAAGTTTTGACAGAAAAAGATCTTGTAGTTTTGAACAGATAACAATAGTGATGATTTTTTTTTTTTCATGTTCAGCTGTTAGCAAGCTTACTTTGTTTTTAAAAACATAACAGACTAGGCACAACTATTTATTCTTGTACTCTCAGAATATCATTAGCTTACACCAAAAGTAAAAGGCATATAGCGTCAGACAAAACTTAGAAGTTTGTAGCAGTTTGAACCAATGTAGCGTCTAGTCGAGAATTTCATATCAAAAAACTTGTACACAATTTATTTAAGATTTTTGTTTGCTAGCCTCTTGGAGGTTAAACCACATTTTTGTAAATACACTCTGTTTATATAGTCGCCAATGTTATCACACACATTGGTGATTATTTATGGATAGATGTCATGACTCTGACATTACAGTAGATTAGAAATTTAGAAATGGAATGACAAGAATGTCATTAGAAAATGTGCAGTGTTGGAATAATAATACTAAGGCTTGCGAGTCTGAAGATTAAGGAGGAGCGCAGTATTTCATGTGGCTAGGCAGTCCCAGCTCTGTCCTACATGTTTTGCCACATCTAGCACAGACATAACCTTTGGAATTACAATTAAACTAAAATTAAAGGATTACTTAATGAACAAAATCTATGAATTTTTTTCCCCTCAAAACTAGAGCTTGTCTGGCAACTGTGTAGTGGGACAGCTCTTGTCAGGTTGAAACCTTGGGTTAGTCCTGTACAACTTCACTTTGTATTGCTGAAGATGAAATCCTATTGACGCTGTATGATAAATTGATACTTAGTAGAGGCTGTTTTTTTTAATATATTTTGTGAGATCCCTATTGGTGTTCTGTCCATCTTCTTGGGGTATTAGTTCCAGTTGAACAGGTCATCAAGCATGAGAACAGTTTGCCTGCTTATTCAAAACTGTTCAAACTGTTACCAAATGACTTTCCAACTTAGTTTATATTGAAAAGAATGCCTGCTTAATCAGACATTTAGAAATATCAACTGAGATTTGGACATATAAACTGATCTTTCTGCAAGACCTACTCAGGAATAATACATTTTAAAAAATATTTTGGTGTGGGCTAAATTCTTGTTGTCATTAGGAAATCATGGCATTGATTCTGGTTGACATTTCAGTTGTTTTACATTTTTGTTTTAAATAATGTCATTTACATTCTGTGTGTCTTATATAGTTTTCTTTCTTGTGGTTGAGTCAACTGGTAGGATTTTCTTTTAGACACACTTTGTTTCATCCATTTTTCAAACTGTTCCCAGCCTTGGCTCTTGTTTTTTTCTAAGTTGTTTTCATATTTTCCAACTCTGAACTTTTTGCTTTTGGTCTTTAAGAATGTTTGCTTGGCATTGTTAATGATTTCAAATGAGATGTTGGTAGCATTGCAATGATCAGGTTATTGTTGTTTCATGATTGGATTGCTGTAAATGTAGTGTAAGCTACCTTCACATTGTTATTGTCTGTGTGATATGTCTGACTCCACAATTAAGCATAGAGAAGTCCTTATATCATTATAGTACTTTTAAAGTTTGGTATTTTAAATTTTATCTTTAGATTGTAGAAGAAATGTGTTTTCCTATCATAGAGCATTGTGTATCCTTTTAATGAAGCAGACTGACTAGATACTAAATGCTCCATTAAAGAAAATGAAAAGGGCATTACTAAGTCTGAATTCTTTAGATAGATATGTCTGTATGTAGGTCCTACCCCTCTTGTCTTCTTACAGAACCACTTTTTTTTTTTTATTGAGGTGATTAAAAATGTTCTAGAAACCGCGAATAGTTGGCCAATTAAAGCTGTCATTTAAAGTGAAGTGATATTTATAACATAGATACTTCAGCAGCAAAATTCTTTACTTTTAGACAGAAAGTTCATATTTTTGTTGATGAAAAAAAGTTCTCATTGCTACAAATGTGTAAAAATGTTTTTGCTGTTGGTAACTATCTGAAGTTAAATTATCTCCCTTGTTTCACGTCTGCTCAAAGCTTGGAGGAGAGTGTTGTCATTTTGAGCTCATTTTATTTTTTGTTTAGTGCTCACTGGTTTCATATACATTGCCCATATTTGGAGGTTTATTGTTGCATATTCCAGGTGTCTGAATCCCACTGTTGATGCAAAAGGTAATTGGTCTATGTTTTTCCACTTAATATTACTTTATAGGACATGCTTTTAAAAAAGTTATGATTAATAAAATCATGCACTCTATCAGCTGTTACTATTTTGATGTTCAAGCCTGTCACTGCGCTGTAATAGGTATCAGTTGCAATCTTTTTTGGTGTTCAGGCTTTTACTGATGAACTGCAAAAGCAAGATAAGCTAAGTGGCTGGGGGGATAGAACACTGGAACTCAAACAAGATCAGCAGTGTGGCTGGGGGGATAGAACACAGGAGCCCAAATCCTGTCCTTTATCCTTTAGGTTTCTGCTGACTTTGTTAGCCAATGACTACAGAAACAATCTGACCTGAAGTTAAAAACAAAATGGCGTGCTTAAAGCCACAATGAAACATGATGTAAAAAGAAAAGCATATGACATGAAAATGATTTACCAAAATGAAGATCGTTGAGATTTGAGAGTTTTCATAAGTTTCACCAAGACAAGTGCATTTCACCAGATTAGGTCATAACCATTTGTCTCGAGAAAATCAAATCTGAATTACTTTTTTTTTCTCATTAACATATGTTAAATTTTTTAAATATTTTTTTTAATGACTTGAAAACTGAAATGTGCCTAAACATATTTTTTACCTTTGGCGCTAGACATAGTAGCAATAGGAAGTGAAAGTAATACATCTGTTCATGTTTTCTAAATTTGGTTTCATTTGTGTCTAGACAAAGCTATGCACTACATTTACACCTCTGAATGGGTTTTTGTTTTTTGAATGTTGCATTTATATAAATATGTCTGTTTCATTTTCTGGGTTTATTTTTTCATTAGTGTCTAGCTCTTCCCTTTCAATGTCTTTTGAGGAACTAGTTCAACATTTTAGAACCAGGTTGGAAAAAGGCTTTAGGTCCATCTAGACATTGATATAAGACATATTTCAGATAAGACACAACTAACTTTTTCACTTTTCAGTTTTAGATTGAGTCAATTTAAATTCTGTACAAAACTATTGGTCGTGAATGAGGCGTTAACTATTAATATTATTCAAATCTTTTGTTTCACACTTTGCTGAACAAGGCTTTGTTTGGTCTACTGTGTAGATCTACCTTGTTGATATTTTTGAATGTACATTGACTTTATTTGAACATTTTGGAGTCAAAGTTTTTTATTAGTTGTTGAATTTTTTTATTTTTTTTTATAGGATATTGAAAATAAACTTTTTTTTACTAAATATAATATAATATACAATACTCTAAATGTACTGTAAGACTTGTAACATTTTAGTAATTAGAATTCAACTCTAAATGCACTGTAAGGTGTTTCCTTTTAGAGAAATGGAAAAATAAATTTTAGAGGCTTAAGTAATTAATTACCTTTTTTTTTTTTTTTTTTTTTTTTTTTTTTAAAGAAATGCTTATTTGAGAAAATCCTATGAGGATACTAGAGAAAGGGTCAACATATTTTCCCCCTTCAGCTATATTCTTAAATATTGATCTACTTGTTTGGTTCCAGCACTTTATCATTGGAATGAATCCTCTTACAAGTAGATGTCACCATTCCATTGGTACAAGCTTTCTTATGTTGTTAGTTTTAATGTTAATGTGATTTGTTTGGGTGTACTAAGAGGAAGCCCTTGTTTGAGTGTAGATACTCCATAGTTTGTACAGAAAGCTGCATGTATATTTGGATTTGAAACACTTAAATGTACAGTCTCTGTTGTTTGTTCATGTACCGGCTTGTTCTTCAAATACAGACAGTTTTTTGGTGTTTTACTGGAACAATTGGGCCTACATTGTGGTCAAATAGCATAAAATGTGTGTACACTATAACCTTTGTTATCATGTCTGATTTGTTCATTTCAATTAAAACTATGTTGAAAAAGTTTTGGCTCTGAATTGTTGCAAAAAAATGTATCCCAATCCTTTGTGCTTGCCTCAGATTAAACTTTAGGGGGAAAACAACTTTTATTAAAACTTACAAAATAAGGTAATTTGAGATTTAGTATGAATAAAATTATGTGTCATTCTACTTAAGACTAGCACATGACTCATAAACCAAATATTCCAGAAATCAGTTCCTAATCAGAATTTTCTACTTACATGTCCCAGAGATGTCAAAGTCAGAGCTGGCTATTGTAAATTCCACTGTTGTTTACTTACTAGTAGACTTAACAGTTGACTTTGGTCTGCAGCAAGTCTTCCTTGGAACAAAATATCTAAGCTAGTGGTGTCTGAATTGTTTTGACCTGGAGGCTATATACAAGAGTGTCAGTGTCACATTACTGAAAAAAAAAATGTGTAGTCCAACAGAACTCTCTTTCACTTCATTATGCACCATTGACACAAGGAGCCAGAAAGCCCAAGGGTTGGATATGGCCACAGGCCATTACTGATTTAGGTGATATTGAATCTTAAAAAACTGCTGCTGTACCTTTCTCATCCTTTTGATCACAGATGTTAGTAGTTGCTTAATTGTTGTCTAGGGACGACTAAATGTAAGGTTTGATGCCTTTCAGCTTTCACGGCACAAATTGAGTTAAAACAAATATCCAATGAAAACAAACTATGTTGACCAGAACAAATATTGAAATGTTTGGTCATTTATAAGTCAAATGATATTACTAGCATTAAAGGTTAGTCTTCTTTGTCAAGTATGCTTCTATATTTGATCCATGTCCCTTTCCTTGCATTTAGTTGTGTCTACAATATTTATATTGCAGAAGCTAACAGCAAAGCATGTTGTAATAACTCTCTATTGGCCTGTGCAATAGATTGTATTTGTAAACATTGTCTTCTGTGTACATATCTTATATTTAGCTTTAAAGGAAAATCATTCTTGGCTTACAAAAAGCTGCACTATTGATGAGTTATTTAAGGTGTATAAGTTCTTGGTCTTATTTCAACCTACATATTAATTGAACATTAATATTGTTTTTTGGGAAGTGGGGGGGGGGGGGGGGGGGGAGGGGGCTAACATTTTTATCCTGTATAGGTGGAATATTTGTTTCTTGTAAAATTTTTTGTTCCTTTATCTTGACTTTGTTTTTGATTACCAGACTGGGTTAAGAACAAGAAATTAGAAATGATTCTCCTGTAAACACTTTTGTATATAATTTTTTTTTCTGTGCTTTTAATACATATAAGTATGAATTTTTAATAAAAATCAATACCTTGTAATTATACATACTTTTTCATAATTATTATTTGGTTGGTTTAGAATTAATATGCAGTGAACTATTATCAGCCCCATAAAGTTAGAGTGGGATGTTTGGTTGAAAGGCTTAAACCGCTTGGCTACCTCTCAAAAAGGCTCTAGTTCAAGGTCCAACTAGTAAAAAAAAAACCTTCTTCCAAGTTCCCCCCTCCACCCAACTGGTCCACAAAAGAGATAGGGCCAAAGCACTCTGAGCATGCTATAAGCATGAAAGTTGGGCCAATAGCTATTAAAAAAAAAAAAATACCTGAAAACTTAGATTTCCCCAATGACAAGTATGATAGAGCTTCATTCACTTTTGTGGTGCTTATTTGTTTACTTAGCTGAAGTCAATAATTCTTTGAAATTCTATTCATTTCAAGAGGATATACAATTGTGCAACCTTGGGTGTAAAGGTGCAAGTTTTGGTACCGAAATCCTTATCTTCCTGATAATTGTACATATCCTTTCAGAGGAGGAGACCATTTATGAATAAGTAACATTTTGTTTGCTATAGTGACCTCTATATTGTTTGTGAGATAATCTTTATAATTAGCAAGTAAATTATTTGAATAAATGGTCGAATTTTGGATGGAATGACCAGCCAATTCATCCAGAAATGGTCTCTACTGTTTTTTTTTTCTTTTTTTGGGCCACTGTATTATTGATTAAAAATCATTTGACTTTCGTTTGTATAAACTTTTTGTATATGAATAATTCAACGTTGAAATAAATTCTAAACTAAATGATGTGTTTACTGTGCTAATGAACAATTTTAATTTACGAATAACTTACTTCTTAAGGTTTAAACAAAAACCTTTCTCCATAACTAATATATATCTTTAGGTAACTCGAGATGCATAAATGTATATATATATATATACAGTGCTTTTTTTTTTGTAAAAAAAAATAGGTGCCGGTACTCAGTGATAAATTGCCTACTTTTAACTACTAATATATTAATAATAAATGTTAAAATACAAGAAAAGAAATATTTTTTTCCCCACATTGAAAAAGGTGGTAGTACACAGTACCAATAATTCTTTATAAAAAAAAAAATCTGACTTAAGAAGTTAAACATGCTTGGTGTCACCCCTCAAAAAAACTTTTTTAATGGCTTGACCAAATGTTCTAGTGAATCCAACAGAGCAACTACCCTAATAATGTTGCTGAGATAAAAGTGAAGAAGAACTACAAAGGAGACCAAATTTTTTTTTGTATTGAACTTAAAACTTTTATTGGAATACATGAGGGAGAACAAACATACAAAATGAAACAAAAGAAGGACAAATACAGAATGAATATTTGGACATACAGAAGTGGTAATAGTTATACAGTCACAAACAGTAGATAGCTGGGCATTGATACTTTTGACCAATGCTAACATGAGGCTGTTGGTCATAGGTCAATGCTAACATGGTAAACAAATCTAGTGTCATACATTCATAGTTTGTAAATACAAGAACAGACAAGACAGAAAATTATTTGCAGGAGCTAAGATGACTTGATCAAGAAAATAGTTTATAAACAACTAACTGAAATCAGTAATGACGAAACAAAAAAAATGCCATCCTATAGCAATGTGTGGTTGACTTTTGACTATTAAACAAAGCAAAGTGTGGTTGACAATTGCCTGTGTCACTGAGCCTAATCATAAAATAATATGTACATAGTCCAGCTATTTCAAAAGTTGAATTCCAGGTTCTTTTTTTTTTAACACAACCGTCCAGTTGCCCACCCATTTCATCAATTCTCAAACATAAGACTTAGATGGTAGTACAGTGTATTGCATATACCACACACTGACTTATTAAAAACTGCTCCTTTGGTGGTGTACAGAACTTTGGAACTACAGAAAACAGAAAAGTTTGACAAAATACTCAAATGTGCAATTTAATTAAAAAGTATGTATCTATTCTTTACTAGAAAAATCTATAGGCCCTTTCCATATATATTTATTAAAAAATAATTTGATAATTTCCTCTAGGTTATATTAAACTGCATTAATCTTCAGACTCGAAGACAGGCCTTATTATTATATTAAAAATACATGTCAAATTAGGATGGAGAATGCAGGCCAATAAATGAAGCAATGGCCAACAAACTCTGGTTGAAATGTTTTAGTTTAGAGTTGGAACTCTTAGTGGTAGTCTCTGTACAGACCTCACATCTACGTAGTCTACTGAACTCAACACTAACCTCTCACTTTGGTCAAGAACTGGAATCCCAGTGACGGCAGAGATTTTGGAACCTCATGTCCACCCAACTCAGAGAAGTTAAAGGCAGTGGCCACATGACATGTTGGCCATAGAACAAACCATATGCTTGACCATCATCTGCCACATGGATCAAAAGGTCTGAAAGGTGTCTACCTTTATTTTTATTACATCTTCACTATAATCGCATCTAATGAAAAGTATTTAATAACCCTTTATTGAACAAGTTTTTAAAAGAATATTTTAATCTATACAATTTTTAGTACAGGATTTTTTTTAACAATCAGTTTCATTTTTATGAATGTACAAAAAAACAACAACAACTTACTGATAGACAAAATAGACCTATTGGAAGAGAAAACAACCCTCACAACTCTTGTTCACATCAACAAACAAAAATCAATTGCTTGCTTGGTTTTTTAAACCTAAACATGGAGTGTTTTAGTTCATTACATATATTGCATTTTGTTTTTCAAAGTTCTACTAATAACACCACTTGTAGTGAAGTCATTTTTTTCTTGCATAATTACAACTGTAGACACACACAAAAAGTCTACAAAGTGTTTAATTAAAACCACAATACCTCATTTGTAGACAAACAAAAGGAATAAAGAAGTGCTCACATAATAAATCTTCTAGCAAAACAATTCTAGACACTTTTGTGACATTAAAAGATTTCCACATTTTTTATGTATACTAAGGGACACTCCCCAGAATGTATGATGTTATTTTAAGTTCTAACCCCTGTTTTATATGACATTTTGAAAAAGTTGGGTCAAACATAAGTCTTATACACCTGCAACAAAGACAACAAGAAAAAAGACAATATAAGTTATTTAAATAACAGCAATCGTACGTAGGCCTATACAATAACAATGTGAAACTGACCAGATAAGTTAAGGACAGATTTTGTTATTTACCTGTAGACACATTCGTTCAATAAAATGGTTCGACCAGGACAGTCAACTTCCATGCGCAGACACACACATCAACTTACATTAGATGAGGACAGACTAATAAAAACTGTTTTTAAAAAAATGTTTGTGGCTAACAAATCTGTCATGGCTTCAACAAACAAAAGATGGATGTACAAAGACCACAACAAAAGAGAGTTGGTGTGTGGAGTATCTGCGTACTGCACAGCTTGTACACAAACTCACATAAAGTAGAAAGGAAAATGTAAAGACAGCATGTTTGTTCAGTCATTTGAGGAAGTTTCTGTAGAAATGTGACAACAGAGAACATGTTCTAATTTGAACTTTTTATTATGAAACTATGAACTTGTCTTGTGCAGCAATTAAAATTCTAGGCCTACAGACTGATAAAAATCTGGCCATCTAAACCTCACTTTCAAAGATATATGGGGGGGTGGGAAGGAAGGATAGAAAGAGCACAAGAGACCAACCAGACAATTAAAATTATTTTGTCTTACTTTATTTGGTTGGTTGGCTTTAGTTATCTGGAAAGAAGTGTGGCCTCTAGTGACATAATTAGCCTTTCAAGGCAGTCATTTAATACTGTCATTATCAGATAAAGGTCAGAGAGTAGGTCACACACAGCACATTGAATCTGTGAGAAAAAAGTGGTCATAGTGACATGACCCAGGGAGCTTAGCCTATCTAACACAAGGGAAACTTGCAGTATTTGTCTTATGGTTCAACTTTGGGTCAGACTGTAATTTTCTGGGTATATTATAAACAATAATAATGTTAGAATGAAACAATTTACGAACATCTTTTTAAATGTTAAATCATCACTATTCGTGGATTTAATCCATTGGTCACTCATCCTGCAGTTCCTTGAAATTTGATGTGACCTCACTGCTACACATATATAAATATATACATACACATAAAAATCCATTGCAAGTGGAATCTAATGAAATTCCATCAAAATTAAACACATAAATATTGACTTGTATATATTAGAATGTCACAGATTATCTGAATGCAGTTACTAAGTGATAATGTTACACTGTATGCATTCCAGATCCGATTGATTTAACTCAAGTAATCCAGAAAGGGGAAGGGGGGGAAGAAAGTGCAAAGAAATAAACAAAAAACAAAGATGGTATATACTCAAAATGAACTGAATGACGACATCAAAAAAGAAAATGAAATGACACAATTGTTTCTCCGTGCCCATCACAACTCTATGGAAATGTCATTTCATGAAAAAACTGAGTATTTAATCCTTTGGTTTTATTGCTAAGACCATTGGTATGTATTAGCAACATTTCATATGTACAGTCTGATATTTCCATTGCAGGGGTCAAATGATAGTGGTAAACTAGACAGTTTCATGTTTTGCCAGTTCTCGGCTTGACGCTAAGGTCTAATACTTCCGCACCACTGGCCTCTGGTTCAGGGTGTGTTCCTGAGGGTGCAGAAGAAGCTGCAGCTTCTCCTGGGCGCTCAAAGAAACGAGACATTCGAGCCATGTCAACCGAAGGAGGCTGAAGCACTCCTGGGAAACCCCAGAGGCCTGGAGCAGGTGCAGCTGAGAGCTGCAAAGCAGCTGATAAATCCAGGAACTCGTGCTTGCCTGGTGTACCAGATGTACCACTGCTGCTGCTACTGCGTTGTTTCATGTTGCTACTGCTCCCGCTGCTACTAGCAGACTTGCTTGTCACTGGGGTGTTTTTAGCAGAAGCTGAAGAGGATGATGATGACAGCGAGGATGAGTTGGTGACCACAGAAGAGGAAGAAGAGTGATAGTTATGGTTAGAAACATGACTAGACGACGGCTGACTAGGTCTTGATTTTTTCTCCAAGCTGGAACCGTCTCTGGAGTAAAGATCTGAAGGTGATGGTGGAACAACTGGCCTTGGTCGTTTATTGGATGACAATGAGGATGAAGATGAGGAGGAGGATAATGAGGCTGATGCCATCAGAGACTTAGCAGATTGCCCAGTAGAGATGCTGCCACTAGATTTGCTAGTGCCAGAGCCAAGACTGTTGCTTTTACTGGCCATGATTGCAGCAATAGTTTCTCTGGTCTCCCGCTCTCTCACAGCAGCAGCTTGTTGCTGGAACTGTTGCTGTTGATGATGAAGCTGAAGTTGTTGAAGCTGTTGCATCTGCTGGTGTTGGAGGATGGATGCAGCCTGGGCTTGCCAAAGCAGAGACTGGGCATTCATAGCAGCTCTCTGGTCCTTGTTGTTTTTGTTTTTTTCTGCTGCAGCAGCAGCCTCAAACATTTCTAGCTGACGCAGCATGAGGGGGTCCATGGCTTGCTTTTGGAACTCCATAAGTCTCTGCAGGTACAGGGGATTGCTCATCAGAGTTTTCATCATGTAAGGGTCTTGCATGCCGTACATGTGCTGGAAGGCGAGGATATTGGCGGCGGCAGCATTCAGTTCCATGTGGGCAGCAGCCAGCGCGGCTGATGGCGCTGCCTGAAACATGACGCTGTTAATGCTGTTGCTGCTAATACCACTGGTGTTGCTGGTAGTGGTTACACTTGCTGATCTTGTGGAGGAAGTAGACGGGGAGGAGGTCTGGTAGCTGCTGGGCTGCTTAGAGGACTGGCGTGACAATGGCCTTGAGGAAGAGGATGGTGCCGATGTAGCAGCAGGAGATGACGACGATGAAGGAAGAGATGGCAGCGATGATTTTACACGATTTTGCACCTGACTAGGTTGTTCCACTTTTCTTGACTTGGTCTCGGTAGGTCCAATTTTAGAGTACGGATCCATCAACCCATTATTCATAAGTTCCAAGTTTTCCAACATTCTCTTCCCTTTGTCAAGGCCATCTTTCAGTGCATTAAAACTGTTATTGACTGCTTGAGCCCTTGCAGCATCCAGGCTATTTCTAATTGCGTGACGAGTGTCTGGGCTGATCTGATGGGGGAAACCCATGCTCTCCCTAAATAACTTGTCTGCCGAGGTGCGTTGATCACTGCACAGAGACGGTGAGTATGCGGGGGAGGAAGAGGGCGGCATGGACTGCTTGTGGCCAGTGGGAGCTGAAGGTGGGGTCAATGTGGGTGATTTTCTCCCGGCTCCAAGCAAAGCATCTAGCGTGCTTTTTTTATTTGGTTCACGACTGCTAGGTTCGGTAGCCTGAGTAGATACTATCTGTTTCTCTTTGGATGTTCTCAGACTGTCAATGATGTTAGACAAACGAGATGTCCTCTTCACACTGAAATTATAGGGAAAAAGGAAGAAAATTAAGAAAACCAGAAATAAAATACTTTATTTTCTATAAAGTTCTAGTTTAAAAAAATGATTCCTAAATAACTGTAGTTCAAATTTCTTTTATTTATAATAATAAACAGCCGGTAATGTCTTAAGCTGCCTTAACAGAAGAGAAAAAAAACAACAAAATACTTGCTAACTATTCTTATCTATACATATATATATATTTTTTACATTAATTGAATTAGGATAATGGTAAATGTAGATTTTGTTTGAGTCCCTAGATTTCTGAACCTCTCTAGTTATTAGTACAGTTCCAACATTTTTTTCTTTTTCTCATTTATTCAGATAAATCTTGTGATTTTTAAAACTGGGATGAAAAGTTATAGATTTGTATTAGTTTGATTTTTTTAAAATGTTACAAAAACAACAACAACAACAACCCCCCCCCACACACACACTAAAATCATTGAACTAAAACTATACAAATACACAAATAGAAAAAGTTATATTTTCTATGAGGATGTCCAATGACTTCTTGAATTTTATTTGTATATATGCTTAAATTTGTATTTTTTTTTTTAATTTATTTTTTTGTTTATTTCAGAAAGGAAGATAAAAAAAAACACACCAATGTTTTGATTTCTTTTTATTAGCTAGAACTGAAGAACAAAGCTACAAAACTACTACATAAGTACACTATGGAGGCTTGGTGGCTGAGTAGTAAAGCACTTGGCTTACAAACCGGGGTCCCAGGTTCAAGTCCTGATGAGGACTGGGATTTTAAATTTCAGGATTTTTTTTTAGGCCCCTCTGAGTCCACCAAACTTTAATGGGTACCTGATATTAGTTGGGGAAAAGTAAAGGCAGTTGGTGATTGTGTTGGCCACATGACCTTTCCATCATCTGCCCTATAGATGGCAAGGTCTGAAAGGGGGAACTTTACTTTTCTTTTTACATGATCACACTATGGTAAAACATCTTATTTTGAAATGTTTTTGTATACTGAGCACTGGATTTGTTGCCTGAATAAGCCAGGAAAAACAACGATTTAGCAGAAGTCCCTGATTAACATGCATGACAAGATTGATGCATGAAAGGCATAGGATGTAATTATTTTCTCTTTAGAAGTAACCGCTGTAATTGATATATAAAGATAAGATAAAAAAAAAAAAGATTAAAAAAAACAAACTTGTTTGCTCATTGAATTAAAAAAAAAAATGTTTTGTATAATGCAAATTAACTTTAATAAAAGACATTTTTCAAGAAAGATTTTTAGACTTGCCAGTCTTGCAATGTTTCTATTTCTCCTTAGACTTAGCTGTTATAATAAACTGAAAATCAGATCAGAACTTTCTCACCAGAAAACATTTTCAAAACATGGCTTCTTTGTCTGAATGTCATATCTTATTTTAACTCAAACTTATTTCTGAATATTTCTTCATGCCACTTTATGTTTAGTCTGCATTAAAGGGTAGGATATGAAACTGTATTTCTTTGGCAACTACTTGAGATATGGCAAAATATGTAGGTCATGGCTGGGGCTGCCTAGCCATAGGAAATACTGCGTCCCTCATTAATCTTCAGACTCGAAGACAAGCCTTATTATCATTATTACTTGAGAATGAAAAGTTTGAAACTGAAATAATTGTCATTGAGTTAAGTGTCACTAATGTTGCTGTTTGTATCATTTCAATATTTTAGATTTAGAGCTCTTTTAAAAGTAAAATTGTGCGACCCCTTGAAAAATGAGCATTCTTTTAAAGTTAAGTAAAATAATGAAAAGGGAAACTACTGGCCTCACATAAAATTGTCTCGGCTAGAGAACTTTGTTTAGGCAAGTCAAACAGATGATTGATGAGTTTTAAAGCAAAGAAACATATCAGTAAGAAAAAAAAAACAACAGTTTAAGCTTCCTTATTTCTGAAACATAAAATGAATATCACAGGGTTTTGTATGTATAACAAAAAGCTGTGCTATGGTATGTCAGGTGAAAATAGTAACACCTGAAGGTTAACAGTGTGTTTGCCACTTAGATTTTAGCTGACACAGGATCTCTTTTCTTTTTTTTTCCAACAGGTAAAACTTGGCCTAAGTAATCTACTCGATACTATGATTGATAAAACATTTTCTGACTTTCTTTCAAATATTTCTTGACCTTCACGTTGCATACAGAACAGCCATTAAATGTACAGGTAAATGACCTACGGGTTGGTTCATTATCTCAGAAAGTAAAGATGTTTATATTATATATCATGAACCCTCTGAGCAAATACATGTTATACTTTTATATCCATTTTTTTTTTGGTAATCTAAGAACCAACAACTTTGGTGTTCTTTGGCATCTCTACAATCCAAACTTTGAAAGCATATTATATAATATATCTTGATTCTCGTTCCTTGTTTATTAAATAATACTGGTACATAATTTACTTTTTTTTTCCCCCTCCTTTAAACTCCTAATATTTGTCCTATTCTCATGCAAGTTTAAAAGGTAACCAGCCAGAACTAAACGAAAAAGAAAATCTAATTGACACTTAATGACATAGTGGTTTGAGTGGTTAAGGATCATTCTGCCAATACAAATGCTGCAAACATACAAAGTCTAGTGGAAGATTTTGAAATCAATAGATGTGCCAGAGCTTATTCAGCTATAAATAGGAACTTGGATTTATATCCGCTTGTGAAAGATAGACAAAATACAACACTCTTGCTAAACTTTGAACTCCAAATAGCTAACCTCATCTGCCCCCATTTTGAGGGAAAGTTTATTTTTCACATTACATTTGTTCATATTCAAATGAGCCAGACATTTATGGGGGGTTTAGATTATGTCAAAGTAAGCCAGGTAAATGTTAGCTAATTCAATTAGTTTCAATTAAAGCTTTTCCAGAAAAAATGGATTATGATTCTTGTGCATTCAATAAAAAAAGAAAAGTATAGACACAAGACAAGCACATCAAGTCGGAAAATGGCAATTGGCCAAAATTGTTTAATTTATAACAAACCACCTTCTTATAAGACTGTGGAACAAGACATTGCTGTCAGAACATTATTGTAGATTGGACACAAGTCAAACTTCATACTGTTTAGACTAGTAAACAATCCATCCTTAAGAGGAAGTTCTTAATAGAATTTGGCCACAAATTGGTTGAGAAACACAAGGCACTGCTTAGTACAACCACCACCAATGATGAGATTGGACTAACAGTGGAATTCATCAAAGGAACCTATTTTAAATATTCAAACACGCAAGGAGAGAAGACTTGACAGTAAAGTAGCAATCATACATAAAACACTGAACCATAATCTTCAAATACAAAAACAAAACCTAATAGAATATTCAGAAAGACACAAAGATAAAGGTACATTCCTGGTTCCATATGCTAGGACAAATTAGTACTAATGCTCCTTCTTCCCTAGTGCTATATCTATTAGACCATAGAATGGGTTGCCTGAGTCATGAGTCAGCCAGGAAAACCAATGACTTAGTAATGCCATTGGATTATAATTAAAGCTATATATATATATATATCCATCAAATATCTTGATGAAAATTGGATTGATTTATATTCTCCGTGTAAATCAACCTCATATTTTATTATGTTCTAAAAGCAGTCTTTTCATTTAAATTTCACAAGTAGTTCCTGTAGTTGTTGGCAGTACTGTAATGTTGCTTATGAGTGAGTTGCCTTAGAGAAGTATGCCTACCATCATCCTACTATCAATGTCACGATTATCACTAAATCATTATCAATTATAATAAGAAAAAACTATTACAGTTAAACCTGAGTTTACCCTGTGAGGTCAATTAGCTAGCTAGTGATTCTTTTCCAATGATATATTTTACATAAACTGTCCAATGTATAAGAAAATTGTTAGAGCCGTTTCCCAGTTCCGTATCCAGGTTTTTGTTTGATGACTCCAAAAAGAATTTGCAAGCTGATACAAGGAAAAAGGAAGATGAAGGCTGGTAATAACTTTCTAAGGAGCTGAAATTGTAGCTGCTCTACATGGTAATATACTATTATACGCTGCAATTCTGATATTAATTCAGGTTGTGTAATGTAGAATATAATACGCTGCAATTCTGATATTAATTCAGGTTGTGTAAGGTAGATATAATACGCTGCGATTCTGATATTAATTCAGGTTGTGTAAGGTAGATATAATACGCTGCGATTCTGATATTAATTCAGGTTGTGTAATGTAGAATATAATACGCTGCGATTCTGATATTAATTCAGGTTGTGTAATGTTGAATAGAGTTATGAACACATACAGTAGTACAGTAGTCACAAAAACCTGGCCTAATGTGGACCAAAGTGTTGAAGACTTTTTTTTTTAAATATCAGGCTATTGGAAATGAGATTAAAAAAAAAACGAAAAATACAGAAAATATGGTACCACTGTAATTGCTTTGATTACTGATGAATACAATAAGTTCATTACCAACACACCTTGTTATGAAATACTGAAAAGTTGTTTTAAAATTTTTAGTCCCTTACTATGTGATATTTGTGGAGCTTGTATCATTTTTTTGCCTTACTAGATTTTTTGGACTGACTGGTATAGAGTGGCTAATAGTCTTTTGCATAGGATTAATGCTTTAAAACCAATTTTATCTGGTACAGTGTGGACAATTTAGGGTCTCTACAGCCTCTGACTAGGTCTAACAATCAATCAATGTTTCATCCAGATCAATCAAACAACAGGAGGGAAATGAACAAATATGTTTTAGCAACTGTAATCATATATATATTTATATGGTTAAACTTAAAAATCATATTCACGAGATCTTGCGTTACCTTTTGGGGGCGACTTTTCCTTTGCTGTCTTCCCGCTGACCTACTTTGGTGCTGTCATTAGATGACAAATGTGATGCATGACCGAGTGGAGATGACAAATGTGATGTGTGACTGAGAGGTGGAGACATCTGTTGACTGCTATGGCTTGGCGACAGACGCAGTCTTTGGGAGCCAGGAGAGGTCAGCCTGGGAATCTGGGCAACAGGTGACATTCTAAGCTGACTGGTTGCAGACGGTAGTCCAGCCAGGCCAAGAGGAGACAACTGTGCAACTGGTCCACCCAGAGGTGATATCTGTGGGACAGTACCATCCACGGGTAATGGAAGTGGTGGAAAAGAAGCCCCAGCTAGAGCTCTTACAAGACTGGATGCTGGTAGGGTGGCAGGAAGTGGAGTGGAGTTGTCATCGTCATACTTAGTCCAAGTAATGAAAGGGTTTTCACTGTCTGGGATACCGTTGGTGCAGCTCTTGGTTGGAACAGTGCTGGGGGCGTTACCAGACTGTGAGCTCTTGGTGCTTACTGGTGAAGGTAATGAAGTAACAGGGACCTCTTTCACTTTAGGGACAGCAACTTTAGGATCACAGCTGACCGAAGCTAGACTGGAAGATTCATTCATTTCATCCAAGGAAATTTTTTCACAATTAGACAGATCAGCATCCTTATTCAAGCAAGCTGCTTCTAAGCCATTCTCATTGGAATTGGACATTTTGATATTAAGGTTGAGGTCTTTCACTTCAGCTTGAGAATCACTAATAGAGTGAGCCTCTTCCCTAGGAGGCTCATTCTCTTTGTGATACGGCAATGTCAAGTCATTAGAGATTGTTTTTATCAGGAAGTTCTTATCACTGTCTATGTTTGAATTATTTACAATTGAATGGTGTGCGTCAACATCAGAACTATCCATCTTTTCCGCAAGAAACCTGTTTGAGGTCTCCGATGAAAAAGCATCCTCACAACTCACAGCTTTGCATGCGGGCAAATCATCCACAAGATTAGCAGATAATGCCTTAATAGGTTTTAAATGCTGAGGGGACTTCCCCATTGAAGCAGATAGAACACATCCATCAGAATTATCTGGCACATACAATGCTTTGATCTCTTCTGGTTTGGTATCCATGTCTGTGACAGGCATTGACTCCTTGCAAGGCAGGGAGAAAGCAGGAGTTATCTCCTCAGCTTTGTAATCCAAATTATTTGTTTGATTCAAAGTGTTGTTCATGCATTCCATGGGCCTTAATACATCCTCAATTTGTTGGAAATAGTCTGTGTCCTCTTGTTCCACATCTTCTTTCACTTTGGAACAGTCCACCGTTGGTTGATCTCTAAACCGAAGTATATCCTCCGCTGCGTTTTCATTATTCAATAAAAGGCTGCTATCCTTGCAGTTCCCTTTAAGGTTAGTTGTTTCACACAAATTTTTCCACTCAAGGTGGTTCTGTATCGGGCTCTTCCCCTTGTTTTTAAAATCCACATCCATGCCAAGTTTGGCATTTCTCACCTTGTCGTTCTTACCGTCTTTAAGCATATTGTGGTTGTGATAAGGTTTATCCATGGATAGAGTATCCATCTTCAATGGATTGTCACATTTATCCATATCCTCAACATCTGTGTCAGAATCTGATGAATTGCTAGAAATAACCTCCCTGGATGCAGTAGATGTTACTTTAGCTGATGGTTTGCCAACATTTGAAATTGTAAGCTTGATAGGAGTCCTTGCTTTCGGGGGCTCCTCAACAACATCAGACTTCTGGTTATTGTTAGGAAGTACTGCATCTTTCTTTTCATCTTCATCATCATCAGAATCATCATCTGATGTGGATGAGTCCTCAGAAGATGATGTGCCACCAGAAGAGGAGGAAGAGTCAGATGACGACTCTATCTTTTTTGAAGGAACATCTTTAAATAATGGTGAGTCCAAGTTTGGGATCTCAGGCAACTTGTCTTCAATATCTTTAGGCTTCTCCGGTGTAATAGATATAGTAATGCCTAGAGGCTCTAACTTGTTGGTTGTTGTGGCGGCAGCTGCTGCCGCTACCCCTGCAGCCGTCGCAGTCATTTTAATTGGAGGCTTTGGCTGAGGTGCAGGCTGTTTGCCTTTCTTACGTTTCTTTCCAGCTGCTGTTCCTCCGTTGCATGAACGTCTGTTGTCGTCTCCTGAAGTTTCACCGCCTGAGCATCCTTTATTCGTATCGCCACTTGATCCTGTCTTGCCATTCTGAAAACAAAACATAAAAAAATAGGTCATAAATAGATCAAAAATAAGTTTGATGAACAGATAAAATAGGTCCAAATTATTTGTAAGAGCAAACAATTTTAATAATCTAGACAGATGTTATAGAATCAGCCTCCCCCCCCCCCTCCCCCAACAAAATTAAAAAAACAAAGTTAAGGCTTTATTAAAAAAAAAAAAACAACTAAATCAAACTTAGGCCTATTGAAACATTTATTAAGCCAAAATTAGCCATATTGACAGAAAACTCCAAATCGAAAACTTGAATTTACAAACAGTTAAAAAATGTAATGTAACATGAGAAAAGATAAAAACCCAAGTCTAATACCATACTGACTGCCACCTAGGCAAATATGAAAGAGTGCTGTGTTCCATTTCAGCTTCTTTATCTTCTGGTTTCAACTTTCCCTTTGACTAATTATGTTCCTCCCTAAACCACTTTGAACTTCAAACTTCAAGGCCCAATGGCTACCACTAAACCTGACAACATCTCCAGTACACTGCTGGCTTGACCTAGTGCGGTAACACTACATGTACCATTTCAGTCTGGTGTGCTGATCTCCCTCTCCCCCCCATTTCCCCTCGCGGCACATTACCCCGTTATCACCAAGTTTTTATAATGGAGCCTGAGGTCTACCTGTTGTATTTCGGTTTTGTGGTAAACGCTATTAATAGCCTAAGCCTAATTCTAGTGTATTGAAACATAAAAATGGTTGAAAGAAACGCACTGCACACCCCCCACCTCGTGGCCGTGTTGGTGGATGGAAGGAATGCTGGGTATACAAAAAAAAAAATGCCTTTTAATCTGGAACAGCTTATTGAAAGAGTCATCTAGACATATTTGGATAATTGTATACCGACTACAAACGCAGATCTCTACAAGATCTAGATCGACTAGTCTATAACTAGGTCTAGATTCGATACTTTATTTTATATGGAGTATCTTTATAATGGCCAGATTTAATAGCATTGTCGAACTGTTTGTAAAACTCTTGGCCAGATTTTATTGCACAACAAAACGCTGGCTAATTTACTATATTGTTTACTGTCTGGTAAATTACGTAAGACGTTTGATCTAGATCTAGAATAATAGTATTACTTCAAGTGAGTGTTACTGGTATCTGAAAAATGGTTTTCAAAATTTTAAATTTCGGTCTACCCCTTTTTTATGTACACATATTACTGTGTATTTTACTGCACAATTTACCAACTATTACAGATTCCAATCAGGCCTAGAGCTAGACTACAAGGTATATGTCGCAGACACAATCCTTACTAATAAATAAATGGGGAAAAGCTACAATGGGGATCAGCTTGAGATCAAGTTAGATAAGTTGTGAAACCACTAGATATAGATAACGAAACCAAAATGAAATAGATGTCTTTCTGTATTAAAACTTGCGCACACAAATATATGGCTTACTTGGCGATCATTGCTTCCCCTCCCCTCCATTTGCCTCCCCCCTTCCCACAATCTCATTCCCATTTTAACACCTCCCAAACAGTAGGAAACGAGAGATCATGATGGATGTCCTATTTGTTTAAAAAAAAAGGTTAAAACTTATATTCGGGCTAGTCCATAGCAAGAGGGGAGTCCGCTTTGAAGTATGCGTATTGAAAAGTTGAGACTACCAAGTAAAAAAAAAAAAATCCTGGACACACACAACAATCGAACAAAGGGCTATAACTGCGGCTATGCATGGCAAAGAAAAAGATAGATGTTTTTTTTTTTGTTTTGTTTTTTTGGGTGATGAAAAAAAAAAAAAGGGGGGGGGGGAAAGCATCAGCGATTTGTTTGTTGGTTGCCTGATTTTAAGTCTTCTCTCCCCCCCCCCATTCCCCTATCCCGTGGAAAGCAGCACAGTGTAGAGCTGTCTGAACAAACAAGATGGTAGCTGTGTGTGCAGTGTTTAACTAACAAAAGACACGTTTGACAAAATTAGACCGGGGGTAAAAAAGAACATACACACTTGTGACTGGTATATAACTGTAGAGATGATGGGGGGGGGGGGGGGCTGCAGCAATAAGACAGTTCAAATTTGAGGCGTTTTTGTGATGGAGAAGAGGAGAGGGAAAAACACAACCTCCCCTCCCCTACAACACCGACATAATACAGTGTTGACGTCTGTTGAGATTTTTTAGTAATCGATCTCAAGAATTCAGACGTAATCGATCTCAAGAATTCAAGTCTGAAAAGTAATAGGAACAGTTACACCCTCAAGTCATCCACAAAGATGCACAGACCTTACACTATTTAAAGTAAGTAATTAGAAGTTTCCCTTTCAGACCTTGCGATCTATGGGGCAGATGATATAAAGGTCATCTGCTTCTGTGGCCCACGGTTAACGAGGGTGTCATGTGGCCTGCACAACGACCAACCGCCTCAACATTTCCCCAACTTATGTCGGGAACCCATTAGAGCTGGGTGGAATCACAGGCACGCTAAAGATCCCGAAGTTAAAAAATCACAGTCTTTACCAGGATTCGAACCCGGGACCCCCGGTTCGGAAGCCAAGTGCTGGCTTGACAAAGTGCACATGTATCATTTCAGTCTGGTGTGCTGACCCCCCCCCCTTTTTTTTTAACCAATCAACCACCGCGTCTTACATGAGTACACTCTTTCTAATGGATAGTCTTCAACATGGAGACGCAACATATGGCGGCACAAAACAGTGGCGGAACTTGCAAGTAAGAAATAGTAGGTAGGCAGTATTAGATGTTGAACTAAGTTCTGTCCATATAGAAGATGTTTGTAATAGAACTTGCAATTCAATCTCAGTGTATCTCAGCCCAAAGTATGATCACCCCACTCACCTTCACCTATCCCTTAGTATGCTGGAACGTTGGGGCACCACACAAGATCTGTTGGCCATCTTTCTCCATTCCTCTGTGTCTTTTGATTTGAATATAATCTCTTTCAATGCCAGGCCTGTCCACTCTTTTATGTAAAATTGTCTTCCCATCGCTTTCTCTGTCTGCCTCTTCCTGGCACTGCTCCTTGAAGGAAGGTCTTTGCGAGCCCCGAGGACCTTATAGTAGTTAGCAGGTCATCGTGGGTCCAATCGTGGTACTAATCCTGTCGTCTGTGATGCAGTCTGATATCTCACATCTGCGCAATGCAAAGGGCCTCAAGAAAGACGAATATACGCTTGCGTTTTAGACGGATTGCTCACCCCAACACCCTGGCGACACACAGAGATTTTAGGCGCATGTTTTAAAAGGGTGGACAAAGTTCCTAGTCACCACCCTGTTAGATCTAGATGTCGCAGCCTCTTTGGGCCTTAAGGATCGTGTATGTCAATGCCCAGAAAGCCGAGGGTAATGTCTGATACTAAATCTATTATCTAGTTTTAAACTAGCAAAACGTTTTAATGCTATGTAAAACAGATCCATTTCTTCTTCTGCGTTCTCATTTTTATGTTGGATGGTTCAGATATCTAGTCCTAGATCTAGATCTATGTCTGAGATGAACTGGCGCAATGGTTTCCAGATCAGGAGCTGTCCATATTGTTTTTCTTCTATAGGAGAGTTTTGGCGCCAGTCTTGTTCAGGCCTATCGATACAGTATACAACTTTGAAAGGCATAATAATTAATTACTTTATACTCAAGGAGACAAAAGTTGTTTTAAAAATGTTTAAATTTCAAATGAACCCTGCTAATGGTAGTGCTTGGCTTAACAGTTGTAAAGAACATAGATTTACATATAAGCCTGAAGACAATATGTTATTCAAAGCTGACAGTACAAAGTAAAACAATAGCAGATAGTGTTTCACCAGTACAAAGTTGAACAACAACAGATAGTGTTGTATCACAAGGCCACGCCCTACGCAAACCTAGCTAACGATCCCCCCCCCCCACAGGACCCTCCCAAGCCTTGTGGTGTGTACACACAGACATGCTCCTTACTTATCAGACGTCCCGCGAGTAAATAGACCACTTAAGAGCAATCAATAAATTATTAAAATTTTCAGCTCGTTACAATGTACTGTGTAGGTCAGACCATTTCAGTTGTGCAGCGTAACATCTGTCGCGTCTGCTGGATCTACTTCCGCTTTAAGTGACACGAAGCAGATCAAGGCGGAGAGTAGGAAAATTGTTTTACGGATGACATGTGAGATTTTGTTGACATCATAGCTCAAATAAGATTTTGATTTCGACAAACTGGACCTTTGGAAATCACATTATTTGATTCGGTCTTACATTTCCAGAATTTGAATACATTTAATGGCATTTTTTTGTCTGGATAATTATGTCTAAAAATCGCTTAACCCTTACTTTTTAAAATAAGTTTGTTGAAATACGAGAAGTGAGATCGACTAAAACAGGCTTCATTTTTTTTTTATATACTACAATTAGTTCAGGGAAAAATGTGACCAATTAATTAACTGAAAACATTGACATCTACAGTCAAAGTCGACCCGATAATCTCCAGCAAGTCCATTGATATGTTTTGAGTTGTTATGTTTTCTGTTCAACTAACTGTGAGGACATACTCTGATGTCATGACGTTAGCCGACGAGAAGCCGATCAAATAATTGACGATTAAATCAAGAACTAGGGTTCGGGTGACGTCATGTTGCCACTAGACTTATCAACCATAAAGAAAAAGATAAAAAGTATCCAATTCACAACTTATCACCCTTCCCCTCCCCCTCAAAAGAAAAAAAAAAGGCGTTAAAAATAAATCGAACCAGAAGAGAAAGAAATGAATGCACAATGAAATAGGAACTTCGGTACAAACGGTGATTTTTTTTAATAGCGTCCTTGACATTGTCCAGAATCGAACATTTCATCACGAAAAATCTCAATGAAAAAAAAAATGCATCTCCATTCAAGTTGACTCCCTTCCTTACTCTTAAGAGTCCAAGTCAAAGCACGCATTCGCACCTCACAATCAAACCACGCTGCGCACCAAGTCAAAGCACGCATTCGCACCTCACAATCAAACCACGCTGCGCACCAAGTCAAAGGAAGTCTCCGCTATTACAAATGTATCTGTTTTAAGAGACAATTATTCATACTAGATTCTAAATTTTTAAAAACCCAAATGTCTTGAGATCATTCAGCTTTGATAAAGCTACAGACTGGATGGAGACATACTTGAAGAGAGTTTGGATCTGAAAACAGTTTAAGGTTCTGATTTCTAAATATCAAGAATTAAAAAAAAAAAAACGTTTGAAAACTGATGCCATAAGGAACCTTATAGCGACTTTCCACTTGACAAGACTAGCTAGTAGTTACACATTAATTATCTCAAGATAGACCTAGGTAAACAGTGCATTACTTTTTTTTCTTTTTTTTTTTAATCTGCATGTGTCAAGTCGTGCATGGAGCACTGCTACACAGCATACACACACACACCCCAGGGCAACGTCGACACAGCGTAGACAAACCTTTAACAACAAGTGATTAAAAGCACTCGCGTCTTCGCAGCTTATTGTGCAGTGCCAGGGCACGAGATTTCAACAAGAGATAATACAGCGGAAGTGAACGTTTGTGTACGCGGTTGCTCACTGATTGGTGCACCACGCAGTAGCCCACCTCTCGTCTGATCTGGACAGGAATACATTATCAACTAGAAGAGAAAAAAAATGAAACACTCGGTTTTTTTTTAAGAACTGCACGAGGCCACAGGGCGAGGGGGTAGAACTTACCGGCAGATATAACTCTTGGTGAAGGGTGAGCGGGACTATCGATCTAGACTGGTTGTCATTCTTTCTCTCCTACCAAGAGACCGAACCCCAGAGATGTGTGTGTGTGTTTTATTTTTTGTTCAAAGGGGTGTGAGCGAGTGAGCAGCACTGACTGCTCAGCCGGTTCACGGATTGTGCGCGGGAGCACACCGTTTTAACTGCTGGACTGTTTTCACAGTTACAAAAACTACGGGCAGCGACAGGCAACAAGATGGTGGATCCGATTGGGAGGAGAGGCGAGGAGGAAAAGAGATTTGTAGCCACTCGAAAAATACAAATATTAAATAAATATTAGTACGTCAAAGCAGCGACGTCGCTGTGGTGGGTGTTTCTTGATGCAGTGATCCCGCACGGCAATTAAAAATAAATATATATATAAATTATACAACTTCTAAATATCTACCTACAATCGTCAACGTTTTTTTTTCTCCCACTCGTGTGACCCACTAGCGACGCCACTGCGCCAAAGAGATAAAATTAAAGTAAACAATAACCACTATACCACTATGTCCCAACAAGGATTATATATCAAATGAACCATTAGAAACAGTCTCAAATTGTTCTTACATTGTGTGTCAGCGGTGACCATAGACATTGACAAACAAACCTTTAACGTGACTATTTATAAGTGATGTGGTATTTTAAAATATGAAGACTATATTTCCAATAGTAAACCATGAACAAACTGGTGATATAAATACAAAGTCGAAAGGTAAATTGAAAAGGGGGCCATTGGGATTTGAACACGCGCCTCTACATGATGAATGTGAGGTCACGGCTCGAGTCTAGGAGCTGAAATTTAAAAATTAAACAATAAAGTAGCGGCGTCACTAAAGAATGTATCGATTCGCAAGGGGGTTACACCAAATGGGAAAATCGCTAAAAAAAATGCTATCTAGTTCAATTATACTTGTGTTAAATTAAATTACTCAATTGTCTTGAAGTGGCAGATTTAATACTGACTACCCAGTTCACGGACCCTCAGCTACGGTTGGATTTAATGTCACTGGATGTGCTTCTAGAGTATTCTAGACTATAGCTACATATTTATAATAAATACGCAATATATCGCAACTTTTTCCGTACCGGGTGACACCTACCCCAAAGACGCCTCTGCGTGTATGGAGGATGTCTCAAAAGCTGTTGCAAATGTGCCATGGAGTCGTATTATTAGGGCCCTAGGCTGTACGAACAAGTTTCTATCTACGTAAAGTCTTAAAGCGCGAAATGTGTGTGCCTGTGTGTGTGTGTGTGCGTGGGACGTTTAAGGCCATAAGTAACTTGAAAATATAATACATGACACAATATTCAGAACAGAGACAAGGGAGAGTAGCACTGCTGTGCGCAGTAGCAATTCATCTACTAAATAACTACTAATAGACATAACAACCGAGCTGTCTAGCTTCAGGCTTTGAATGCCTGACTCTTTTAACAATCAGGCGATTGGCGGCGACGTACGTCGTGAGCTTACAGAACACACGCGCGTGCACACTTACGGACATGCATAAATCATTAACTCTTAACAAAATAACAAAACAACTTGCAAAATTGGGGGGGGGGGGGGGGGGGGGCTTTCCAAAGAGAAGAAAAAAAAGGGAGGCCGGAATTTATGGTGGGTTTTTTTTTGGGGGGGGGGGGGGGCGAAGGCTTTCAGTTGTACACGTGAAAAAGGTTAGTAAAAGAGATGGGGTGGGAGGGAGGCATTCATATCTATAGCACACCATTAGTAACAAGAGATCACGAGGGTGTGTGTCTGTGTGTGGGGGAAATCAATAACAGTGCTCACCCTATAGCGTTGGTATTAGAAGAGTTGAGTTTTTTTTTTTTGTTTTTTTTTAATTGAGCCAGGCACGGGAAAATATGACAAGTGGATACGTAGAGAGTCAAGGGTTAATGTGAATGGAGTGATGTAATGGAAGGCTGCCTGGTCGTGCGATATGTGCGCTGGACTGTCGTTCGGTCCTCTCGATGGTTCTGGGTTCATACCCTATTCCTTCAGAATTGAAGATTATCACATTATAGCCAAAACCTACCGCAGAACGGGTGGGGGAGGGGGTGGCGGCGGGGTTTCGAACCTAAAACCACTGTGACCACAGTCCAGAGCACATATCAACACGACCTGGCAAACATTATATCATGCACACAAAAATTTACTGATATTAATAACCGAAACATTAAACAAAAGGGAAAAAATAGATAAGAATTAAGCCTAGATAGGGCGCCGCTATGCTTTAAACAGGCACTGTGCGTGCAAATAAAAAAAACCCTCTTTAAACCTAATAGTTTTCTGAAAACACGCAATAAACACATTACTAAGTACACTTAATCTAGTTGCTTCGGACAGTAATATGCATTCTGTCCAACACGTTTTACCTAAACCCAATAAAATGTGTCGACACCAAAACTAGCCTAGCTATACGTAATGACCGCTCTTGAACAGCTGTTTCCTACCAGGCCACTCTGTCACAAGGTCCTGTAGCCCGCGATAAGAACGATCGTCTGCTCTAGTGCAGTTTTCTAGTCACTGACCCTTACTTTAAAAAACCAAGAAAAACATTTTTAAAAATACTTTAAAAAAAAAAAAAAAGCTTATACGAAATGTAATTGTGCTAATTAGTTTGGATCAGTCATGTGATTACATGTTGTAATAGATCTAGACCAACAACAATAAATCTGTGCGATTAATAATATTTTTTACCAATTGTTTCCGTTTAGCGCTATTACATTCTTTTAGCTTTCTCACTACGCTATTATCTTATCTGGGGACCAGTTGGGCAAATGAGAGGGGGGGGGGGGAGAAAGGAATATCTGGGTGGAT